>NC_060063.1:54626496-54942163 GCF_020283565.1 Trifolium pratense
ACTATCTTGTCTGTGCAGGCCTTGAAGGAAGGCTGTTGGGTTTTGCTGGATGAGCTTAATCTTGCCCCACAATCTGTTTTAGAGGTAAATACTTGATAAATGTTGATCTCTATTTGTTCTTCTTTGTTTTCATTTTTCATCATCTCTTTATGAGCACTATTACATTGTTTTTACCTTTATTATTGCTTTTCTGATTCTTATTCTTCAAATTTTTTGTTTGGGAGGTAAGAGTTTTACCAGTATACAATATTAGTTGTAACACAGTTCTTTCACACAGGGTTTGAATGCTATTCTGGACCATCGAGCTGAGGTGTTTATACCGGAGCTGGGTAATACTTATAAGTGTCCACCATCATTTAGAATTTTTGCGTGTCAGAATCCATCACATCAAGGTGGTGGCCGGAAAGGCCTTCCAAGATCCTTCCTAAATCGATTTACCAAGGTATGCTTGTCGTATATTAATTTTGTGTTTAAATGTGAGCCTCTAGAAGTTGGTAGGAGGACTTCAAAACAAGTTACCTAGAAAAATCTGAAGTCCGAACTCCAAATTTATCTGGCTGTATTACTGAAGTTATTTAAAAACTTGTAAAAACCATAAGAAAATCTTATTACTTGATCGCAGAAATGAACTTCCAATTTTGATGGTAAATATGTTCTTTGTGTGCTCAATTTGCAAGTTGTATTAATTGTTTTTTGGTCATTGACGATAGGTATATGTGGATGAGCTACTGGAGGACGATTATCTGTCCATTTGCAAATCAAAATTTCCAAATATCCCGGAGCCTTTACTTTCAATGTTAATCTTATTTAATAAAAGGATGCATGAAGAAACTATGCTGAATCAAAATTTTGCAAAGGATGGCTTCCCATGGGAATTTAATCTTCGTGATGTGTTTCGATCTTGTGAAATAATTGAAGGTCTGTTATTCTATTCCTTATACTTATTATACTTCTGATTTGTCACTTTTTTTCTCCGGTTTCTTCATTTTATTACCGATATCCCATGTAGAATTGTTATCTTGAAATTTCATTATGTTTAATTTAGGTGCACCGAAGCCTTTGGAAGCACATTCCTTCTTGAACATTGTCTACATTCAAAGAATGCGTACTGCAGCTGATCGGAAGGAAGTCATACAGGTCTTCAAGGAGGTATTTAAGGTGATACCGTATATAAATCCGTATCCTCGTGTTCAGCTCAATTCAGATAATTTAATTGTGGGCAATGTTGCTATTAAGAGGAATGTCACCCAATTTTATACTGCCTCGAGCAGTCAGCTCCTGATACAACCTAAAATCTGTCAAAGTTTGGAAGCTGCAGCTCTTTGTGTAGAGCATCAATGGTTATGTATCTTGGTTGGCCCATCATGCTCAGGAAAAACTAAATTGTTACGATTACTAGCTGCCCTAACAGGCAATGTACTGAATGAAGTAAATCTTTCATCTGCAACTGATATTTCGGAATTACTGGGATCTTTTGAACAATATGATGCCTTGCGTAACTTTCGTACAGTTGTTGCTCAAGTTGAGGGCTATGTTAACGAGTACTGTAGTTTGCAACTGGAGGTTTTGAATGGAGCAGCATTTAAGGAAACAGATTTATATAGAAGATGGACTGATTTTTCGTCGAAATTTGACATCATAGCTTCTGCTTCAAATTATCTTGAAAACTGGAGGAATATAATTTGTTCTCTTAGTTTGTTAGACGAGATCATTGAAAAACTAAAGTTGTTTATAGAAAATAATTCTCTCTTCTTATCTTATTCAATTCGGGATCTTGATTTTGTCAAGCATACCATTTTAAAACTGAAAGCAAATGATCAGAAAAAGTTGGTTTCCACAAAATTTGAATGGGTTACAGGATTACTGATCAAGGCAATAGAGCGAGGGGAATGGATTGTACTGGAGAATGCAAATCTTTGTAATCCCACGGTATGTGATGCATATAATATTGATGCTTTGTCTGTATTTGGGTGTGAAGTTGTGCTTATCAGTTTGGATTTGTATGTTCTATAGTTAGATATTTTTATTATATTCTGCAGAATTTTTTTTTGGTAATTTTTGTGTATTGTACTTTCGTTGTAGCAGCCATACTTCTGTCATAGGCCTGCAGTGCCGTGCCATCTATCATTTTTATGGCAGAATTTTGGCTTGCCACCATTATCCACTGTCTGCCATTGATAACATTGGATAAAATTATTGTCGTAAGTTATTGTGCATAGCAATGTCAATCTGTATCTTTTAATTTTTTTACTTGTTTTTGTTTCCAGGTTCTTGATAGGATTAACTCTTTGGTTGAACCTAGTGGATCAATCACGGTCAATGAGCGTGGAATTGTTGATGGCAACCCCTTGGTTATCCACCCACACCAAAATTTCCGCATGTTTCTCACAGTTAATCCTCGCTACGGTGAGGTTTCTCGAGCTATGCGTAACAGAGGAGTTGAAATATTTATGATGGAGCCGTACTGGGCTTTGGATGATATAAGTGGAAGCCTTGAGATTTTCGAATCCAAAGATGTGAAGAGATTTCTCAGTTTAGCGGGTATCCCATTTACTCAATTGATTGATTCCATGGCCAGAGCCCACATGTATGCTAAAAGTGAAGGTTCAAAGCTTAATAATGTTCACATTACATATCTTGAACTTTCGCATTGGGTCCATCTTTTTTGGCAGCTTCTCAAGAACGGTTGTTGTCCCATCTGGAGTCTACAATTGAGTTGGGAGCATACATACCTCTCATCATTCTATGTCGAAGGGGAACAAATTATCAATTTTGCCAAAACACAATTTTTATCAGTAACTGGTTTGTCTAGATATGATCCTTTGACAGACTGTCCCTTGGGCATGTCAGGAGGATGGCCAATGACCTTAAATTTAAGAGATTATATATATTACTCAAAAGAAGCTTCAATCAAACAGAATTGCATGTATCTGGAGTTCCTGGGAACTCAATTTGCATCCCAACAATATCAAATTGCTCAGAGAAGGTACTCAAGAGATAGTTTGCAAACTACTGCTGATCATGGGAGGCCATATTTAATGGATATGAGGATGTTGCATGATATTATGTTTCCTAAGACTTCAATTGGGATAATCACACACTCTGAAAGTGAATTTGAGTTCGACTCAGAATTGGCAAACAAAATGCTCTTATTTGCAGCCAATTGGACAATTGAACAGGCAACAGAAAGTGATTTTAAGTTATATCTTCTCAGGTTTGATTGGTTTAGTTCTCAGCTGCAGCCTTTCTGCCAGTTCTTTGGTTACTTCCACAATCTTATAGGACAGATGATTGAACATCCTATTTGGCAATATATTTCAGACCGCAGGAAACTAGATGTTGATATGCAGTTGATGCCATTGTTATCACTTGATTTAGTTGATTTGGCAGCACCAAATAGTGAAATTAAATATCTCTGTAATGCCATTCGTTGCTTCGATCAGCTAAGGTTAACTAACCAGCAATGGATTACTGAGAGGCAGTATAGTTTTACAGATGCAATGGGTTGCTTTGGTCCAGTTTTAAAGTCTCTCCATGCGTTGGAAAAAGAATTCCTTAGTAAACTTGTGGAGTCAACTCCTAAGCTAATTGAAGATAAATCTTTTGATGATATAATACAGTTATACTCTGACCTTATTGAGGATCATGTTTTATTCTGGCGTTACTTCAGTTCTTCAATGTTTGACCAGATGGTGATTTCTTGGCATTCTTTGCTGAAAGATGCTGCGAAGTTTATGACTATCTGTCCTAAAGCTGTAAACCATTTTTTGGTAAGCTAATCATAATGTTTATATTTTCTATTATTCTCAGAAAATAATTAACCCCCCCCTTAAATAGGTGGAAAGCGAAAAATTGAAAAAAATTTCATCAGAAAAGTCCTTGCTGTGGATTCATGGTGGTCACCCATTTTTGCCCACCTCGTCTGATTTACATGATAAACATCAGCAGCTTCTAAAATTGTATGAAGCACTTTGGCCTAGGAAGAGAGCAAACAACAGTAATCAAGGTTTACTTCTGCATTCCTTGCTGTTAGTTTTAGCTTGTATATTGAAATTCAAATTAACTGGATTAACTTCTCTTGTAGTCGATCTCGGTTTTTTTAATATATATCTCATTTTGGCTTTTCAAAAAAACTTCTCTGTTGGAAAAATGCAGGAATGTTGAGCAGCCATCATGTCGATGCTGTCGTAGCTTTTGATCATGACCTTCGCTTCCTTGTATTGCAAGGTATGTTGGCATTATATTTCATACGAAGATATGTAGTTTACTTGACTTGACATCTGATGTTCTAGACATATAAATGTTCTAGACAGTTAATTGGAGTCTCACCGCTCTCATTAATATTTCAAATATTAACTAGCCATGATAATATCCTTAAGGCAATCATTATTGGATTTATCTTTCCAAATAGTTTTGTAGTTCCAGTAGTTTTCTGGTGGTGCAGGAGTTATCCTTTTTATTATTCATTTTGATTAGGATGATTAAATATTTATTCGAAAGATATGTAGTTTACTTGACTTGACATCTGAAAGTTGTCATCAAGCACATATTTAGAGCAGCTCTTGGTCAATCAGACAAACAAACTGTGTTTTGTTTTTTTTGAATATATGTTTTCTATAGTAATTATCTATACGAATCATGATAGTTCTCATGAGAAACCTTAGCCCAGTGGACTATGAAGTTAAACCCATCTTTGATGATTGTAAATTTTAATCATTTCTTCTGCCTATATATGCTTGACAATAAAAACCCATGGAAGATGTGATAGCCTCTTAAAACAAGTAGCATGAATGTTTCGATTATGTCACTTTGGGTGTGCACATGCCAATTTTATTTACCATTGATATATTGCTCCATCTGTTTAGTTTCAAATGTATCTCATTTCATTCTTTATTCCGTAACCATGTAGATATCTCCAACTCCTCGTTTATGATAGCAAAACGGAGTCATGAAGATGATGGTGCTCATATTATTGAGAAGTTAGACGAGGCATATCAGGTTTGTGCCTTTTATATTGTCATCGAATACAATAAATGCCCGTGTTTCTCTTTGATCTGTTACTGAACTTGTTTTACAGGTTCTGTTAGGAAGGTTAGAACATGAACAGCACAAGTTGCAAACGAATACTGGATCTAAAGATCTTTCAGCCTATGCTGATAGTCTAGCTTCTTGTTGTTTGTCAACACCGGAATTGTTGTGCCAAAACTCTGTATCTGAGGGATGGCAGGATACATTTCCTCCAGCAGACGCTACCAGTCTATTCAGGGACATGGAGTTACTAAAGGAGCTCTCATCTGTGCCTTTGGACGACCTTGAAGGCTTACACCAAGTAATATTCAGAACAATTTTGTATTTACTTGTTTATTGGTATATTGTCTGTTTAGATGCATACTCAATTAAGTATGCATGTCTAATTACTTGTTTAATTTATTTAAGTTTGGTTGTCATGAATTGTTTCAGTTTTAATGATATTTCCTTCTTATTGGGTAGTTACTGTATATGCTGAGAGAACCTACACTTTGGTTTTAAATGAAGAATTGATTTATTAGATCACTTTCTTTCTGTTATACTACAAGTATGTATAATGGATTGTTTTAAACACAATTTTCTCTGCTTATCTGGTTATAGGTTGTGGGACGTCTTTCCTACCTTTTGGACTCTGCTTTAAAATTTTCTCTGAGTTTCTCATCAAGACCCCCACAAATGTTTTCTCCACATCAAAAGATCTCGTGGACCTTGAATGCATGGACTTCAATGGATGCAGGTTGGTGCACGAATTCCGATTTGTCGCATTAACCTTTTTCTTTGTGAATGGTGCTCACATGAGGTTTTTAATTTATTTTTTCTTTGGGATTTTTTTCCTGGGCCTGGGTTGTAGTGAATATTAAAATTGCAAGCTTTATTCTGGAGATGTGGTTTAACTGGCATGAATCTTTGTGGGCATGTTTACCTGATTTTGTGAAGGTATGTGTTCGTGCAATTTCTCTTTTTCATTTTTAGATTTTCGTGGTTGTCTGCTTTTTGACCCATTTATCATATTTGTTCTTGCACCAGAATTTCTCAAAGATCGAAGGTTTTGATAATATCAGTATTGCACTACCCCACATGCTCATTCAGCCTGTGTGTGCTTCAACTGTTTTACAGATCACGTGAGTTCATTTTATTTGTTATTTAGATTTTTTGTTTTATACCGGTTCTATTTGTTTCAAAATATACTATGGTTTTCCTTTTAGGATGTTGGATGCAATTGTATAAAACCTCATTAGTCTCATTTTTATGAATCTTTATAATTTTAATAAATATTTAGGGAAGTATAGCAATTCTATCTCAAATAAAAAAATTAAAATTTTGAAGATGTGACAAAAGTGAAATAATATGAAAGATTTGTTACACTCGTGTCTTCTAATTTTTTTCGAAAGTGAAATAATACGGTAGATGAATGGACAAGTCTTTCTGATTTGTTATGAATTGAATCTCAAGATTACAAGTATTAATCGCACTATGTTTTTGGAGTAGGTTCTAGACTACATCAGTTACACAACTGCATAACTATCTTTCTAACTAACAGCTGTAGACAGGTGTTTGAAACAGAAGCTATACATAACAAGTACATACGCTCAAATACTCATTACTAATTTCAATATTGGGGTTCATTGTGAGAGAAAGAAGAGTGTTTTACTGTCCTCAAGAACAGCAAGTAAAACACAGTTACTGTAGGATTATTAATACAGATACACTATCTAAATTGATTGAGGAAATCCTCTGCAATGAATATATACGAGATACTTTTCTAATTTTTGGAAACTATATAAATTTGAAAATATATAAGAAAAAATACAGTTCAAATCCTAATTAACAACCACAATTAAACTCTCCTGAATACGAGAATTTGTTTTACCAATACTTATGTAGATAAATTCACTATTGAATTTAAATCTGAAGGCAGCTATTTTTCTTCCATTACTTTTTAGTTAAATACTAGTCAATGTGCATCTTGCCTGTATTGTATTTTTTTGTTGTATGAGTACTTGTCATCTTGCCTGTATTGAGAGCCATGTCATGAGATTAGAATATCCATCATTAAATGTCCTGCAAATTTTCTCATCCTTGTTCATGATATATTCAGGGAAAGCTCACATGCTATCAAGGAGTTTTGGGTGCAATGTCTGAAGTGTAGAGTTTCCTTGTCCAATTTGTGGAATTCCTCTCACCCTGGGGCATATTTGCCTAAATTTCTTTTGTCTGCTGCTCGTTCCCTTTTTCTGCAAGTAATATTTAGTTTTTTTTTTTTTTTTTTTTTTGTATATTTTATCTTTATTATCCTTTGCACATAGTTTATCTGAAGTCGTTAAACTAATTCATGTTTATGGCTTTTAAATGCAGATTATTTATGCGCACAGAAAATCGTTTGATGCAGATCAATATGCTGGAATTAAATATAACTTTTCTTCTTTCGAGAGAAATATGGCTACAGTATGTTTTTTTTTTTTTTTTTTATTAACATTCTTTATATGGTTTTTAACTGCTTTTGTTGATTCGGAAATTAGAGAGTTATGAGCATTTGGAAAATATCCTATATTGTGTATATTGATGTAGTACTTCAATGATGTTGGTTGGGCATTGCTTGTTTGTTTCCCTAATTATTTAGGCAAATTGTCGGAACCAAATGATATTGGTCAATAGAACTCTGTGTTTAACTACTTTTTCAACATTTATTTATTGCACATTCTCTTCCTCTATGATGATACCTACACATAATTTATTTATCAGAATAATGCTACAGTTAAACCAACTAATAAATGTATATCCATACTTATGAAAAAATTTAGGTGAAGTTAAGCAATCGTAGATGCCTATGGGGATGCTCTCTGGTAAAATCACACATGTGGATATGCATATAAAAAATAATACACATTTTGTTTTTGACGAACACTACAAACACATAAGGAACTCAATTCATGTTTGACCTCAACCTCATTGCTTCTTTAGTTGAACCTCATGTTTTGAAAATGAGAAAAATATGTTTTGGTGTCATTGAATTGAATTGTCTGTGTTCTTCTGATATTCTGAACATGTATTGCCAAATAACTAAGGGAGGACATTTGACTTAAAATTTGTCATGGGCTAATCCCTTAGTTAAAAATTATGTCAGGCTTTTGGAAGGTTTTCATAACAGGAGGAAATCATATATTACTCCAGTTTATGTTGTACTATTGATGCACTTATTTGGACAATACATGCAAATGTGTGTATATGTACATTGATTGTATTGGATATGTATGTGTGATTTATATTGTACTATTGATGAGCTTGGTTTGACACTACATCCAAATGTGTGTATATGTGTATTGACTGTATTGGATATGGATGTGCGATAATAAATGAGATACATGAAATTCATTACGTGTATCTTTCTTTTTTCTTTGTTTCAACACCTTTTTGGTTCATGTTGGATTTTATTGAATACTACATTTTTGATTTTGTATTCGTTTCAAGTAGTTTTGAATTTTGATGATACGGTACTTCAGTGAGCACCCTCTTTCCCTTGATACTTCGTTTTGTATTCTCATTCCCTTGTTATCTGAATCTAGGAAGAAAGCATCCATTTGGTGAGCACCCTTGTTGCTTCATCACGACACCACAGATTGAAAAACTCCGTAAATAAGTTCATTGTTCCTCTGCTTAGGGAGCTGTATCTTCACTCCACTACTGCTGGTAATTATTTGCTTAATCAAAATATAAAATTACTGGCTATTGCTCCTTTAACTATGGCCAGAGAAGTGTAATATTTTTGGTTCATAGATTTAAACCATGTTACTTCTAACTTCTCTTCTTTATATATATCAGATTTCAATTTCAATTATACGATTGGTTGTGGATGGGCACACATTGGAGCTTTACGCATTCATCTCTTGCTTAGCTATAATGAGGTTGATCCTGCCATGAAGTACTATTGCAAGTACACTCAGCTTGAAGAAACAATATCATCACTTGAACTTGAAATTCAGGTATTCCAAAAAAGTGCTTTGATTTCACAGATAACATTTTGATTTTCTATTATATTATGCTCTTCCTTGTTTAGTGTTTACTACGTCATCCTGTATTTTTCATCATCTATCACAATTCTTGACTGAAATAGCTCTGTACATCTCTTGAGAAATTTAGTTTGTATTTATTAAATTATTTTCAGGTGCGGAAAGAGTGTGGGTATTTAGCAGGACAGTTTTTGACAGTAGAAGCTGATAAAAGGAAAGCTGAACGGCTAGAAAAGCTTCAAGCAGAGCGTAAAAAGCTGCAAAGAAAGGTTTTTATATTATTATCTCTTGATTGTCTATCTAGTTATTTGAACTATTTTCCTTATGCATATTTAATTATAGATTTTATGATGGAATATGGATGTTTGAGTATAAACTCAGTATTTTTATTAAATGATGCCTGTTTATTGTTGTTGATAGTTTGTGTGAAGTGCATTGAATATTTAATCTTGGCTGATATGAAGTATTTGCAAAATATAAATGGCACCTCATCTCTAAATTATAGCTTGGTCATACCGAGTTCTTGATTTCTGCATATGGTTTTCTCTAGTTGCAACTACCCATTTTTTCCTTTGTCGTATTTCCTCCTCTATAGTTGCAACTACCCATTAGTTATTGCTGGCAATATCACATGGCAATGTGTTCTGGTGCCTTTATAGTTGAACTTTGCTCAGTCTTTTACCTCTGGGCTAGGCAGTGCAAAATTGTTAGTAACAACAACAAAAGTCAAGCCTTGTCTCACCTGGCAGTCAGCAAGTTGGATCAAACAATGTTGTATTTTAATGTCACATGTTATGTTCCCATATAGACCATGCATTATTTTATTATCCTCTAATTGGTCAATTCTCTTGAAAGTGCTTTTATGAGTTCTCTACCCTGATGTATAATTACCTATATTGAAACTTAAATCTTTTCTGTAATGGGAGCTACTATCCCAAATTTCTCTCCAATGATTGCATATTTAATTGAACCTTGTCTTGCAACACCGAGCTTACTTCATTGGTGGCTTTTTACTGCCCGACATCCTTTATAGTATTGCAGGTCCTATAGTTTTTTACCTTCGAGTTTTGGTTAAAGCTTGAGTGTACTTTTTCTATCGCACATCAGACACTAAATATTCCTCCATTTCATCTGCTCATTTTCGATCCTCTTGGTTTACACCCTCATGTTCTCATCATTTTGTATGATAGACCCAAGGGACATGAAAATGTCATACTTGTCTTATTGTACTATCACCAGATTTCATTTCCTATTTGGGAGTAGTATGGTTTTTTGCTAAATTATTATTAATGTATGTTATCACTAAATTTGTTAAAATAGAAAATTGGGCTTATTCTTTTGTCCAATTACCAGCATTACTCGCATATGTTTGCAGAGTATGCTGGTGTTATTAATGCGTTATTATTTTCTTCGAGCATATCCTTTAAACCTTTTTCCCTGTTTCTATCTGTAATTTGACTGGAAATGCGAAAATTATCTTGCTTTATGTCTGTGGGAGTGCTTCATTGCTGTTTTCCATTACTTATAAATATATTTGTCTTGTACTCAGATTGTGTTTCGCTCTGAATCCTGGAAATACAAGAAGTTAATGAATGAATGCGATGAGTTTCTCAAACATGTTGCTGCTTTGGAAGTTCTGGTCGGTAATTTTGAAGCAGAGGATCTACAACAGGTTATCGACCGCACTCACAGTTGGCAGGTAACTTTCTAGGAATGTCATTAAGGTTGAATTAATTTGGAATACTATGTATAAATATTTATTTTTCTCATTTAAATGTTAGTATTATAGCTTATGGTCATACGACTATGATAAATGCATATTTTGTTTGTAATATTTGAAGAAAATATATTTTATTTAAGGGTCTTGCTAATGTGTGCCCTAAGGGCACATGTTAAGGAACCCAAAAGTAGAATTATTGTATTGGAAAATGCAATATTTTGACTTTTGAAAAGTGAAATACACAACTTTTAAAAAGAATATTTCTATATTAAGTTGCTTATCATGTGCCCTTAGGACACATTTTAGCTTTTGCCTTTATTTAAATCATCTTGCTATCAGTAGATTTAAAAATATAATAAACTGATAGTAAGATTATCTTATTCATAAAAAAAATAGAAGTTATCAAACTTAATTATATTTTGAAGTGATAAAGTAATGGAATTCAATATATAGTAGTGTTTAGATTTAATGGAAACGTAAGAGAAGTTATACGAGCTAAAAATCTTAAATGCAAATACTTGAACCCTCTCTTAGTGTTTGTTTTGAGACTAACTTGCCACCTAAGTAATGAGATGATCCCTAGTACTACTACTTGAAACTAAATAAAGTCTATCATGGTACAAAACGGATGAGAGTTAAAAAACAAGTAGAAGCAGATTTTTCATTGGCAAATTTGAAAATAATGACCTTTTGTCATTTTCTTAGAACCACCTCTCCGGATAGAAGGCTGTAGTGAAAGTTATTATCCTTGTACTGTCATTTATCTTTATTTCTGGTTTTGAATTCCAGGAAACAGCAATGTGTTTCATTAATCGATTGACGGATGAGTACACAGCATATAATGACATTATTCAACCCATTCAAGTCGCTGTGTATGAGATGAAATTTGGGTTATCACTGGTTCTGTCAAGCACCTTGGAGAAAGAATATTTGAGAAAAGTTGGGCATGAAAACATCAACCTGATTATGGTAACTTTGTCATTTATTGAATACTTGCATGTATAAATTCATTTATATTCTATTTGGAAGCCGACATTATGAACTTTTCAGGAAATGATATATGTACTTATGCGCTTCCCCCGAGCTGTGTCATGCAAGTTCATTTCCATTGAGTATGTTGGATTAGACTGGCATCCATCATACAAGCTAGATTTTGGGGAAGACTTTAATTTGAATATGGGTTTGATGGAAAGGCTTAATAATCTTTCAAGTGGCGTTTCTACAGATAAGAAGGTAAGTTAATTATCGGATTAGATTCTATTTCTAATATAATAATATGGATTGTGCAAGTTTTGTTTTGTTAATTAGCGTGTATTTGAATTTTGAAAACAGGTATCTGTGATGCGATATAGAGCTGCCATCTATTGGAACATTCTCGTTCAAATTGCATATTCTATATCAAATGCAAAAATAATCGACCGTGAATCTTATATGGTCAGTGTCCATGCTCTGGTTTTTTGTGCCGACCGATTCATTTTTATTTGAATCTGTTGAAATAATAATTTGCTTATAACTCCATATATTTCTCTACCAGCATTTGCAAGAGATATTTTACGAGTTTGCCAGCCTTTGGATGAGTATGAAAGGTTATGCAAAATCAAAAAGCGAATATGATGCTCAACAGTTCAAGTTTAAGTCTCGAGCATTCCAAATTGAGAGTGTTATTGATGTTGAAATACCAGCTCTTGCAAATTCAAGTGCAACTGAAGCATTTTCTGAATGGAAAGAATTTTCTTATGAAGAAAAATCCACGGACAAAGTAAGATTGTTTTTTTATGCTAAATGTATGTTCTTAATTAATTGATTCCATCTTCTATGTATTAGTCATCTGAAATCTGTTCAATTAATCAGATGGAATCCTCAGAGGAATATGAAATATCGGACGAAGAATGGAAGTACCTGGAAGAGTCTATCCTCGACAATGTGGTTCTCATTCACACTCAGTTATTTGGATCTGGTGATCTAGTCCAAGATGTGAGTCTATGTAGCCTTGGCTTCTATAGAAGTTAGAATATGATTTGCAATTTGGGGTTGAAAGATTTGTATGACTTATTGACTTCTTTATAAGTTAGAATATGATTTGCAATTTGGCGTTGTAAACATAATCGAGTCTTATATATAATGATCTCCATGGCTGTATATTAGATGATTTTTTGTGAAATACATTTCGTGGTTAATAACCCAGATTTCGAGCTTCATTGGCTACTGGTTCAAAATATTGACTTTTATGGGTTGGCCATAATCTAACACTGATTTGTATTTCAAAATAAATTCATCAAGATTAGAGTGGTTTGTTTTCTTGTATTTTAATATATATATTTTGATATTTTTTTTTTTAACGATCACGCCAAGTGAGTTATATGACTTTTATATAATATGTGCTGATCATTTGTTTTTAGTGGTCGTCCTTCTTTCCTAGTGCTTTTTTTTTTGTTTAATTTTTTTTTTTATTTTGCAGTATTTTTTTTGTCTCATAATAATGACTTTTTTTTCAGCCCGGAATCTTCAAAATTTCTGACGAAGATCGGTTGCATTCCTTCAGCGAGTCATATAAATTGGGTATCAATTTAATCAAAGGTAATAATAACTTCTGATTATGATTTCCACTTTGTATCTGGGCACTGCTTATGACTTTATATTATATTTTCTATTTTCTAATTCTTAATTTTTTTCTTCTGCTCAGGTGTCCACTCTCCAAATTTGGCCAGTTTAGATGCTAAACTGATTCCAGAACATTTATTTTATCTCTGTATTGACTATAGAAGAAAGTTTCTTTCGTCATCCAAATCAGCTAATAGATTCAATTTTTATAAGGTGTTTCTCAGTTCTGTTTTTTTGATATTTTAGATCCTTGGACATCCTTCTCTTCCTCTTTTAATGGTTGCCTCATGGCATGTGCATTTTTTTTTGTTTTTATGGATCAGGATTCAAATGCTCATGAGATTGAACAAATGCTGAAGGTACTTGCACCACTAAGACAGCAGGTTTTCTCTCTTCTAAATGAGTGGGAAGAACAGAATGATCTTCAGAAATTTCTGGATGTCATTGACATGCTCCTGACTCTTCCATCTGATATCCCTCTAGCGAAGGTAGTTATTAATTACTGAATAGACTCCGATCTTTTACTACAGTTGATTTCCTATTGTAGAGATTAATAGAATTTGAAAAGTGTGTGAACCTCTATTGCTAATGAAATTGTCATATACTTATATGCAGTAGCACACTTTTCCTTTATATATATATAGATATAATAGAAAGCAAATTGATTTCATCCATGACTCGTCTGTCTATTCTTTCCTCTTTAGGTTTTTTCGGGGTTGCAGTTTTTACTTCACAAGGCTCAAGTTATGCAAGAAAATAATTCAAAGTTCTCCTTCTCAAGTACGAATTTTCTTTCAATTAATGTAGCTACAATGGTCTGCATCATGTTTTACTAATTTTATGGTTTTAATGACCTGTAGATCAGTTGAAATCTGTTTTTGATCTGATGTCATCATGGCAAAAGATGGAACTGGGTTCTTGGCCCACACTGCTTGATGAGGTGATAGATCAATATGAGAACAATGCTAAAAAAGTAAGTGGCATGTCCTTCATTTTTGTTATATTTGTATTGTAGGACTTTATAATGGTTTGTAGCCTGATATCTTTATAGTACTAGGTCACTTTTGAAATGATAAGTTATGATAAGAACCAAAAACACGCTAGTGATGGCCCTGCTAGGAATTTCGTTTCCCATTTTAAGCGGGTTGGCCATATCAAGAATTTTTAAATCTCTCCAATGACTGCACCTATTGCTCTTTGATTTTATCTGGAAAGGAAAAATGAAGAGAAATAAGAATAATAGCAAAACTTAAATATGGAAAATGATGAAAAACAGGAGAGTGGGTGGGTTGTATGGTTAATAATAATTTGATAATCAGGAACCAATACCTAGAGTGTGATTTTAATACTTGACTTGCTAATCTAGTGCATTAAATTATCATTAGCTTCTTTTGCTGGTTGTATTAAAATAACGACGCATAAAGTTATTATAAATGTATTTCAGAACTAGGGAAAGTTGTTCATTTACTTCATTCTCTTTGGTGATATCCTCATTTATTTTATGTCGCAATAGCTTATTTCTTGTTGTCCCACTCTTGTTGTAGTTGTGGTTTCCTCTATACTCGCTTCTTCTACCCAGTACTTCTGATATTCCATCCAGTACTTCTGATCAAGCAATTGTCCAAAGGTAAGTTATAATTAAGATTCAACCTGGCAATTTGACGTTTCATCTGTTAGATTTTGTGGCTTGTTTTCTGGAGTAACTTTTTTCCCCATATGAATCTTGTAGCCTGGAGGACTACATTCAGACCTCCAGTATTGGGGAATTCGGGAAACGTCTTCAGCTTCTTTATGCTTTCCTTGGTCAAAACCATATGAGTGCATGCCTGAAAAATAATTCCAGGTATATGTAAAAACAATGAAAGTGCTTATCGAAGCCAGTAGATAATTTGTTGCAAATCTTTAGTATTCTGTGAAATTACTTTTATATGCGAATATAATACGAAGTTTTTTCTTCATTGCTGAACACTGCAGTCGTCCTTGTTGGATGGAACAGTCAACATTCTTGTTCTTGTACAATATTTTTGGATATTACGTGCAGTTCTTACCAATGTGAGTTCCTTTTGGTTTTTGTTTGTCCAATTTATTGTCTTTTGGTCTCTTTATGCATGTGAATTCATAATTATGCAACTGTGCAGTGTATCGAAGTACATTGATGCTAGTAGGAAAGAAATTTTAATTGAACTGAAAGAATTGGTGAAACTATGTCGATGGGAGCATGATAAGAGTTATTCATCAATTGAAAACTTGAAAAAGAGTCGGCAGAAGCTGAAAAAACTTATACAGAAGTATACCGTAAGTATCAAAGCTTTCTATTTGGTTATGTAAAAACAGATGTGATAATTAGGATTGATCTTTTTACCATATTTCACTGTGCCTGCCCTTGGTTTAGTTTTATATGTGAACTATTGGCTAATCTAATAATTGAGTGAGCTCAGCCTCTTTTGTAATTTATCAAGAATCTTGTTTTGAATTTCATGTTTGTGATACATTGTTCAAGTTCTTACGTATTCAGTATGTAATTTTCATGTTAGATCTCTGTCTACATATGTTTCTGTATAGCTTTATTGGATTCGTATAGGGTTTTGGTTCCTCACAATTTTAAAACATCATTGAATCTAAATAAATTTTAATATTAATACAAAAATTTTAAATTTAATGAGATATTAAATAACTTTTTATTAGTATATCTGGAAACAAATTTCTAATCCTATCCTGTTGATTTCTAGCACAACCCTTCTCTCAAGATACAAAATTTTAACCAAATGAACACAATAAGATAGGACACATAGTAGAGTTATACAATCATGTTGTCTAAACAAGCACCAAGTTTAGACAGGATATGATAACTTATAATTTTTATTTCTGTTAGGCAAATGTAGTAAGTAGTTGTTAGATTAGGTTTATTTTATGCTATATGATATATTTATTTTTATCTTCACTTTCAATTTCATATATATATATATAGCATTTTTGGAGCGTGAGCAGTTCTTGTATTAGTGTCTTCATAATTTGTATTTTCAGTAGTTGTTTAAATATTGTTTTATATGTTGCTCTTTTCTTATTGTTGAAGGATATTCTGCAAGAATCTTTTCAAAATGTTCTACATAGAGGTTCAATCAGTAACGCTTCTGATTTGCCATTGTTCAGTGATGAAAACAGGTTATCTTATCTAACAGCTTATGGTCTTGCTGTAGTTTAATATTTTTTAGTTTTCTATTTAAGTTGTTGGAACTTGCTGGTGTAGGTCAATGTGGTTTGAAAACTGCAGCATGGCGCTAGACAATGCTTTTCAGAATTTGCATCTTAAGAAAACATCAGCATATGATGTTTTGATTTTACAGCAGAAAAATGTTGAAGGTTTTTTTTTTCTTCTTTTTTTGTCACTTTCTTTTTGGTGTTCCTAGTTTTTTTTGGTCTGATTTGTTTCTTGTTAGGAAATTCTGAGAAACTGGCATTTTGTACCGATATTGGAAGCATATTGAGATCTTGTGATTCCCAGCATACACTTTACCTGGAAGGATGGAAAGATGCATGGCATACGGTTGAAAATATTTATATTAAAGCAGTGGATTCCGGTAACGTTTGGAAGGACGATAAGCATGGTCAAAGGAAGAGAAGAACTTTGTCTGATCTTCTCGACCTTTTAAGAAGTAGTGGGTTGCCTCCCAACAAGTTAACTGATAAGGTGGTTTAATGTTTAGCTGTTTCTTTTCATGAATGTCTAGATTATTTATTAAGAATTGGTAAAATTATTTGTTTTTTCTTATTTTTCTTCCTACCCTTTTACTTAAACAAAAACACAGGACCAGCGTAAAGATTGGTGGTTCCTTGAGCTTTCTGGGAACATGCAATGTCTACTTCTAGAAAATAGTAGATTCGCTAGTCCATCATCCTTGGAAATTGATGTTAAAGTCAAAGATATTGATGTCCCTGAAGAAAGCTCGCTTAGGGAGTGGAAGACAGCTATTGAGCATTACTTTAAGAGTGTTACGTCTGTGCTTCTTCTGCAGGAGACATGCCAAAATCCTCATAAAGATATAACTCTTGAACAGGTAAACATATTTTTCCTAAATATTGGTAGAGCAAGGTCTCTGATTTGTTTCATTTAAATTTTTTAACATCATAATAGTTTCTTTATTCTTTTCCCTTGGTAGTTTCATTTTGATTTTTTCCAGATTGTTCTACATTTTCTTCTTTTCATTGTATATCATCACCGTGCTACTTTTCTTTGCATTGTAAATGATTAGTTCTTTAACTATGGAATTTTTCATGTCTATTTAATTGCTTTCATCATTATCTCAATCGTAGGACTGGATATCATGACCCACTTCTTTCTGTGTGCCTTCTGAGTGTTTTTTATTTATTGTCGTGCATTTGATATATTGAATGTGAACTTGGTTCTCTGTAGGTTAATAGGTCCAGTTCTTTCGTCAGTCAGCTTGTCCAGATACAAAAGAAGCAACTTGCGGATGCCAGTGCATTTGGCGAGAAATTGAAATGCTTTAGAGAATGTGCATCTACTATGGGAAAGTTGTTTTCATTTTCCTCTCCCACTAATAACAATACAAGTTATATGTGCTCTATTGTTCCGAATCAGCTTGCTACTTACAAATGCATGTGGCAACAGAAGGTAAAATTGTGATTATAATTTTATTTGGATGCTTGTATTTCCTATAGTGTTTTAAGCATCTGATGTTAATTATATTTATACATTTTATATATATATATATTTTATATTTTATTATGCAGCAATTATTTGATAGTCTGTGTGCTGTATCAAATGGAGAATTACTCTTACTAAGGACAATAGTAAATAGCCATTTAAACACTTGTCAAAGAACAAGACCTTCAGTGAGTGAGATGACTGCTTCCATTGAAGAATTCTTACCAGTGTTCTGTAAATCAAAGGTGAATATATAATGGTTTTTGGTTGTGAACTGCTTTAAATTTGCAATACTTACATATGGCCTTACATTTATGGAAAACATAATTACAGGAATCCTTGGATTGTTACCTAATTGGGGGGTCGAAAGCTGTCACTGCAGTTGCTTCTTCATGTCTTTTTGTTGTTACTCAAGAAATGGAGCAGCTGGTATATGAAAATTTCAAGGTGATAAAGGATTTTAAGAATGATTTTCTTGTACCACAAGAGCAGGGTACAGATAGCAGCTCAGTTAAAAATGTTCTGATTCATCATTTTCAAGAAATAATTAACAAGGTATTTAACCTTTGGACTTAACCTTCTGAAGTCCAGTAATTTGAATGAGAAACCTGGGATTAATAAATATTATTCTTTTCAGGCAAAAATAATTGAGGAAGAATTTACCACTGCAATAAAGGCAAATTCTAGTCCTGTAGATTCATCTGAGAAGGACCGTTTTTGCAAAAGACAGTGTGCGGAGCCTAATACTAAGTTTGATAAAGCCCTCGAGTCCACATATAAACACATTGCATCGGTGTTGCAGAATTTATGTTCCCCATGCACTATCCCTAGTGTTGAAGAGCCCATGAAAAAAATTGGTTCAGGGAAAGTGCTATTTGACGGTTCATGGAAAGTGCTATTTGACTCATTTGAATCGTTTACCTCAAATCTTGACATCAACATGCTATGTGATGATCTTTTAAAAACAATCACTTTTGGGGTAGGTTTTGTTAAATCGCAGGTTATTTTAATTCTTCCTTGCTAGGTGACTAAAATGATGATATGTTTGCTTGTAGGAGGATCTGGTGAATTGTTGTGACAATAAAATTTGCAGTCATTCTTGCAAAGTAGGAGTTCATTTTCAAAATCTTCATATGCTCGTGGATCTATTACTGAAATTCAGTGACGAGCTCTTGAAAAATTTCTTAGCTATGCACAGATCAGTAAGCTTAATACTCATTTACCTCTCTCCGATAGCATGAATATGTTATGTAATTGGCATATTATGTAACTTTTTTAGTAACTTACTGTTGTTTGAGTTGGATAATCTAATTCTGTATATCGATTTGCAGGTAGCAGTAACAACTCATGTGATTGCAAATGTTCTAGTTTCTTTATTTTCAAAAGGTTTTGGAACATCAGCAGAAAACAATGAGGAAGATGGAACCGTCAATACATCTGAAGATGCAACTGGGACTGGCATGGGGGAAGGTGTTGGATTAAATGATGTCAGTGATCAGATCACTGATGAAGATCAGCTGCTGGGAACACGTGAACAGGTTAGTTTTGGGCCTTCTATTTTGTATTATTTGGTAAGTTTTGCCTATCAAATATGGATTCTTAAGCCATGTATCATCGTTCTTTTGTCAATGCTGCAGCAAAAGGAAAAGCAAGAGGACTCCAACGAAGTGCCAAGTAGCAATAAAGAAGGCATTGAGATGGATCAGGATTTTCAGGCTGATGCAGTAAGCCTCAGTGAGGAGTCTAGTGAAAATGAAGACTGTGATGGTGAGAATGAGGAGCTTGAGTCTGAAATGGGTCCGACGGGACCAGATAGTGAAGCAGTTGGAGAGAAAATTTGGGATCAGAATGAAGATGAGGCTCCTAAAGATACAAAAGAAAAGTTTGAATCAGGACCTTCAGTTAAGGATAAAGACGGAAGCAACAAGGAGTTAAGAGCCAAGGATGACTCTACCATCAATGAAGCTGGGGACGATAGTTGTGATGAAGGTGATGCTCAGAATGATGAAGCTGTAAACCAGAATGAATTTGATGATGAAGAAAATGCAGAAGAGGTAAATATGGACATAGAAGAAGCATATTCTGATGCTACTGGATTGAAGCCAGATGAACCAGATCATTCTTCTGACCTGGAGATGGATTTGAATGCAAATGAAGATGTGGATCCTGTTGAAGAGGGAGATCCGGAAGGGGGGCAGAATGATTCAGCTGAGAATGAGAACCAGGATAATGAGACATGCCCACCTGATGAGATTATGGAAGAAGCATGTACTGAAGTTGATGTTTCTTCTGAAAAAGATGATCTAGGTCAGGAAAATCAAGAGAATGGTGACATGAATTCCGCGGAACCAAAGAAAGATACATCTGAATCTTCTGATGTGGTTAATGCACAAGTTTCTCCTGTTGATTTAGCATCACAGTCCAAGAGTGATTTGCAGACATCTGGTTCCGAAAATATAGCATCAGAGTCAAATTGGTCAAATAGCCATCATGACTTTGACAACCCTGCTCTCACGGGAGGCTTTCCTTCTAGCGATATGTCTGAGATGGATCTTAAGATGTCAGACTCCTCAAATACTGGGGGATATAGTAAATCTCAACCTAAATCAAACCGTCCACAGCACGATCATTCATTTTCTCAAGAAAAACAAACTAATCCTTCCCGAAGTACAGGGGATGCACTTGATTTAAGGAAAGAAAGAATAAATGTATCTGGCGATCTCCCTGAGGATAACCTAGAGAATCATGGTGACATGGATGATGATAATGCCGATGAGTATGGATATGTTTCTGAATTTGAAAAGGGGACAACTCAGGCTTTGGGACCTGCAACGTTGGAACAGGTTGATAGAAACATTGATGGTGATATGCTGGATACTGAAGGTCGTGTTGGAGAAGATGCAAATTTGCAGTTTGAGAAGGAGAAATCAGAAATAGATTCTGTAAGTAATTCTTCCTTACTCCCCAGAAATGAAAAAAGGGATCAATCGAATATGCCAGCCACAGCGAAGTCTCAAGATGATGGATACGTGAATCCTCTTGCTAGTGCAAATATTGATCCTGAAAGTCGTTCGGAAGATGTAGTTTCTATCAGTAGATCATACTTGAGTGAGAACACACATAAATTAAGCCAACTTTCTGTACATGGTGTGCATGATGAGGAATTGGGAAATTGCCATGAACCTTGCGACGTTCCTGATCATGTCAAAGATATTGCTGCTGCTCTCTGGAGAAGATTTGAACTTAGCACTACAAAGTTATCTCAGGAATTGGCTGAGCAGTTGCGTCTTGTATTGGAGCCCACGGTGGCCAGCAAACTCCAAGGGTATTATAAAACAGGAAGAAGGATACATATGAAAAAGGTAGCTGATGTGTTCTTAATTCTTATTAATATGTATGAGCCTTATAATAAATAGTATGCATCTGTTGATGAATTCTTGGTGCTTACCCTCTTCCTTTACCTTTTAAAAAATGCAAGGTAATACAATTCATAGCAAGTTATTTCCGTATGGATTTAATATGGCTTAGGCGGACCAGACCCAACAAACGTGATTACCAAGTCGTGATTGCTGTTGATGATTCACGTAGCATGTCGGAGAGCTGCTGTGGTGATGTTGCAATTGAAGCTTTGGTTACAGTATGTCGTGCTGTTTCTCAACTCGAAATGGGGAGCTTGGCCGTTGCGAGCTTCGGAACAAAAGGGAACATAAATTTGCTGCATGATTTTGATAGGCCATTCACTGGAGAGGCTGGGGTTAAGGTTAGCAGGATTTATACAAGTCTAATTTTTTTTCTCCCTTTTTTGACCTTGATATGTGTTCATTTGTTGACTATGTTGAAAGTATCTGATTGTTTGTTTTTGACTGAGGAACAGATGATCTCCAATTTGACGTTCCAGCAAGAGAATACCATTGCCGATGAACCAGTTGTTGATCTGCTGAAATTTTTGACCAACAAGCTAGATGCTGCAGTTGTAAAAGCACGTCTTCCGTCTGGACATAACCCCCTACAGCAACTTGTTTTAATAATTGCAGATGGTCGTTTTCATGAAAAGGTATATGATTAACAATCTGGCTGTCTCATTATATATATTCATAACTTTTGCCCTCTTTTATTCAATTGTATCTTTTTCAGGAAAACTTAAAGCGGTGTGTTCGAGATGCAATAGCCAGTAATCGAATGGTTGCTTTCTTGCTTCTTGACAACTCTCAGGACTCAATAATGGATCTCATGGTATTTATTCACTGGCACAAGTAATTTTTATGATATATACTTTTTCTTTTACCTAACCTTGACTTTCTGCACAACAGGAAGCATCCTTTGAGGGCGGAAAGATGAAATTTTCTAAGTACATGGATTCCTTTCCCTTTCCCTATTATATTGTTTTGAGGAACATTGAAGCACTGCCTAGGACCCTTGCAAACCTACTGAGACAGGTAAGTTTGAGTTCTTCCGCCTTTTCTCGAGTTAGAATAAGTCGAAAAGAAAGTATTATTACTAAAATAATGTGTTATATTTTGTTGTGTTTATTTCAGTGGTTGGAGCTTATGCAGTATTCAAATTCAAATTACTGAGTGTGGTTTTGAAGACTCATTGAAGACATTAAAAATCCATTTGAGTTCAAGAATGCAGATTTATATTGAAGTGGGATTAGAAAAAGTTATTGGGTTACTTGGGTCTGAAATATTTTTGTATATGAAAAGTACACGAAATTGTATAGTAATTAATAACAATTCCACAGTTGTACAATCCAATGTACTGATTCTACTCCAATTAATAACAATTATTCAGTTGTAACCAATTTGTTACCAACAATTATCATGTTTGCTGCATTCAATGAAATCTTACCAGTTCCACTCCATCGTTACTTCTCTTCACTTTACTGCCTCTTCAACTTTGTCCTCGTAATGACAAGACAATATCTTCTTATGTGTATTTTATTGTTTGTTTAACTTTTTTAATAAATATTATTTTTAGGTAGCATTTTTAAAAAGTATTTCAGATGTATTCGTTAGTAAGCCAAAAAAAAACATTTTATTGTCTATTCCTAGGCAAACTTCTAACCGCTCCATCCACTTTTTATCGTCATTAGTACGTAGTATAGTATAACAATAATATTAGCGTAAGTAGTAGTAGTTTTTTTATTTTTTACGTAAATCAGATATCATTTGCGTGTAACAGTGAGATCTTTAACTAATTCATCGAGTCTTGTGAGACCTAAATGAGCGGCAAATTATTTTGAGGTGGCTATGTTTTCTTATTAGTAATCTTTTGACAAAGGCCAAGTATTCACCGAGATTGTCGATAGCTAATCTCTTCGACAAAGAATGTGGTGTAGACCATTACTAGGGTCTTTGGTCTATCCATGTTTTTTCATCCACAATGCTCAAATTCGAGTACTAACTGTAAGATATTTGAGTCATATCTACTCGGAGCAAGTTAATGTTGTTTGAGGACTTAGGAGGCTTTGTTTATGGTTTATTTTGAATCTGGATTCATGGGGTTGGATGAAATTTAAAACTTGGAAGTTCCGTTGTCGAAAGTAGGTTTTTTGGAAGGAGATGAGCTTCTGTTTGTCTTTGAAAGAGGAAAAACAGTATCAAGTTTGTCCTTTATCTTTAAAAATGTTTACACGTTTGAACGAACTTTCGTTCTTAATCCATCCAGTGTCTATTTGTGGTGCTGAGTTGTGAAACATTCTTTGTAACAAATATGAAAGTTGTCTCAACCGGTTAAAGATAAAAGGTCAAGTTATTGTCATAGCTTTGGAAACCTGAACTTGGTACGATGCTTGGTACAACTTCCCAAGAAACTGTCCATTGAAAAATCTTATGGATCCATATTGCAATCAATATAATCTGGATGTTAGTCAAGTTGGTTTTTTGTTTGATGGGCGTTTCGTCCAAGCCAAGCAGACTCCACACGAGGTTTGTGTTTGTCAACATCTGTTCATTATTATTTCATTTAAATTTTAAATGTTAGGTATATTCTTATAATAATGATTGTCTGATTGTCATAATTCTTGGTTTTCTGCTACAAATTATATTTGATGCAGCTGGGAATTGAAGATGGCGATGAAAAGACATGTTTAGTGGTTATGATTAAATGCTTGTCATGCTTCATTTTAGATGAAATTAGTTTAACTTTGGAGTACTAGGCTGGCTAATCAATGCATAATATATGTACCTTCTATTTTCTAGCAATATTATGCAGCAGTTTCAGCTGGAGTTTGCACTTCCTAATTAATTAATCTTAGTTAATACTAGTATAATCTTAGTTTTTGTTAGACGATTTAATGATTGTAAGCCGGTTTGTATCAATGACTTATTTGAGTTTATAGATTGATCAGATGTTTTTGTGAGATGAGAGAATTTATATATATATAAAAAAAAAAACAATTTATGACATTTGGTAAGCTGTTTTCAACTTATTTTCATAAGTTTTCCAAGATAGTTTAAAGGAAGGACTTATTGAAGGATTTCAAATTAGTCTTAGATCATAGATACATGATTATAGCATATCTACTTCAATTAAATAGATCAAAGAAATGAATTGTGTAGATTGTAGTATGAGATTTTGATTGAGAGAAGTAACTGGGGTTGAAAGCTCTTCTACCTCTCACCGATGAGATAGAGTAGTTATCAGAATGTGTATCTTAACCTGATGGGATGGTTAACATATATACTCATCAGTGGAGGCAGGAACCTCTCAACAGGCTTACTATGAGAAACGGCCCAACCCATCACGGCCCGTTCCTAAACACAGCCCATTAATAAATATCCATTTAATTATAAACTTTAGTGCAATATTATAATTAGAATATAAATAAATAGTTGATATAATAATTTATTATTTTAATTGTTGATTAAGGTTAATCCATAAAATCCAACACTTATAGCTTATGTTATAAGGTGTTTTCAACTAATGTATGGATTTTGGATAATGTAGGATGGGAAAGCAATTTTTGTTTGTATTTTTGTTTGTATTGACAGAAGCACTCAATTGAAAACGCTAGTGAAGGCTTACTGTGATCATCATTCCGTAGATCTTAACTCGGTTACTTTCTGGTTTGATGGGAATCAACTCCAGGGAGATCATTCTCACGCTGAGGTTCGTGTTTACCGACATTTGCTCATTGTTTTGCTTTTGTTCTGTTAATCATTGGTTAATGACTTCAAAATGTATTTTGTAGCAGCTGCATATGAATGATGGGGATGAAATAGATGTCATCTTCTATGATCCGAATGCTTACGTCAAGCTCAAAGTCAGCCTCAATTTCAAGGGCAAGGTTTGTTCTTAGATCAATAATCATTCGATTATTATATTCAACAGAAAGTAGTTTCAAACTGAACTGAATTTTCAATAGAAAGTGTCATTCGATTAGTCTTTGTTACCGTTATAACTCAGTATACTTAAACTTAGTGGTATGTTATCTATATATAAGATAATTTGTGGATTTTGAATGATGTAGATTGAGAATGAGTATTTCTCCAACGTTCGTAGAAGCAATCAATTGAAAAATCTTATGGATGATTATTGTCGTCGATATTGGTTGGATATTGATGGAGTTGCTTTTCTCTTTAACGGCTGTCTCCTCCGGGCTGAGCAGACTCCTGACGAGGTTTGTGTTTGCTGAGACTTTTTCATTCTTTTTATGACCGTTATATTCTTGGTTTATGACTTAAAATGTTTTTTTGTAGCTGCAATTGGTGAACGGCGATGAGATAGATGTCGTTTTCTATGATCAACTTGCACGCATGAAACTGAAGGTCAAGTGTCAGGTTCGTCACATACTTGATTTTTTTTTTTTTTATAGTCGAATGTTAGTATGCTAGTTATGTTAATTTGTGGTTTCTTGATGTTGTAGGATGAGAATGAAATATTCTTTTCGATTAACAAAAGCACTCAACTGAAAAAGCTCATGAATGCATACTGTGATCATCATTCCGTAGATTTCAGCTCTATTGATTTTCTGTATAATGAGCATCGCGTACCAGCAGAGCAGTCTCCAGACGAGGTTCGTGTTAGCCAACATCTTTTCATTGTTTATTTCAAGACTAGTTATTTGCTTAATGCCTTGAAAATATGTTTTGTTTCAGATGCAAATGGAGGATGGAGATGATCAGATGAAATAGGTGCTACTTGTATGGTCAGAGCAGATGCATCATCCTCAACGTTACAGGCCAACAAGTTAGTCTTTTCCTACAAATTTTTTTATCTTTTTTTCATCTAAAGTTGGTTCATGTTATTTCCATGTTTGATTTGTGACACTAGTTACCAACGCGGTTGTGGACACTTCTGCAACTTTAATATTGTGGACGTATCACATGATTTGGTTCAAATTTTGAAACCATGATGAGAGGTATTGTGCTAATTTGGGTATGGCGGAATTTAGATACCGTAGGTTGAGTTTGAAGGTTTGTTTAGGATCAATAGAAGCACTCGGTTGAAAATGCTTATGGATGTGTATTGCCGTCGGTATTGTTTTGATTTCAACGAAGATGCTTTTCTGTTCAATGGACGACTCATCGAGGCAGATCAGACTCCCGATGAGGTTTGTGTTCGTCAACAAGTATTCATTATTTCATTTCTTCATTTCATGCCATATTCTTTGTTGGTTTACTAATTGAATCAAAATTATATTTGATGCAGCTGAAATGGTTTTAGCTTTTAGTGACTATGTGGATTTAGTTTTTTGCTGGGATAAGCTATTTAATGCATTGATTTCTTGGCATTGGAATTGGAATTAGTTTTTTTGGTTGGAATAGGCTATTTTGCTGCATTGATCTTGTGTTTGATGGCATTTTAATTGGAAAACTAGTTTTTTGTTGGGATATACTAATCAATGTCTTTTCTATTATTTACTGATATATTATACTGTCTTTTCATTTTAAACCCCTTATTTATTTATTTTTGCATCACTAGCCCTTTTTTTTTTGTATCGCTAGCCTATTTTGCTGCTCATAAATGATCTAATAATCCGACAAATACTTATCAGTTAGTGGTAGCTACTAGTGACATTATTGGAGTGACATGAATTCAAACCCAGGATTCCACGTTTTTCCATATTTAAATGTGTGAGTCTTGTCATTAGACTACTTGTTATGTTCAAATAGCAGCCCTCAAAATATTATATACGTAAACTCACTTGCACACTAAATTTTGTACATTTCATTTATAACAATATGAATGAGAGGTCCTATGTTCGAACCTTAAGTATAATTTCACTTTATAAAAGATAATACAAAATAATAAAGAGCAAAACTAAGAGCAATGTTCCCAAGCCAAATGGCTAGAGCTATTAACATAACTACGTTTTGTACCATAAGATGACCAATTAAATAAAGAAAATGAATAAGGGAAGTAAATAACCACAAAAAATAAAAGAACAAGAAGCACAAGGATTAAAGTTGTGAAACTTTTCTCTTCAGCTTCAGAAGCCATTTGATAGAAAGATATTAACATGTCAAAAAGAGATAGTAAACTAGAACCATAGATTAGCATTCCCAAGACTAGTAACATTAGAGATGGTAACAATGGTGATGGACCTTCCATGTTATGTTACTATATGATTATAATGTTGAAATAATAAATGCATGATAGAAATAGTTTATGTTCAAATGTTGCATCACATACTATATGCAGTTACCAATTAATTTAATCTTACTATTTGTTTATTTTTTATATCAATCCGTGATATATAATCAACTTGTAAGGTGGCAATTCACAAGAAACAGTAGTACATTTGAAATCAAGACAAACAACAAACAAAGACTAGATTAAATCTAGACATTACAAATTAAAGACTATTTCAATTTAAGGTTATTTAGTAGTAATCAAGTACCTAGTAGTTCAAAAATGAAATACTAGATACTAGCCTCAAAATGAAATAGTCTACTAACTAAAAAAAAAAAAGAAAAAAGAAAGATAGTCTACTGTTGTTTGTTGTGGTGGCAGGCTCATAAATTATTAATTATTCATATGAGAGGTTGCCAAAGCATGTTTGTTGTCGACAAGAACTTGGCGCTGTTTTACCAGTTCATCAAGCTCCTCCATTGCAGTAGTCATCCTAGCTTCAATTTCCTCCCTATTAGGGGATTAACAGCATCCAACCTTAGTTGATTTATCATTCTGCCCTTGCAATCAATTAAGGAATCAATTCCTTGGATCTTCAAATTAAATTCTTCGAGTGTCTTTAACATTGCATTGTCGGCCATTTTGAAAAGTTTGTGTTTTAGAGAATTAGAGAAGTAAGAAGAATAAAGATTGTGAGCTATCCTATATCCTTACGTCCCTTTTATAATAGAAGACATGCATGACGTGTATTAAGTCATGTATATATATAATAAATACGGACATTCCCTGCCTCGAAACTTAATGTAACTCAAATATACTTATAATACATTATCAAAAAAAAAATATATACTTATAATTCATATTTATCCTTTTTGAAATATAACACATGTAATTATCCGCGAACTCAAATGAAGTCGAATACCAGCTAAAAAAGTTTACGTCGAATTCTCGAGTTGAATTTTGATTTGAAAATAAATTGAACCTAACGAGCCGAATGCAGCCGAGTGTTAAGGTAAACCAAATTTTATCGAGTCAAGTCCGAGTGAGTTTAACTCGACTCATTTTTAATTTATTTTTTTTGGTTTAAAAAGTCATTAGATTTGTTAATAATAATATTTTGATCTTGATGATCGATCGAACCTACTAAATAATTTATAAAATTTAACCCGTACACAAAATTTAAAATAATAATGTATATAATTCAACATAACAAAACAAAGTTACGTTATTTTTAGTCTGATTGTTCAGTCTCACTTAATTTAAGTAATAATTACTGATTAACAATTTGAATATCGACAATTTAATGTTTCAATCTTAACTAGTAACCTCTACACAAAAACTACTCCATTGATTTTGGTTTATTTTTTGTTTTGTTATTATATAACTGATATTGTTGATAAAAATTGATGCATGTTTCATGAAGAAGATGAAAAAGTAACTAACAAAAGAAAACAAATTAGATATTTTAATACCACAACTTATAACAACAAACGGTAGTACATTTGAAATCAAGACAAACAACAAACAAAAACTAGATTAAATCTAGACATTACAAATTAAAGACTATTTCAATTCAAGGTTATTTAGTAGTAATCAAGTACCTAGTTGTTAAAAAATGAAATACTAGATACTAGCCTCAAAATGAAATAGTCTACTAACTAAAAAAGAAAAAAAAAAGAAAAAGAAAGATAGTCTACTATTGTTTGTTGTGGTTGCTGGATCTCAAGCTCATATATTATTAATTATTCATATGAGCGGTTGCCAAAGCATGTTTGTTGTCAACAAGAACTTTGCGCTGTTTTACCAGTTCATCAAGCTCCTCTATTGCAGTAGTCATCCTAGCTTCAATTTCCTCCCTATTGGGGGGATTAACAACATCCAACCTTAATTGATTTATCATTCTGCCCTTGCAATCAATTAAGGAATCAATTCCTTGGATCTTCAAATTAAATTCTTCGAGTGTCTTTAACATTGCATTGTCGGCCATTTTGAAAAGTTTGTGTTTTAGAGAATTAGAGAAGTAAGAAGAAATAAAGATATATTGTGACCTATCCTATATCCTTACTTCCCTTTTATAGAAGACACATGCATGACGTGTGTGCGCGTGCGTTCGCGTGGGCGTGCGTGTATTAATTAAAATAAATAAATAAAATAATAATGTAGGTAACTCAACATTACAAAACAAAGTTGTTTTTAGTCTCGAAAACTCAACAAATAGACTCGAAAACTCCACAAATAAAACTATTTGTTAATAATATTTTGATTTTGATGATCAATCAAACCTAATAAATAATTTAATAAAATTAAACCTTTACAAAAAATTTAAAATAATAATGTATGTAACTCAACATAACAAAATAAAGTTGTTTTTAGTTTGATTGTTCAGTCTCACTTAATTTAAGTAATAATTACTGATTAACAATTTGAATATTGATAATTTAAGTACTACTAGTAACCTCTACAAAAACCACTCCATTCGTTTTGGTTTATTTTTTGTTTTGTTATTATATAATTGATATTGTTGATATAAAAAAAAATTGAAAGAAGATGAAGAAGTAACTAACAAAAGAAAACAAATTAGATATTTTAACAGCACAACTAATAACAACAAACAGTAGTACATGTGATTCCAAATTTGTATGGGACTGACATACTTTACTTGGCGGTGGTCGTCCTCACGACCGTGGGAATTCGCTAACCGCATCTACTTTGGAGAATGAGAATCTATTGAAGTCGGTGTATCATGTGATTCCAAATCATTTCCCCCTCTCTGTTTGGGTTAGAATTGATGAATTCTTGACTTCAACTTCAGGAAGAATGACCATTTTTAACTCTAGTAGCAGGTTTGTTCATTAATTGTTTTCCATTGATCCATATATAGCTTAAGTTACTAATGTTACTTTTAACTTTTTTATTTATCTTTCTTTTCTACGATTTGAAGCGGCTCAAATTCTAAAGCGAGATTGCCTTCAAGAGCTCCAGTTGGACGATCTACATAAACTGTTGGAGATAATCATAATGAAGAAACTGATTCAATTTGGTGGTCGACAGCCCAAAATCTCGGTCACTGAAATCATTGATGGCAGCGGCCGCCTCTGAACATACATGTTTTTTTTTTTTTTTTAATCCAATCATATGATATTTTTGTTGTTGAAGTCCTGCATGTATATGTATGATAGCAACTTCAAATAGTTTTTCAATTTTCCTTCAACCATATATATATATATATAATGGTAGAGTTTAAGAGGGCGTTGTATGGTCGGCAATTTAAGTAACAATTACTGATTAACAATTTGAATATCGACAATTTAATGTTTCAATCTTAACTAGTAACCTCTACACGAAAACTACTCCGTTAGTTTTGGTTTAAATTTTTTTTTGTTTTGTTATTATATAATTGATATTGTTGATAAAAAAAATTAAATTGATGCATATTTCATGAAAAAAATGAAGAAGTAACTAACAAAAGAAAACAAATTAGATATTTTAACAGCACAACTAATAACAACAAACAGTAGTACATGTGATTCCAAATTTGTATGGGACTGACATACTTTACTTTGCGGTGGTCGTCCTCACGATCGTGGGAATTCGCTAACCGCATCTACTTTTGAGAATGAGAATCTATTGAAATCTGTGTATCATGTGATTCCAAATCATTTCCCCCTCTCTATTTGGGTTAGAATTGATTAATTCTTAGCTTCAACTTCAGGAAGAATGACAATTTTTAACTCTATTAGCAGGTTTGTTTATTACTTGTTTTCCGTAGGTCCATATATAGCTTAAGTTACTATTGTTACTTTTAACTTTTTTATTTATCTTTCTTTTATTAGATTTGAAGCGGCTCAAATTCTAAAGCGAGATTGCCTTCAAGAGCTCCTGCTGGACGATCTACATAAACTGTTGGAGATAATCATAATGAAGAAACTGATTCAATTTGGTGGTCGACAACCCAAGATCTCGGTCACTGAAATCATTAATGGCAGCAGCCGCCTCTAAACATACATGTTTTTTTTTTTTAAATCCAATCATACTACTGTTGTTATTAGTTGTGCCGTTAAAATATCTAATTTGTTTTCTTTTGTTAGTTACTTCTTCATCTTCTTCATGAAATATGCATCAATTTCAATTTTATTTTATTTTTTTTATCAACAATATCAGTTATATAATAACAAAACAAAAAATAAACCGAAACTAACGGAGTAGTTTTTGTATAGAGGTTCGAAACATTAAATTGTCGATATTCAAATTGTTAATCAGTAACTGTTACTTAAATTGCCGATCTATTATGTTTTTTATTCTAAAGGCCGGTCTATTGTTGAAAAGCCAAAATTCACAATGATTTTATAAAAATATTTGTTTTGTATTTTTATTATAATCATCATAAAATTAGATGAGATTGTTTTTGTATTTTGTTAAAATGATGCATTTGTTATGTTAAAGTTGTATATGTTGTTTGTAATACACACATGACTTATGTCTTTCACCCTTGGTTTTTGTTCTAGCAAACAAATAGTAGCACAATTATATTTTCATTGAACAAATTGAAACAATTTTATTAGAAAGTTTTTCTTCCTAATAAATTAATGCATAATGTCACCAATATTAACATAATATTGACAACATTACATACGTTCCCATGTCTAACTCATTATAAGATGAAACAACACATAACAAGAAAATGTAAGAAATATCAAAGATGTGAGAATTTTAACGTTGAAGCACGTTCAAACTATAGATTGAACCCATAACCTTATCTAAGCACTTTTGGATAATGCATTCATTGTTAGCAATATTAAAGAACTTGTCTTCAAAATGTAGCTCAATTAATAATTATCACAACTCAAGGACATTAAGTGTAAATTGCCTTTATATGTTAAGTTTGTGATATATCATACCCTATATTTATATTGAGCAATGCAAATTAAGCTTGTGAATGACAAATCTTGTGCTCCTGAATAATCAAGATCGATTCACTTCATATATATAGCAGACTTGACATTATATACCTTGCAACTAATAATTGTAAACAATGTTGCATTTCATTTGTTAATTATACCATTTTCCATATTTGTAAGTTACATGTGACATGAAACAATGTATACAAATTTAAAAATATAAAGAAAAGAAGGGGTTGATGGGTTAGAATTCAAGAGAATATTTATTTTCAATCTTATTCTGAAGAACATAAAAGGGATGATAAGTTTGGTTATTTGATTGATAACATTGTTTATCAGATTGATTGAATTAAAATTTTCAGCGTTGTAGATTATCGTAGAAAAAATACAAAGGAATGTTCTGGTAGACAATTAATTTATGATTAACGGAGCTTTTTTAATTAATAGAGATTATTATAGGGTATGATATTTTAACCATAAAATTAATTTTAGTTTACCATATATTATTTTACAAAAAAACTTACATTTTCTTATCCTGAATCATTTGGCTAGCTAAGATTAAAAAAGTCATAAATAGATTAAAAAAAAGAAGGCATGTGATCAACAAACAAAAATAAGAGCTTGTCATGCTGGTAACTCAAACCTGCAAAGCAAACGTTTGTTCATGGGTCGGTACCATAGTGTGTATCGACGAGTTAAAAACTTGGGGGAAGTAAATAAGAAAATCTATAATTATGAATAAAAATATATGATAAAACCGGAAAACATTGTAAGTTTGTAACTATACAAAAAAGAAGGAAACAAAATATTCGTTCACTATTATATATCAAAAGTATATATATACACATTCACCAAGTCTCGGAAAAAAAAATTGATTCACGAAAAAAAATAGTGAGTAAATAAAGATTCACAAATAAAAAAAACAGTTCTCATTCTTCTAAATTCCTTAAATCTTAATTTTTATTAAGTACTTTTCAAAAAAACTGTTTGGCTCAACTTTTTTTTGAAGAAAAAAAAAATCTAAAATAAGTTAGGTCAGACGCTACCTAAAAGACTACGCCTCATCAAATTAATTAAATAAAAAAATCAAATATATCAATTCTTTTGCTTAGTTTATGAAATAGAAAAGGATTATATCTCATCAAATTAATTAAAAAAAATCGGATCAATGGTAAAAAATCAGACATACCATACTAATGGTAAATAATCAAGCATAATAAGCAATTCATAGATATCTTTAATCTTTAATCTCTTCTATCATATATTTGTAAATGATGTATTGCAATCATGCATGTATTTTATTTTTCTTTCTAAAAACAAAAACCATTTTTTTTTCTATCTACAAAATCAACATCATTTAAATGCACACTTTTTAAACTTAATACATTTTATTATTTTTTTCTAAAAACAAAAACCAATTTTTTTTCATCTACAAAATCAAATATGTTACTGCATTTTTTTAAACTTTTTTATACAAAACCCGTTTTTTTTTTCTTTCCGTTTTATACATATTCATTTTTTTATTAAATAAAAAATCATTAATTAAAAACACATCAATATATAAATGAAGTTTCGCGTGTTTTCTGTTTTCATTGCCAATATAGATCATCAAAATAGAGAAACTCAACTTGCGCTACGTTGTTTAAAATGTTTTTATTGCTTTCATATATCTTTTATATGTTCTAACTAATCATTCTCGCGCTGTTTTATATTCATTGATGGTTTTTGTTGTTGTTATATTAATTAAACACATAGCACCATTGGATCCAAATCTAATAATTGACTTGAAGAAATACGTTAATTATTGTCGGATCAAATATCAAACTTATTATGTTGAATTTCATCTTGATGAAGTAAGTATACCTATTATATCATATGATTGTATGTGTGGCACCGGTCCTCCCCATTTATCTCGTTGTCGTCCATGAATATCTTGCCGCTTTTGCTCCCCGGTTTCTTTGCTTTTCAAGAGTTACTTCCAGAAAATGATTAAAAAAATTGATTATCGACGAAGACTTTGAAGATACGAATAACATTTCCAATGTAACCTATAAAGAAATATTTTATGTTTTCTAATTTTTAATGTTAGAATTTTTTTTTTACATATATACTTTTGTTTTTTTTTGACTAAACATATATATACTTTTGTTTTTTTGACGAACATATATATACCATGAGCCAGGACTTGAATCGGAATACAAAGATTTCTCCATTGTGTGAATATATGGGTGAAAACATTTAAATTAACAATAATATTAGCGGGGCCAAATGCTCCCAAAAACAAGCAAATGCAATACAAAGTTTTCTCTAAAAAGTCAGCTATTAAAATGGTTTTGATTATTCTGAGCAGCAACTTTAGAAATGGAGCCATGAAAGTTGAAGTTGATTGGATAAACAAGAACCTCACTGCATTTTTAGTTACATTTGGAACTTATTCAAAACTCATTAAGAGTATAATGATATTGTTCTGTTATGCCTTGAAATCAATGTAAAAATCATGTGTTACATAAAAGTTGAATTAGCCCGGCGAATATAAATCTGCCTCGCTGGCAGGCTTAGAGAACTTGAAGCACCTGCCTCAGACGTGACGCGTTTGGGTGTGTACGCGAGGCTTCCGTGCGTGATCTTGACTGTAAGTACGTGTGACATCTAGGAGGCTACGTGAGGCATTCAGCGCCGCAGTATTTAAAAAACACAACACTTGTATCGTATATAAAAATATAAATGAACAAACTTTTTATTCAGCATAGCTTCATTAACAATGTTGCCAATTATACAGACAGAAACAACACTTCTTTCATGATGTGCAAAGTTAATTATTCATCGATCACATGTTATACAAGACAACATCTTGTGAAAGAAACTTTTGGAATTTGGTTGTGTACTACATGTTTCAGCACAATCAACAATTTCAGAACCATCAGCACCATTTTGCTTTGCTTTCTCACACTCATTCAAAAATGTATTGAATGCATCCTTGACATATTTAACTGCATCCGTAACACACATGTACTCGATTAACTTGTCCGGGTATATACTCTTTCTATGATCACCATTTAGAGTAGCTGCCATTAGTACCAATTCTTCCTGTAATTCACTCAACTTAGCTTGTTCTTTAGCAGCAGCCTCTCTTAGTTTAAGCGGATCAGGCAATTTCTCTACACAATGGTCACTTAAATCGTCAAGAAACACGATTGATGGTTAAAAAATTTATTCTTGTACACGTAATATCAACCTTTGATTAATAATTGATATTAATTACTAAAAACTCGAATGTTGTTCACTTTAGAAGAGTTTGTCCAACAAGAATCGAACTAACAACGTTCTATTCATTCTAAGTTCATCAAAAAAATACACATTAAATAATTTATTATGCATTGGAACATAATAAGATAAAATATGATTTTATTTTTCTTATCTTACATTAAATGATTTTTTTTCTACCCCTCTTGTCCCTAGGGATGACAATTTGACCCATACCCAGTGGGCACCCGCAAAAATTACCCATAACAGGTAGGGTAAAAACCCGCATTTTGGGTACGGACACGGGTATGGGTAATTACCCGCAAAAATGAACGGGTATGGGTGCGGGTACGGGTACCTTAGTACCCACCCCGCCCCATACCCACATAATGTATATATATTTATTTTATATATATTTTTATATAATAAGATATGTATATCAATTTAAAAAAATACAACAACTATTAACATATTAAACATTTTCAATAAAAATATTTATTTATAATATAATACAAACACAATGTGAATATGTTAATAAAGAAATGAACTTTAACATGAGATTGGTAAAGTTTTTGTTTATAATTTTCATGAGTCGATATTAAAATCTTAAAAAAAAATTAATTATATTAACACGATATGATATTTTATAATCGATCGATTTATTTTTAGCAAAAATGCGGGTAACGGGTACGGGTATGGGTACTTAGGTACCCATAGGGTATGGGGACGGGGACAAAGGTTGTTACCCTACCCATTGCCATCCCTACTTGTCCCAACAAAATCACAATCACTAAAGTACAATATAATCACCAATCGTTAGTTGGTTCAGTGGTGATTCGCGCTGGACTTGGTAGCGAGGACCACAATTCGATTCTCCGCAACTGCAATCAGGAGGGGGCTGGAATCACTTATGCAGTAATTGATCCCCGAACCAGATTAGGCGGTCCAGTGGACCGGATACTGGTGGTGAAAACAAAAAAAAGTACAATATAATCAAAGAAGAAATGTTGATATTTTACCTGGACAATCAGTTCTTGGTTTGGTTAGAGTTAAAAGACCCTCAAATGTTCCTGCCCATGCATCTCTCTTTGTCAAAAAATTTGGGAGATTGAATATCTTCTTAACAGTTGCTGGTATAGATGAATGCTCATATTGTGATGTTGGGAATGGTCCAGAAGGTTCATGCAACACTGTATAATAAAACCATGTTATGATTAATATATGTAATATTTGTGTTATGGTATAAATTTTAACTAAAGTTAGCATTAATAACTTTTAAATTATGCACATAATTAATAACTTAGCTTTTGTTTGCATGCATATAAGCATCTTATTCTTACCTTTTCCTGGCTCAATCCATGGAGAAATAAAGATGGTTGGAACCCTTACACCAAGCCTATCAAACTTAAACTTGAAAGGCTCAGGACCAACAATGTCATCTGGACTAGGAACTCCGTCTACCGGCGTTGGCACATGATCGTAAAATCCTCCATGTTCGTCGTATGTAATCACAAACAACATTTCATTCCATTGTGGACTACCTCTTAGTGCTTCATACACTTCTTTTACGAATTTTTGTCCTTCTCCAACATCGTGAGATGGATGATCGTCATTTCCAGGTATCGATAACAAGTCGAAAAATCTTTGTTCTATCACCACGTAGTTTGGTAGCTTCCCTTCTTCACAATGCTTCTTGAATGTTAAGCCATATTCATGAAAGTTATCTATGTATTTAAGCTTCCTAAGACTCCTGAAAGTGATTAATTAATGAAATATATCCTAAATGAGAAAAACGTACATTATATAGTAATTAAGATACCTAAATCTATGATCAAATGAACAAACCTGTAAAAAAGAGTAGATGGTGGTTGTTGATAATAAATCCCAAAATTGAATCCATTTTCGTCCAAAGAATCAAATATGGTTTTTTGAGGTAACCCTCCAATGAGCTTATTTGTGTCATTGCTACTTAACCCATGTGACGTGGCGGAATGCACATAGAGCCGATTCGGTTGGGTTGATGCAGGAACGGAAGCGAACCAACGGTCACAAACTGCAAACTCTTTAACTAACTCCTTGTAAATCGGCACCGAATCTGGTTTGAACCCATTCATAACTGCCTCCGTCATTGGCACTGTGGCGTCTTTTGGTTTCTCTTGTCTCGCTGCATTTTGAGCGAAGCCCTCCATCTTCGGTGGCAACTTCTTTGCTGCCGAGGCTTCACTCCATGGTTCTCCAAAAATTTGCTCATAAATGTCTTGGATCGAGTGACCGGGGTCTGGGTCAACATAGATTGATTGGTCGTTGAATTGAACCCGGTTTGAGTTGGAATCACTTGTGGAAATTGGGTTTGACTCCGAGCCGGTAACACCGTCGATTTCCGGATTGAGGGACTTCATCCAACCCAACATGTGGTCAAAGGAACGGTTCTCTTGAACCAAAATGACCACCGTTTTGATGGGGTAGCTATGACTAGTGCTGGAATTTGAAGTCATTTTCTTGAAAATTTCCTTTTTTATGTGCACTTTCCTATAATAATTCTCAAATATGAATACCAATCCGAGAAAGTGAGACATATATATATATATAGTACACTTATTACACATTCAAATCACGTGATGAAGTTATATTGTTGGTGAAGCAAACTTAGGAAGGCATAATAAAGAATATACTATCATGCACACATTTATTTACTAAACTATATATATATATATATATATATATATATATATATATATATATATATATATATATTGGGAGGGATCAAATTACACCGGTGTAACATTTGAGTAATATTACACCGCTCAATAACGCTTTAACGAATACAAATTTTACAAAATCCACCGTTGGATTGAAAGCTTATATCGTATAGATCATCCATATTAATTTTTACAAAAATCTAAAATCGTTTGGTATGTTATTTAGACCAATCAAGATTAATGGTTTATGTGTTTTTATTGAATACCGTTCATCTTGATCGATCTCAATAACATATCAAACGATTTTAGATTTTTATAAATTCTAATATAGATGATCTATATGATATAAACTTTCAATCAAACGGTGGATTTTGTAAAATTTGTATTCGTTAAAGCGTTATTGAGCGGTGTAACATTGTTCAAATGTTACACCGGTGTAATTTGATCCCTCCCCATATATATATATATATATATATATATATATATATATATATAAATTAAGTTATTGAGTTTAAGTGATTAATGAGTTTTATCAAAGAATAAATTGTTCGAAAAAATTTGAATTCAATTTCTGGACAAAAGAATTATTAGTGAAGTTTTACTTACATCTCGACCAAATAATGAATTACTAGGATTCGTTCTCTTATGAAACATAGAGTAACACAAAATAAAAAAGATTATAAAGAAAAGAAAACGTCATTGTTCCTTTTTTTTTAACTTGTCGTGATGGAAAATGGATAAGAAAAAACAGAGAAAGAAGAAAATTATGTTGAAATGTGACAAGGTGGAGAACCTTAACATTTATTATACGACAACGATCATGTTCACGCAATTGAATTTTCTTTCAATAATTAATGGATCATTTTTTATTTTTTTTTTGACTAAAAAAAATAACAATATTCATTCCAATAATCAATAGAGTACATACATCAGATCCAATAATTAATGGATCATATCACAAGCCAATAATAACGACGTAACATGCTTGAAAAAAAAAAATAACGACGTAACAAATACATATATAGGTAAGTTTTTTCAATACTAAATATTATGACATCCAAACGTGCAAGTAGTAATGCCAAAGAATCATGCCACCGTATATACCAAACGTGCAAGTAGTAGCTAGTGACAATTTCCAATTATTGTGAATGAATATATAAATAGTTTATGTTCAAATGTTGCATCACATACTATATGCAGTTACGTACCAATTAATTTAATCTTACTATTTGTTTATTTTTTATATCAATCCGTGATATATAATCAACTTGTAAGGTGGCAATTCACAAAGCTATACTCAACCTTCAAGAATCCATTTAATGTTGTGATTATTCCTTGGTTTCTACACTTTTTGGCTCAACAGATGAGATTATTGATGCCTTAAAGCTTTGAAATAGCATGTGCAGGTAAGTTGTTGAACCTTTTGGGAAACTCCAAATCTTTCCATCCTTCTGCATCAACCTTAGAGAAGTAATGCTCGACGTCGCGATCACTCACAAGCTCCAATTTGGAAGGCTCCCACTGATAAAGACATAATCAATATGAGAATCAAAGAAATACAATTTCATTAATACTAAGATTAAGGGATATATGCATTGTCTGTGTAAAGTTATTTTACACCGACAGTCCATCAGAATTTTTTGTTGTGTTGCCGAGTTGTAATTGGCTGTCAGTGTAAAACAATTTTGATAGTGCATATCACTAATTTACTAAGTTAGTATAGCTAATTTATGTCTTTAATTATGGCTAACCAACCACCTTTGGCTTCCTGTCTTTATCTATCAGTATAGCTCTAGAACCCTGTAGTAAGGCATAAACAGTGAGTATTGCATGGAAATCAAAATAACCTAAATAGAAACATGTATACGGATCAACGGAAAACCTCGTAGAAATCCTTGCTGTGGTGTCCTTGTAGGAAATGGCAAACAATTCTGTACTCAAGAACAAGGCATTGACCAACACCTAGGAGCCTTCCTTCTCTAATCTGAAAAAGTGAATAAAAACTAAGAAACAGTCATTAAAATAGTAAGAAGAATTAGAGAATGGAGAAGGGTCGGCGATTTTTATATAAAAACATTTTAAGATGTGAAAAGAAAAGGAGAGTAAGAAAAATAGTTAATGGCTATGCAGCCGTTAATACTGGCAATAAAAAGTAGTATAATAGGCTGTTGTAACGAAATATTACACTTCCCTAAAACGTAACATTCGATACTTTCTTGACACGTACCAATCTAAGGAAGACTTTAAGGCTTGTTGGAGATGATTTCTTCAAGGTTTCAAGAGTTGAAGAAATCCAACTATTTGCCTTACTCGTGGCTTCAGTCTCCTAAAACAGCACAACAAAATTTATGTTTGCTAAATGACTGATAGATAATGCTGAAGAATATATTCAATATGATATTTTAATAGCATAACTTACAAGAGAAGACAATATTTCTTCCACTGTTTTCCTAGAGAAACACCTATTGATTACATCCATCCTGCAACGAGTTGCCACAATAAGAAAATATAAAGGAGAAAGATACTTGATATATAGTGTGATCTGTTTCAATAGTTTAAGAACAGTTACGAAAACAAACAAACACTCGACAAGCTCCAAGTTCTCAGTAACGTACAGAGCTCATGCTCTACATAGTTAATTTAGATGCTTTTCTAGATAAAAGAAGTTATCACTAAAGAAAACAAGTACAAGAGCAATGGATAAGATATACCCTTGCAAGAAACCAAAGAACAGGAACCAGCACAAAAAAGAATTCATCTCAAAAAAGATCAACAAAAATTTATCCTTGAAAACTGTAGCAGTCTTTCAAGTTTCAACCATGAGCTTTGATAAATCACATATATATACATACCCCATGTATGGCACATGTTACTATATACTTGTAAAATACACACCACAAAGTAGCCTTTTCATATCTACTCCTCTGATCATCCAAATTTTTTAATTTTACATAGGAGAGTAGATCAACCGGAGGGGAGCTCAATAATTACAAGTAGAGTAAGACCTGGAAAAACCACATGTCCGACCACTTAGAAAGATTTATATTTAAACAGGTTATCTATATACATGATTTACGGTGGGACATAACGACATTATTTTATCCTTGTAGCTGATCTACTTCATATGACCATCCAACCCTACAGCCAGATTGACAAAATTCACCATCTGTATAAAGTTATTAAAGGAAACGGGGAATTTAAAGGATACAAAATTCACCAGCCTAGAACTATAAAACTTCTACCATGACAGGATGCGGGGAATTGAACAGACGTTTGCTATATACGTTTATGATATATTTATATATAGATAGAAGATATGCACCAACCTGTGATAAACACTATCCGCTTTAAGGGAAGGCTGCTCTGAGTACTTGTCAATAATTGCAGATACTACAACTGGATCACTAGTTTCCGCCTTGCATAATGATTCTTCCAATACCGATAATTTCTGTGCATTCATTGCAAATGGCATCAAACAGGGACACAGATTACAAACCCCAAACCAGAGAGTTTATAAATCATATAAATAGCTTAGTCCGTGAGAAAGAATTATTATTATTATGCATCATAAAGACATGATGTAATAAAGTTCTGAAGGAAGATCAATTAAAACTGATGAAAGTCAAACAGTTAAATTTGGATAATGTCATCTTTGTTTAAAATGAATCTCCATGTACCTAGCTTGGATGAGGTTTCAGATTGGATAGAGTTTATTTCTATTTTAAGAATAAGGGAAGTCAGAAAATGGCTTTAAAATGCATATACTTAAGCATTCAAAAAAACTCAAATTGCAAGAAACATGTTTCTCTACTCTTTCTCTCTTTTAATGCTTACAATCACTGTTAGGAATTTAATTAAACAACATATCGTCCTGGAAATAGATAGAAGGTTAACGCCTCAGGTAGGCACAAACTGTCACCTCCTTATTCAGCAGTTGAATGGCCAACACTTGCCAGAATCCTTAGGTAAAACAGTGTGACACTAACTTTCGGACACATGAAAAGCATCTCTAACTTCTGAATACTTATCCATACACATTTCATGATAAACTTTTAAATCCCAAGCCTGAAAACCATTAGTTAACAATCTTTCAACACTGCACTACATTTCCAATGGTCGGTGCATGTACACTTTTTTTTTTTACTCGGATTGGAGTTTAGGTATTTATTTACCAAAGATGCAAATATGCAGAAAGAGCACAAAACTATAGCAGTATGAGGCATACCCATGAAGGGACATAATGTGTTGCAAGACCACAAGCAAGCATTTCTGCAGCATCCAACCTAGCACCTGTGAGACCAACATATTCTCCTGCAATTTGTTTTCCAATAGGAAGGAGGAAAAGGAGACAGGAATGTTATTTTACTTTTCATATTAGAAGTTTGCAAATGCTGAAAAGATGTTGGAATCATGATCAAAAGTATTCAACGAAACAGTATTTGATATACATAATCCAACCATGCTAGAGAAAGTAAACCATCATGAAAAATTCAAGAATCTTAGCCTCTCCCCTCCCTCACCCCCTGGTACTCTGTATGTGCACATGCATGTGTGTGTGTGTGTTAACTAATTGACAAAATGAACACACCAAAAGTATGCAGGAGACATCAGTGACAAAAACATGAAAAGATTGAAAAATTGAGTAATCTTATTATCAAGTAAACCAGTCATAATGAATTAAATTCAAAGAGATCTATGATACAACATTCATACCAAAAAATCCAGCTAGTCTAGACAAGAAATACGAGGCGCCTACATCGGGAAATAATCCTAAAGCTGTTTCTGGCATTGCAAAGACCTGCAAATAAGTCGATTAAAACTTAGGGATTTGGGTTCTGAAATGCAAATAAGTCAGCATTATAAATAGGCTGACAGGGTTTCTCTTAGCAATATATAATTCTTTGATCTAGTTAGACTATGCAATGTATCTAGACACTAATTACATGATAATGATATCAACAAAACGTACTGTATTCTCTGTAACGACACGAAATCTTCCATGCATAGAAGCACCAGCGCCGCCTCCCATGACAATGCCATTAAGAATAGAAACCTGCAAATGTTTGGAAACAGGTGTAAGGAAATGCGATAGTGTTATTAGAGCCATGAGTGCAAACACAAAACAGGGAAAGTGCTTGTACAATTAGAAAGAGTTACCTGAGGCTTACTATATGTTGCCATAAAATAATTCAATTTATATTGAGTACCCAAAAATATTGCACCAAACCTCCAATCACCTATTCCATTGGAAAACAAATAATTAATTTTGCATTTAAGTTAAATCCTACATTTGAAGCAGCAAATCAATGCAATGAGCATTATGGTTATATTATCTGATATAAGTAATAAAAAGATAGCATACCTCCTCTCGCATCACGAACAACGGCTGCAACATCACCACCAGCACAAAATGCCCTTCCATTTCCCTGATATAGGTAGCCAAAAGTTAGAAAATCAAGCTTCTTTTCAGTCTGAGTCTTTAATTTATTCAGATTTCCTTGCAAACATGTTGATTACTTTCAGGCACCAATTTGCTCTTGCAAAAAAATTCAAGAACGGATTTAGCAGTTGATTCATTCTTATTCCAATTGCTAGCACATTTTTCTCTCTCTTCTATATAGGCAATAACAAAATGCAAAAAAAATTAAATGGAAAGTGATCAATAGATGGAAATGACCTTAACAACAACCAATTTAACATCAGAATTTCCCTCGTCGTCATGAAATATTTCTAGTAGCTTAGATACCTATAAGAGGAAGACAAAAGAAAAATACAAAGAGAGTAAGAGAATTGGAACTTCACAAATAGTATAATACTATATTTTTTTAAAGAGTACAGACAGGTATATGGAAAAAGCTAGGGTCAGTTCTGACATCAAGTGGTTCCAGCCCCCTCCGGATCACAGTTGAACCGACTAACAATCGGTAATGCCATTTTCCTTTTATCATATGTTACTTCTTACTCAAAAGTAAAATAACTGAGAAATAAGTAAGCTATGCATAAAAAAGAAACGAAATGTATATTGAAATAGTACCATATAATAAGAGAGGGCATTCAATTGCTTGGGTCTGTTCAATGTCAAAACTCTGGCAGATAATTTACGTTCCACCACAACCTGGTCACAAAGCAAAATCCAGTAAGATGAAAACGATTCTTCCAATTGAAAAATACTCGGATTGAGATTAATAAGCAGAATAAAGAGAATTGAAGTGTAAGAAGAGAAAAAGTAACCTGATCTTCGTCGAGTTTGGCGGGGGATGCCATGGTCTGTAGTTTCGTTGGAGGTATGTAATTCATCTGCAAACTACTAATAGACTCGTGTCGTAACGTTACAGTTAGGTAAATGTTTAAGTTATAGTTTGGCGGGAGATGCCATGGTCCCAGTTAGGTAAATGTTTAAGTTATAGTTTGGCTGGGGATACCATGGTCTGTAGTTTCTTTGGAGGTATGTAATTCATCTGCAAACTAGTAATAGACCCTTGTCGTAACGTTACAATTAGGTAAATGTTTAAGTTATAGTTTGGCGGGAGATGCCATGGTCACAGTTAGGTAAATGTTTAAGTTATAGTTTGGCGGGGGATACCATGGTCAGTAGTTTCGTTGGAGGTATGTAATTCATCTGCAAACTAGTAATAGACCCGTGTCGTAAGGTTACAATTAGGTAAATGTTTAAGTTATAGTTTGGCGGGGGATGTCATGGACTGTACTTTTTTAAGTTATAGTTTGGTAAATGTTTTTAAAATTTAGATACAATTAATAAGTATTTAGAATTTTGTTGGAAATACACAGACAAATATATTTTTTGCAAAGTCTTAATTATGAATTTTGATTAGTTTTAAAGATAAAAATAGTTACATGGTGTAAAATTGTGAAAAAATATAAAATTCACTTTGAACATGCACCTAAAAGACATAAGATTTTAAATAGTTACATCATTCTTGTTAATCAAAAAAACATTGAAAAACAAAGTTAGAACGTATCCCGCATAAAATAAGTTTTTTGAAATTTTTATAAGTTAGAATTTGTCTTGTATATGATAACTAATTTTAAATTTATATAAGTTCGAAATTATCCCGTATAAAGTAGCTTTTTAAAAAAAAAATTATAATTTATAACTTGTCTCACATTTAATAAATATTTCTCAATTTTTATCAGTTAGAATTTGTCCTGTATAGATAGTTAATTTGGAATTTATATAAGTTAGAACTTATCCCGTATAAAATAAGTTTTTTGAAATTTTTATAATTTAGAACTTGTCTCACATATGATAATTATTTTGAAATCTTTATAAGTTAGAATTTGTCCCGTAGATGATAATTAATTTGAAATTTATATAAGTTAGAACTTATCTCGTATAAAAGTTTTTTTTTTGAAATTTTTATAATTTAGAACTTGTCTCATGTTTGATAATTATATCAAAATTTTATCAGTTAGAAATTATCTCGTATACGATAGTTATTTGAAATTTATATAAGTCAGAACTTATTCCGTATAAGATAGTTTTTTTAAAAAAAAATTGTAATTGGTTAGAACTTTCTCACATTTGATAATTATTTTAAAATTTTTATCAATTAGAATTTGTCCCATATATATATATATAGGGTTTTGCTAACGTACACCCACTTGTTTTTTAGAGGTGCATGTTGCTAAAACACTCCTTCTAAAAAATAAGTGGGTGTACGTTAGCAACTCCTATAAGCATTTGCTAGAATACACCCACTAATTTTTTAGAAGGTGTGTTTTAGCAACTAATAACTAAAAAGTGATTAAATACACCCTAAGGTGTACGTTGCTAATGCACACCTTCATAAAAATGGGTGGGTGTGTTATAGCAAATCTCATATATATATATATATATATATATATATATATATATATATATATATATATATATATATATATATATATATATATATATATATATATATATATATATATATCACAGTTTGTTTGAAATTTTTATTAGTTATAACTTGTGTCACATGTGATAATTATTTTGAATTTTTTATCGGTGATAATTTATCCCGTATACGATAATATTTTTTTTGACATAATCTGTATACGATAGTTAAAATTTATATATCAGTTAAAATTTATTCAGTGTATATAGAATTTTGAATAAGTGATGAGGGGGAAAAATTGAATTTGAAATTTGACGAGACATTGGGAGAAACAAAAAGAGGTCACGTGTGTTTGTGGCTTAGATGACTTAGTTTAATTCAAACTGAAAAAGACATAAATGGCTTAGTGGCTTGGTTACAATGTAAAATCTAGTTTGATAAAACACTTTCCCACTCACAAATGCCCCACATGGCTTGGTTTCATTTGAAAATGAGTGTACTTTTAGTTCAATCATCAAATTTTTGGACATTAATTACCCTCACTTGGGACACATGGCATCACCTTAAACAAGAGTAGTTTAGACTTATGCAGAACAATTAACTTTCTTATATAGATTAGATGGAATGAGTTTGCAGGAAACCAAGTTATTGGGCTCTAATGAGCTTCACCAAAAAGAACGGATTTCTGGAGAATTCGGGTTCGATTTTTGGGTGAAACAATTTTTTGGTCAGACTTTATTTACCTCGCGACCGAACTCTGGACTACTAGGAATCTTTTCCTCTAGGAATCAGAGGGTTATAAACAAAAAAATATTTTGCAGGAAGTAGCGTTTGAAATGTCTCTGATTTCAATTTCATGCCAAGAAGATGGCAAACTTAGTAAAAACTATTTTATAGCTTATGGTTGATACTTAGCTAATAGCAGTGGAATAAAATTAAAATGTTTGTTAAGTGGAATAAAATTAAAATGTTTGTTAAATTTAGTTGTTATACATATAAAATGACATAAAAATACATGTTAGTGAATATAGTTATTATATTAGGAAAAATAAAGAAATGATAAACGAAAATAATAAGGATAAAAATAAGATAATATTTAAAAGTTATAAGTTCACATAAAACTGTAACTTGTGATGCTCCTAGTGTTGAGATGTGGGAAATTCTGGCTAACATAATCATGGAAAATGTCAAAATCAATTGTAAATCACCTACTTTTGGGACGTCACATTCAGGAGTTTTTGAAGTTGAATTGGTAGAAATGCAAAATATAACTGATAAATGAATAACTAATTTCAGTATTTTTATAAATTCTTTTCAATTTCATATTGAGACTCCTCACAGTAGAATTTCAAATCTCATTTTTATGATATTTCCAATATCTACTAGTAATCTAAGAAAGTAAGATGATCTTTAAAAACCCTTTTTGCCCTTAAGTCTAATTTTTTTTCGTTTTTGTTTGCTCCTTCAATTAGGGGTAAAATGGCCTTATTTTGATGAAAGTTCTCTTATTCATCTAAGGGCCACCTTTTTCGTCTATGACAATTTTGTCCTTCACTGAATACACTAACAATTTGAATTTATAAGGGCAAAACTTTGACCAATTTGGGAATTTCACAAATATGTTTCACATTGTCCAATATTGAGAAGATTCAAATTTCAAATATCACATTCTCCCTCTTTTTCTCTCATTATAATCAATAATCAATTTTGTGTTCTCTCTCTCAATCTACACATATTCATGTTGTCTCTTCTCTATCATTTTCTCTTTTCTTCTGCATATTTCTTTTTTGCTACTAATGTTTGTTCTTCTCATTTATTTTGCAGAGAAAGAAGAATAAAAGAAAATAAAATCTTCACGAAGGTATGTACCAAAACGAAACTCACATTTTCTTTGTACATCTACATTTTTAATTTTTTATATCATGTTTAACAAACATATTTTCTCTTCAACTTTCATTTACATAATGATTATACAGAATAAAAACAACTACTAACAAACATATTTTTTCTTTAACTACTAACTTTCAACTTTCGGAAAAAAATTTGTTGCAGGAAATAAATAAGAGCTTAGAAGATTTTAACACGGTAAGTTCTCCAAAAATAAATAAAAAGTCATATAAATGCTATAAATGCTCTTAATCTTCTTTGTTTGACTTAAAAGTTTTTAATCATTGTATTAAGACTATAAATGCTAACATAAAATGCTATAAATGTCTGCTGGAATCATGAGTTCTTCAAGAACATGATTTTTGATTTTTTTTTTTTGTTCAAATATGTTTTGCAGAAAAGAAAATAAATATAAAAGGTGTTCATCGTGAGATGAAGAAGAAGAAGAAGAAGACGAGTAAGGTATGTATGTTAAAAGTAAAAGATAAAGATAAATGAGTTAAAAATGTGTGACAACAAACTGAAATTAAATATGCACCACATCTTATTAATACTACTTTTATTATTTTATTTTTCATTCAAAATTTTCTTTTACACTAATCAATGTAACAATTTTTTTTTTTCTTTTCAGATACATACAGATACAGATAAATATGAGGAGGAAAAAAGAAAGAAAGTTTGATTTAGGTAAAAACAACTTAATATTTATTGATGTTCAATATTGTTTTTAAATTTTAATTAAACTTGCTGTTATGAAGAATAAAAATAAGTACTAACAAATTTATTTGGACAAAAATTGTTTGCAAAAGATAGAGAAGATTTCAAAAATAAAATAAAATAATGATTTTAATAAATAAATACAAATTAACGGATCTAAAAACAAATAGAAGAAAAAAGCTAGAGAAGTTGAGTTTGTGACTTTCATTAAAGTAATTGTTTTTCTATGAACATTTTTTAAATAACATTTTGTGAATGAAAACAACTACTAACATTTATTAAGTAATTAAAAAAAAATGTTGCGGAATAATAAGAGCTTGGTAGGTTTCAAACTAGAAAATGACCTTGCTATATTGTTTTAAAAAGACCTTGCAGTAATAATTTTAAACATGAAATTAAATTAAATAAATATGAGTGTTTCTTTATAGATATGAACATAGATATAAAAAAATTACTTTACCAGCAAAAAATATTCCTTTAATTTCTCTGATTTTGTTGTTGTTAAACTAGGAGCTTAGACAAAGAAGCAAACCTCTCATACAAAGATGTAAAAAGAAAAGAAAGAAAGTATGTTTCTGGCACAGTGATACAATTTCTAGCACGATTCCGATTCGGTGGTTACATTTTCCGGCGCGGTGGCTACATTTTCCGGCGCGGTGGCTATTGGCAAATGTATTCCGATCTTAATTTTTCGTTCTGGATTTTGTGGATGAGAAGGAGGAGAGCCTTTTTATAGTGATGTTTTTTTAAATGGTGGTGTGTGGTGATCAAAATCTAGATCTAAACAAATTGAAAGCACCACTCTAACAACAACAAAAAAGCAAAACAAAAGAGAAAGATAAAGAAGAAGGTTGAATAGGAAGATAGAGGATGAGATTTGATGGTAGCAAAATCAAGTTGGAGGCATTGGATTTGGTGGCCGGCGGCTAGGGTTTGTTTGTGGAATACAACTTCTCAAAACTTCTTTCTTGAAGAGAGAGAAAGAAATTAACAAATGCTATGGATTTGTGAAATAAAAAATACGTTAGAGAAAATAGAATGAATCCTATGGACTTCAAATAAAATTAAATCTAGCCTATGGACTCCAAAACAAAATTCAATTGAGTTAATTTCCAATTTTTAATACAATTAAATGAGAGCAAAACTTCTCAAGAAATTGCTTAAAAAAAAAACTTCTCAAGAAAAAAATTTAATTAATATATTCTAGACAAAATATACCTCTTACAATATTTAAATTAATGTTTTTTTGTCAATTTTTTTTTACGTAAAATTAATGTTATATATAGGACAAATTGATAATGTTTTAAAAATAATTATTTACTCTGTCCCAAAATATAAGCAAAAATGAGTCAAAAAACTTGATGTATTTGGTTAAAGATTTAGACCAAATACAGTACATTCACTTTTATTAACCGCTTTTTACTTATATTATGGGACGAGGGGAGTATTATACACCGGAAAGTTAAATGTAAACTATTTGATGTTAATCAGACGACTCTAATGCACTGACTACATCAAATCGAATGCATTGAATCCATTTGAGATATAACCAAAAAGAAGAAAGAGAGATGTGATTTGTAGATAGATGATAAATTCACAGCCATACAGATTATAACACACCATTTGTTACCAAAGCTTGATTGGTCATGTCATAGGCCCTCTATCCCATTTGAGTTGCACAGTAAAAAAAATACTCCACAAGTCTTACTATATCCAATTTCCACTCCAAAAGTACTACTTTTTGCGGAATCTGCAAAAAAAAAAAAAAAAAAAAACTACAAGTAAAAATTTTATATTGAAAAAAATATATACTATTTTGACTTTTTAAAAATTGAATGTATAATTTTTAAGAATTTTTTTATATTGAGTCTCTTAACATGAGTCATAAGAATACAGATTAAACTTTTTCATTTTTTAATTACTTAGACATTTCCAATTTATAAAGTAAACATATTTTTTTTATTAAATAATATGTATTATCTTTTCCTAAAGGTCGCCTGAATAAGGTTGGTTGTGACTGGATGGAAGTAGTTTGGTGGTTCACGGCTAGAGATAAATGTGTGTGTATTGAGGGATTTGGATCCTCTCCAATTATTCTCTTATGTTTTCTCTCATTTTGTTAATCTAATAGTTGACAAATCCTCCTACTATGTGCAATTTATTTTCTTTTTCTTTTGGTAACATTAGACAGTGGAATGAGGGAATTGGAGAATGCAAATGATTTTTTTTATAACTAATTTATTAATATAATAATTCACAAAAAATTTAAAAAATATAATAACTTCTTATAAAACAAAAGAAGAAATAACTTACTCTCTCCATCACATATTATAAAGAGTTTAATTTTTTAGCATTATTAGTGTAAAGTTATTTTATACATGAATTTAATAATGCGTTATCACGTCGTTAAATGAATGAATACGCCACGTATTGAAAAACATATTTAATTATGTATAAAAATAGTTGAATGAAATCAAATATTATATCGATTTTTATTAGTATACAAACACTTTTTAACAAATTTATCAGATTTAATATTTACAATTCAAAACTACTGTATTATATACAGGACAATAAGTTGTTGCTCATAAATTTTCCAAAATAATAATATATGTGGAGAAATTTTCTTGATAAATCTTTTAGAATAACTATTATATATTATTGTACATGTTACTCATATTTTAATTATAATAATAATTATACACCGGATAAGTTATTGCCTATAATTTTTTTAAATCGCTATTATACATTGGGAGATGACCAATTTTAACTACTAAAATTAAATGATAAATTATTAAAAAATTAATACCTATATTAGTTGATAAAATTTTAAAATACTTATCATACACAGGACAAATTTTCCGATCATTTTTTAAAATCGCTATTATATGCCGGAAGATGGTCAATTTTAACTTTTTTTTTATAATCGTATTTTAATGTGTAGTCATTTGAGCCTATATATTTTATAAAATTATTTTATACTTCCTCCGATCCTAAATATAAGAGAAGATCTACTTTTTAGATTTATTTAGAATTTAATGTATTTGATTTATATTATAGGCTAGATACATTGAGATTTTCTCTTATATTTAGGACCGGAGGGAGTACATAAATTCAATCAAATTTTAATGTGTAAACATTCGAGTCTATATTTTGTTGGAAGAGTAAATTTGGAAGAACGATATGCGAGTTAGGATCATCTCCATTTTCAATTATTTCTATTTTTCTATTATTATATAGTTTTGGGAAATCAAATGTAAAAGTGTGACATTAAGTGTGTCCAAATATCATTTATATACCCAAAAAAATTTTAAAATTTTGGTAATGAACGAAATGGAAATAATAGAAAATGGAGAGGATCTCAACTCACGACATGCATACTGTTGCTTCCTTATAAAAATGAATTAAGATAAATTTGATAAAAATAATTATCGATTTTTTAAAAGTTGATGATATATATAATGATAAATGATGAAGTACGCATAAATATGTTAACTCAAATAATGAAGTAGATTTTTTTGTCTATATACTCTCTCCGATCCTAAATATAAGAGAAATTTTACTTTTTATATTTATTGAGAATTCAATGTATATAGTTAATATTATATACCAAATACAATATTAGATTCTCAATAAATCTAAAAAATAAAATTTATCTTATATTTAAGACCGGAGAAAATATAATTTCAGAAAAAAATAATACAAATAATACAATTGAGATTGCCTGCAAAAAGAAAGATCTTAGGATAAAGCTATTAACTACTACTATGCACAGTAGATGTGCATTGGACAGTGAGATTGCCTCCAAGTAAAGAAATATCTTACGGATAAAGCCATCTAATTATGTACTCCAATGCAATAATAATCCTAATCAAATTAAGAGATACTTATTTTCGGTTACTATTATAAGCAAAAAATTATTTTTAAGATTTATTGAGGAATTAATGTATTTACTCTATAATATGCAATATTCAAAAGTACATATAACCTGATACGACGCTTATGTTAAAATTTGCCTGCAGACTTTTTTGCGCAACTTAATTCATATTCGCAAAAATTGAAATGCATAATCTTCTACTTTTATTTTTAAAACCCATGTAACCTTATTATGTACTACCATTATGTTTAGTAAATTAGTTTAATTTTATGGGTGCTGTTAACATGTGCATATAGGGCACATGTTAAGGTTTCTATAATTAGAAATTTGCATTTAATATTATAAACGAATTTAATGCTTAAAAGATATAATACACATTTTTTGAGAAAATATTTCTATATTTGTATTCTTAACATGTGCCTCATATGTACATGTTAACATTTCCCTAATTTTATTGCAATACCTGTAACTCTTATCATGTAATAGCACTAGCATTATTATTTTTTTGAATCGACCCTAGCATTATTATTACTTTAAGTTTTTAGAGTTCTTTGTAACTCTTATCTTAACATTGTACAAAAAACCTTCTATTATTTAGTTATTATTTATTTTTAGTGTACTTACATGTTAATTTGTTGAATAAAAAAGTAGAAGATATCAAAGTATTATTTTAAAGGAAAAATGTATTTGTAGATCCTTTAAGTTTTACGTTTGTATTAGATAAATCCTTTAAATTTTTTAAGTATCAGATATGTCCTTTAAGTTTTAAGTTTTAAAAGACCTATCTGATACTTAAAATACTTAAAAGACCTATCTGATACTTAAAAAACTTAAATGACATATTTGATACAAATATAAAATTTAAAGGACTTATAGATGTATTTGCCTATTTTAAACTGCATAAGTCTATTGTCAATAAATCACTTAAATCTAACTACTCTCATTACAAAGTCATTGGTAATAATATCCGGAAAAGAAAAAGAAAGTCATTGGTAATACAAACTCCTACAACATTATAAAACTTTCATTACTTGTGCAAGCAATAGCCTGCAGAATTATTTAGACAGCAACACTATGTCAACCTATGACAAACATTGGAAACCGTAAGTGTACTTTGATTGAGAAAGAGGATCTTTTTAATATTGCATCATGAAATCACGGATGCCTTACAGCAAAAAAATGTCGATAATACAAGTAAGAAAACAATATTCAAAATTGGACTCTAAGAAAATCTCAAATTCAAACTTCACCGCAAACTTTTTAATTTAGAACTTTCCCACCTGTTATTTGAATTTTTAAACTTTCAATTTAACGGAGTATTTTCCTTACAAGTTACTTCCTCCGGTCATATTTATAAATAAAAAAATACTTCAAAATTTTGTCACTATTATAAACAAAAGTTAACTACTTCTAAACTAATTAATACTACTATTCCTAATATATCCTTATTTAATTCTATTTTTTTAGGCATTTATTTCACTTTTACACTTTTTAAAAGGGATAATATAGTAAACTTAACTCATGTTTTGCATAATTAATTACACTTAACTAAGTTTATTATTAATAGTAATTGACTATTAAATGAGTAGCATGTCATTCAGAAGTGAAAATATATGCAAGTTCCAATTCCAATGAGAGATTATGTCAAGAAGGAGGGTAACTTAATAACTGGTAGTTTCTGCTATATGTCAATTAAAAGATTCAAAACCTATGTAATAGACTTGAACTTTGCGTGTGGTTGGTTTGCACTACTACCAATTATGCAACATGTTAAAGACCTTATTGTCAATGTCTTGAACAAAATCAAATTACTACTATAATATATAGGCGCCTGCCCTTATCCCTATATCAAACATGTGTCATAAGAATATACATTAAACTTTTCCATTTTTTTAATTACTTAGACATTTGCAGTTTATAAAGTATTTACAATTGTAAATTATTTAAACACTATTATTAACAAATATACACTCGAAAATTTTTTTCACTCTTAAACACTTTGTTTGAAGCAGCTTTGAAGGCCGTCTTTTTTATAATAAAATCTTAGGTCGTCACTTTTTAGTCATTTAAATTATAATCATTGTTATAAACAAATACTCTCCGACCTTATTTATAAGTCAGATTCTATTATTTCACACTTATTAAGAAAATTGTTACATTTACTACTCCCTTCAGTCTTACTACTCCCTTCTAATCATTTGTTCTTGATAAATTTTTTTAAAAAAAACTAATATACACATAAGTTAATAATATAAAAAGAAAGAATTATTTTATAAAAAGTTATTTGATAATATAAAAAGAAATTTGACAATATGCCGATGTCGTAATTAATATAAGCCCTCAATATACCTGCATGGGCCTATGGCCTAGCATAAGCTCAAACCAAGATATTTTTATAAGTCTATTTAGTTAAATAGCTCAGGCTGCAGGCCATTCAAAAAACATTTAACCTTCTAGGCCGATCTATTTAAGTTAATATGAATAATATTTTTACTACTATAATTATTATATATTAAAATTTGTACTTTGATTAAATTATCAATTTATTAACTTTTTCAGTAGCTTAAGTTTATTAATCTACATAAGTTTTTTACATATATAAATGTATTATTATAAACTATAATTGAAATATGATGACATATATAGTAAAAATATGACTTTTATGATAAGATTAAAATTTCTCACATGATGTGAGTTGTTGCGGTTCAAGTCTCACTCTAAAACACTTTTGCAGTAGCTACTACTCCTCTCTCCGACAACAGGAAGAAACAAAACTGATAACATCGCACTCCTTCTTGCTTAAAAAAAACACAGTGCACTCCTTCTCCTTCATGCTAAACGATAAAGAAATTAACAATATTAACTATTAAAAAAATTTAAAATATTTATCATACACATAAAATTTGTTCTTGATAAAACAATTTTAAAAAAATGAATATACATATAAGTTAATAATATAAAAAGAAAGAATTATTTTACAAAAAGTTATTTGATAATATAAAAAGAAATTTGGCAATATATCAATGTCGTAATTAATATAAGCTTTCAATATACTTACATGGGCCTATGGCTTAGCATAACCTCAGGCCAAGATATTTTTATTAGTCTATTTGGTTAAATAGATCAGGCTGCAGGCCATTAAAAAAGTATTTTAGCCTACTAGGCCGACCTATTTAAGTTAATATGAATAATATTTTTACTACTATAATTATTTATATATTAAAATTTGTACTTTGATTAAATTATAAATTTTTTAACTTTTTCAGTCGCTTAAGTTTATTAATCTACATAAGTTTTTCACATATATAAATGTATTATTATAAACTATAATTGAAATATGATGACATATATAGTAAAAATATGACTTTTATGTTAAGATTAAAATTTCTCACATGATGTGAGTTGTTGCGGTCAAAGTCTCACTCCAAAACACTTTTGCGGTCAAGCCATTAAAATCTTTTAATCTACTAGGCCGACATATTTAAGTTAATATGAATAATATTTTTACTACTATAATTATTTACATATTAACATTTGTACTTTGATTAAATTATAAATTTATTAACTTTTTAAGTAGTTTAAGTTTATTAATCTACATAAGTTTTTCACATATATATAAATGTATTATTATAAACTAGAATTGAAATATGATGACATATATAGTCAAAATATGAGTTTTTATTATAAGATTAAAATTTCTCACATGACGTGAGTTGTTGTGGTTAATGTCTCACTCCTCTCTCTTGCAACAAGAAGAAACAAAATTGGTAACATCGCACTCCTTCTTGCTTATAAAAAAACACATTGCACCCCTTCTCCTTCATGTTTAACGATAAAGAAATTAACAATTTTAACTATTAAAAAAAATTAAAATGATCATATTTATCAGTTAAGCAACAATATTTTGAAATTTTGTTTCAGTGATACGCTTTTTAATAAAGTAATTAAATTGATCGTTGTGTCATTAATTATAACACAACAATTTAAATCATCTAATTCTTTCTATTTATAAAATTAATTTCGTTGAAACCAACTTTTTAACGCGCCGAAGGCGCGTGCAACGCGCCGAAGACCCCTTACGACCTAACGCCCCGACGCAATATAACGCGCCGAAGGCGCGTCCCGTGCGTACGCACGGGTTTGTACCTAGTTTACATGCCTAAAAGTGGGTGTAGTTGGTATTGTGTGGGTAGTAGCAACCTAAAAAAGCCTGTTTATTATTTGGGCTAACTGAGTTCGGCTGAAAGCCCGGTCAAGTTTCTGCCACGTAACACAGTGCGCGTGTGTTACACTTACCTCTCTTCTATGTTCTTTTTCATTTCAATTTCAACACTGCTTCGTTCATTCGCGTTTCTCTCTGGATTCTCAGATCAAGCTTCATCATCAGGTTATCTATCTATCTATCTATCAATCTCGAATTGAATGATGATACTGTTTCCACTACAATGTGTTTTAGGGTTTCCTCAATTGCTTTTTTATTTTCTTCAATTTTGATTTCACTGTTCGAGCTTCATTGGAGATTGGAGATAAAGATTGTTTGTTAAGTTTAGGAATTAATCCGTTTTAATTCATTGTTTTCTATTATATTATTTACATATGCGATTATTATTATTTCACACCTAAAACGATTTCGATTTGCAAAATCAATACTATGCATTTCAAATCTAGGCTCCGTTTGGATTGGCTTATTTTTTAGCCTATGCCAAAAAACTTATGCAAATAAATAAGTTTTTATGTATTATTATAAGTTTTTCAACTTAGTTTATGAGAAAAACATCTTATAAAGATACAATTTTTGTTAGTGAAAACTTACAGATTAACATAAAAGTTTGTTTATTTGCATAAATTATTTTCATAAGCTTAAAAATAAGCCAAATCCAAATGGGCCCCTAATGCCTTAGGGTTCATAGCTATCAATTATAATAATTCTGAATCCTTCCTTAATTGTTGCAGTTTCTGCCTTTGCAAAATGGCCGCATTCTTAGCTCGGAAATCACTTCTTGCCCTTCGTACCCGCCATATGGTAAGATTACTCTTTTATTTGCGGTTAACTGTTAGAATTAGAAATGAAAGAAACACCAAAAACTCTTAGGTTCCGTTTCGGAGTTTGGAGGGGAGGGAAAGAGATAGAAAACTTTTACTAAATTTGAGAATGTGGTTTTATAGATAATGATAATTGATAAGAGAATGCTTATGATTAATGTATTTTGAATATTAATATTTAAAGTATTATAACAACATAGATTGGATTTGAAGAATTTATCTAAGCCCTCCAAAATCCTACTCCAATATATTTTTTCTGTTCCTCCAAATTAGGGGGATTTCATATTATGAAGAAAAAACTCTCCAAAGCCATCCGATTCTTTCAATTACTTCTTCCATTTTTCCAAAGCATGCCCCTCCTCTCCCCTCTTAAATCCCAAACAGACCCATAGGCTTTGTTTGCGAGTTGGTTTTTGGAGGGCAAGTGAAGGGAGGGTTTATTTTTCTTCTCTAAATTGGAGTTCTATATAGTTATTATTTTACATAATTGAAAGAACACGATAAATGATTATGGAGGTTTTGTTTATAGGATGAAAAGAAATGTTTAGTTTAATACTGTCCCTTATTGTTCTGCTTGTTTAGGCTGTGGCAGGTCAAGGACTGCACAACCCCCAAAATTATGGCATGCGATTGAGTTCACACCTCTACTCTACCAAATTAGGTTTGTTGTTTCTCTTACCAATTTTGTCAGCATTCTTATAGAATGGTTAGCAAACAAAATGATTGTTTTCTAGTTTGTACCCCAAATCATTCATTGCATGTACAATGAGAATGATGGTCCTTTTCTGATTTGTCATGTTGTACAATCAATGAGCTAGATAAAATATGGTGATCGGGTGGGTTTGGGTACGATGTTTAAAAGAGAACCCAAAATAAGAGGAAAGTGCACAATAAGAGGAAAGTTGGTCGAGCTGTTGAAAATAAGAGGAAAGTGCACAGGCTCAAACACCACAATGTGGTACACTCACTTTCCCTACACTATGGGATTGGCCAGCTGGACCTGTGGTATCCCTCTGGGACAAGGGAATTAATTAGGCCAATGGAATGGCTTGTCAAACATTTCAATAGCTTTATCATGTGTGACTGTTAATTTAGATATCACTGGATCTCCATTTGCTTTTCTCATGCATGTGCTTTATTATGTATGCCCCGCCCTTTGATGTATATCTACTTTTTTTCCCACAAACTGTAGAGGACGAGGAAAGAGAGAAACTTGCAAAGGAGATTTCAAAGGATTGGAGTACTGGTATTTATTTAGGAGCCTTTCATTTTCAGATTGATTAACCTGTTTTATATAATCTAACTAAATCACCGTGGATGTTTTGGATGCCAGTTTTTGAACGTAGCATCAACACACTTTTTCTCACTGAGCTTGTTCGAGGTCTAATGCTGACGCTGAAATACTTCTTCGATAAAAATGTTACGGTAAGTGTCTTTTATAACTGTTTGCTGGTCAAGTGTTGCAGCTTATAGTTAAGTGTGTGACCTCTTTAATGCAGATCAATTATCCATTTGAGAAAGGCCCTCTGAGTCCTCGTTTCCGTGGTGAACATGCACTCAGACGCTATCCATCAGGAGAGGAACGATGCATTGCTTGCAAACTTTGTGAAGCTGTAAGAATTTTGTTGTTTACCTAATATTTTCAGTTTAACAATGATACTGGAGAGCATGCATGCGACCAAATGGCACAGCATTTTCCTGTCGCTTCAATGTTTTGTGCATACCGATTGTATGCAGATGTTAATAAATGTAGCTTGTAGTTGGTTAGTGTAGAAACAAATGTACAGGTGTTTTAAGTACAACACATAAAGCTTTGGTAGGTTTTTGAACCTGTGGCATATCTTTAGATGTTTTGTGCATACCGATTGTATGCAGATGTTAACAAATGTAGCTTGTAGTTGGTTAGTGTAGAAACAAATGTACAGGTGTTTTAAGTGTATGTTTTTGAATCTGTGGCATATCTTTAGTTGAACCAGATGCAGGAAAATGTGTTTGACATCCCTAAGAATTAAAAATCTGTCTAATTTAGATATACCAAATAAGGTTGTCAAACCCTCTCATTGTTGGAGGTTGTAATTGGTATATTTTACCATACAACTATAATAGCAGTTTATTTTAACATGGACTTTGAGATCTTTTCTTTATAACTGGTACTATCTCAGCATTATCACTTTGGTGTAGCCACATGGGACAAACAAACATGCAGATCTAGTAAAGAGTAGGGGTAAACAAAGTTATTAGATGTGTGTGTGTCTCTGTATAACAAAAAAATATAGGCTATGAGCCCATGTATCTGTCCTGAAATTTCTAAATCTAGTTAATACAAGTGATACCAATTTTATATTCAAACTCTCAATTTACCAGAAATTGGGCTATTAATGAATACCCTTAGTAATAACTATGACAAATGGCCAAATCTATTATAATATTTCCTTTCCATGTTTTATTTCTTCTCAATTGCGTTATTTCTCACCCTCCTTTCAGTAGAATCAGCTACTGTATCGTTATTGTTTTGTTCAACTAACTTTTTCCTCAATCAGATATGTCCTGCACAAGCAATAACAATTGAGGCTGAGGAGCGTGAAGATGGCAGCCGTAGGACAACTCGGTGAGTTACTTACCTTGTGTGCCTTCCCTTCTCCTTCCCTGCATTCCTCAGTTTTGGTCTAATTTGTCAAATCTTTCAGGTATGATATTGACATGACCAAGTGCATTTATTGTGGATTTTGTCAAGAGGCATGCCCAGTTGATGCCATTGTTGAAGGGCCAAACTTTGAATTTTCTACCGAGACTCATGAGGTTCCTTTTTATTTCCTTTATATTGAACTCTATGAGTATCTTTAGTGCATGCAGTAATTGTTTATCTCTTTTTTTGGTTATTGATTTGAAGTAATTGTTAGTTTGCTTATTTGTTTATTACTGATTATATGTTTTAACTGTTAAAGGAGCTTCTATATGACAAAGAGAAGTTGCTTGAAAATGGGGACAGATGGGAAAGTGAAATTGCAGAGAATCTGAGATCTGAAAGCCTTTATCGCTGATAATCTCGATTCATCAATCGCTGCTGCTTATTCTGTCTTATTTCGCACTGATAAATAAAATGATCAGTGACTCGTCTTGAAGATTTGTATGGATTAATTGTTGTTTGCCAATTTTTATTTTTTGGTGGGCAATTGTTGCATTTCTGTCATGTATGCAATTGTGATTTCTTTTTTGCTCTTAAAATCTTGAACAAATGCGTAAATAATTGTAAGGATTCAACAAATAAATGTTGTTACTTGGTAGCAAACTTGTAGCCTTGAACTATAGTGGAAACACACTCGGCTTTGATGATGACCCCGATAAATCTTGTATTGTATGATAGCAGAAAGCCTTTTTCGAAGTTATGTTGTGCAAACAAGGAACAAGGAAGTTAATCTTTGAAAATTAGTATTAACTGAGGTGTTTTCTCTCGACATGTCTTCAAATATTTTACAACTTTTCAAAATTTGGAAGTTTTTGTTGGGACACCCGATGAGTTATATCGAGAATGTTCATAGTTCAATAATTGTTGCTAACATCTGTCACACCCTCTTGCATCTTATTTCACCCCTAAAGATGTGTTATCTTACAAAATGCTTTATGTATCGATCAAGACATTGCTTTAAATGAAACTCAAACAAAAAGTTATTGAGTTCAATAAGCTCACATTCTTTGCTAGAGATCCATAATCAATAAGTTCAAATTCTTAAAAATATCCTTGTCCATGACTTATTTATTTTGTTTCAACTTTTTGGGGTGTTTGTTTAATGGTTTGCAAATTTATTCTACAAAATGTAACATTCTTTATGTTTGTGACAAAGTTTTATTATATTCTCACGTTAAAAAGTGAAAATCTTACATTCACTTGATTGAGAGAATAACATTCATTCCATCCCAAAACAAGTGTTACATTTGACCATGTGCATATTATTCTCACAACTTATTTTGATTACTCCCTTCATTATTAATTATAAGCAAAAATTATTTTTTAGATTCATTGAATAACTGATGAATCTGGATCAAATTCTTCCGTTATTCAATGAATCTAAAATGTAACATTTGTTTATAATTAAGAATGGAGGAAGTATATTTTTTCTTACTAATACATTAAGATAAATTTTACTAGTATATAAAATGTTGATCAATTTTACTCATAATATTTTCAAAATATCTACTTTTACGATTTTTAATGAGTAACCCACTATTTTAATCTATATTGGTAATTGAATGTTTCAAAATTGCATCTCAAAAAATGCTATAAGCTAGTTAGAGAAACTCGTTACCAAACACTTCACATTTTTTTCAAACAAGCTTATAAGCTAGTTTAATAAGCTATAAGCTAGTTTATTGGACTTACCAAACAGTGTCTAACTTGACTAACGAGAAAACACATTTTTTGGACCAAATTGACTATCTAAAAATTTCGATATATTCAAAATTAATTTGACAATTACACTTATAGAAACCAAAATAATAACTTGGTGAAATATTAATGGTCAAAATCTTATATTTACATATATGAAATGAAATCAGATCAGCTGTGAATAGTACAGTAACATTTGAAACAATAAAAATCTACCGCAACACGTTAACATTCTCAAAACATAGACACCATTCATTCACCTTATCGAATAGTGAATGATGAAAGCTTGACACAAACAATTTCTTCTACAAAAACAACAGATAGAAGCAATTGGTGTCTGAAGAAATGCAAGCTGTGGGATTAGGTCTTGATGAGAACGATTACTTATCATGCTGTGGAAGCACAAAATGGGCCAAGGAAATGGCTTCAAATTCTCCTTTCCCTAATTACCATCGTGCCCTTTCTGTTTCCAAACAAATTTGGTTAAACAAACTTGATATCAATAGTTGGCTACAAGCTTTCTCTGCTCATCCTTCCATTGGTCAAACTAATGCTCCTTCTCATGCATCTCAAACCAGTGCTCAGTTCAGTAATCAAATTCTCTTTCTTTTTTCCCATCTGTTTGTGTCTCTCTCTCATTTTTCTATATGTATGTGAAAAATCATTACTTTAGTACAAAGGTTGTGTTTTTCTCATGTGGGTGTTTGTTATTTTGTGTTTTCAAATTGGAATTGTAGGATACTGATAGTAATTCAAGTGAAAAATTCATCTCTTTTTTCCATGTGGGTCTCTCTCTTTTTTGTTAATTGATGTAAAAAATTATTACTTTAATGTAAAGGTTAAGTTTTTCTCATGTGGGTGTTCGTCAATTTGTGTATTCATTTGGAATTTTAAGATATTGATTGATACTATAGTAGATATTGATAATAGTTTTTGTTGGTGTCTGCATTTGGAATATGAATGGAATTTGTATTCTTCCGATTCTATTCATGTTTTTAGCTATTTGGGTTGAATTTTAGTTTGTCTTTGTTTTATTGATATGAAAAACTTTAATGAGTACTAAAGTTGTGTGTTTATTTGTGATGAATGGATTGGAATTGGGTAAAATTACTTTATTTCTTGTTTAGTTGATAGCAAATTGGAATTACTAACTTTTAGAAGAAACTGGTTTTGGCAGGTGGAGTAGGGGAGAGCAATCAACTGCTTTAGCAACTGCTACTGGTTCTAAATTACAGGTTTGCTTGCTTGCTTCTGCTATTGAAAATGCTAACATTATCTGGTGTTGTTTCTTTCTTGCACTACGAAATGTATGAAATCTGATTGTTCTCTGGTTCTGCTGTCAGGATACAGGATACTTTAGATAATTTGTGTATGAATATTGATTTTAAAAGCACCGTCATTCATATACTTATAATTTCTTACGAAGTATCTAATAGGCACTTGAGTATTATAGGGTGCCCAGGTGCAAGTTCCACATCGAGTCGTATAGGATGCTCGACGGAATATTTAAGTGAATTTGTTATTTCCCCTTGATAGCTGGCTTTTAAGAGAGGGATCGCCGAGTGCTTGAATACCTATCAATTGGTATTGGACCTAGTTGTTGGTCACTACCCTCGATAGCTAGCTTTTAAATGACCTGGTTCTTCCACACTCGATAGCTAACTTTTAGTATCCTATGGTTTCACTTTTGTATCCTTCATTGGCTTGACCTGTATAACGGTTCACTATTGGTTTTATTATTACTGTGGAACAGTCATCTGTTCATCAACGAAATTAGGCTTGGGATCGGGAAACAAACATTCAGTTTTTTTAGAGCTGATTTAATTAGTATGTTAACAGGTCATAAATGATTATGATGATAGTTAGTAATCTAATTGTGGTCTTTGTGACTTTTGCAGGAACTAGCTGAATGGAATGCTCGGTATATGGAAAAGTTTGGGTTTGTATTTCTCATATTCGCATCTGGTATAAGTACTGATGCTATACTTGCTGAAATAAAGGTACAATATGAATTTAAAGTCTAACGTTGGCAACATTTTAGTTATTTATTTAAGTTCTTAAGGTAATTCTCTTATTATTTAAGTAAGAATGTATATTTGTTACTTATTCAAAGGTAAAAAGTAGGTTAAGTATTTATTTTTTGTAGATTCAGCTAGTGAGAGTGATGGAATTTCTTTTAGTGTAATATTTCAAGTGATAAAACGGTTGCCATTTTCGGGTTTGAAATGTTAGAGAGGAAAATGTTAGTATAACACTGTTATATTAAATTTAAACTAATTTGTTTCATACTGTGCAGAAACGCTATACAAACAGACCAATTGTTGAATTGGAGATTGCATCTCAGGAGCAAATGAAAATTACAGAAATTCGCCTTACAAAGCTCTTTACAAGTAAAAAAAACATATCTTCTACAACTGATAGGAATACCACTGTTGCTAGAAATGCAGAAGGTACTTTCATATACTTTGGTATATGTTTTATGTTTGATTATTTTAAAAATCCTTTTCAAATTTGGATCCGATTCCAAAAAATAGCTTTGTGTTGTAATTGTTTTAGTGACTGTGACAACCCTTGTATATTGACTTTGGTTATAGCAATGATGCCATTTACTCATAACATACCATGATGTCTTCATAGATTAAACATATGATATATCATTTTCCATTTGGAATCAACCATCACGAGTCAAACTTTTTCATCTTGATGTAGCAGGATCACATAATGAAGTTTTCCATTCATTTATTCTGTAGTTTAAAAGCTTTGAGTTCTATGTTAGTCAAGCCTAAGATTCAAGTATTATGTTAACGGATGCTTCAAAATCATTAGATCACCGCATGCCATTAACTTTGAATAAGATAGAGGATAGAAAAGGCAAACTTAGTAAATCCGATTGCATGATTTTAATTATATCAACCAACAATGTTATAAATTTAGCATTTCGATTATCTGGAATTAGTTTTTCATTGCAATTGTGTCTTTTTCTTCTCAACTTGCTAAGTGTGCATATACGAGAAAACAGAAAACTGTGGTATATGAAATTTTCTGTCTTTTGATAACATTTGTGTGTAAAACAATTCATGAATCTTTTTATGCTAGGCTTTAGTTTATGTTATTCCAATGTAGTACTTCTGAAGCCTTCCTTGTATCTGCAATGTTGGCATTGTGTTTGCTGAAATTTATTGCTACAAAGTACAGACAAATTGCAAAGCACCAACTTTGATGTTTATTGCTTGCTTTATCCCAAGATTTGAATATTTATCCTATTTCTGACTATAGAAATACATATTGTTGAAAACCCCTAAAAAATTTGGTTGGATACAAATTCTAGGTCTGGGATGATCAATTTGCCTATGTTTGGTATCACAGTGGATATGCCAGAGTCACAGTGATCCACCGTGATTTCACAGAAGCTACAATCCGTAGCTTTTAAAAAATCACGGTGGATAACCGTGATCTGGCCTACCCACTGTGATCATGTTAACATCTCACCTCCTTGCGTAAGAAAATCCCTTTCATGTATCCCCTCCAGACTCAAATATAAGCAAAAAAAATTAAATGCACATTGATTAAGAATACTCGTTAACTCGCTTTAATATTTTGATGTAATTTAAAAAAATTGCATTCTTAGTTAGGATTTGCTTATGTAATTTAAAAAAATGCACATTGATTTGGATGTCTATATTGGATTTATTTAAGTCCGAAGGGCTATGTAGTATGAACATGGAGCTCAAGAACTCCTAGTTTTGCATCATGATATTTCCATGATACTTATATTGTTTTTCTAATTTTTCAAATGGTAGAAGTTCGTGTAAACGTTATTGGAGGTCATGTGACTGCTGCTCCAGACACTTTATCAGGAACGTCCATCCGAAATTCATCTAGAACCCGCCCACCCATTACCACTCACGTGTTGGATATTTCGCGGGGTTATCCAGCTTCCGGTATTGAGGTAATTTTGGAGATATGGAAGGGAAACCAACCTCGTCCGCCATTTGGGACTACAAATAGTCCCGGTTGGGTTTTTAAAGGGTCTTCGAAGACAGATTCAGACGGTCGTAGTGGTCAACTGATTGACATAGTTGATGATGCTGAACCAGGGATATACAGGTTAAGTTTCAACACCGGAAAGTACAATCCAAACGGTTTCTTTCCTTATGTATCTGTTGTGTTTGAAATTTTCGAGTCACAAAAGAAGGAACATTTTCACGTTCCTTTGTTGCTTTCGCCATTTTCATTTAGCACTTACCGTGGAAGCTAAAAGAAATATGGGAAATGTTGCCATATCACTGCATTCCTTAGATGTCATGAATATCTCAGTTTTCATCAAGTGAACTTTGTGTTTGTGCCAATGGAACATGAGAAAGTTACCAAATAATTGATGTTTAGTTTTAAAAAGATAATCAAGTGTTTAATTGGTAATGTTTGCTTATGTATGATATCAGTACTTATGGATTATTACTTCCTTTGTCTCTAATTATAAGACATTTTTGCAAATTTTGTTTGTGCACAAATATAAGACTCTTTACATATCAATGGCAACAAGTATATGTAAGAAAGAAAGTGTTGAAACTGTTCTTTGTATATGGCTGAAGCTCTTTGATGTAAGAAAGAATGTGAGTTCAACTCCTACAATGTAAGGATTTTGTTAGTAGATGCTCCTCTGGTCTTCTGGTCTTTATTATAAGAAGAAAATAAAAAGTTTATAGAATATTTGATATATCCAATTTATAATAAAAAAATATGGATAAGATACATCAAATATTTTATGAATATTTTTTATTTTTTATTATAACAAGGACAAGAGGAAGTAATTTGTAAGTATATTTGTCAGCATTCTCTGAACCTTTAAAGTTGAAATCTATTTTGATCCGCTAAATTTATGGAACTTGAATCACCTAACTTTTATATAAATATATAAAATAGAAAAACACCTTTTTTTTTAATAACCTACCCTATATTTTTAATTCCATATTACTTTTTTTTTTACCATGTTATTATAAGACATGAAATTTTCATAATTCTTTTTTAATTCCATAAAACCAGTACATGCATAAGATTGACTTTCTTTCCAATCAAATTTTTTCATACACAAGAGTGAGAGATCGAATTTCTAATCGTAATATATATTATTTTTTTTTTACAAGAGACAAATTCATTGTTGGTAATTTCATATTACTTAAATATTTTGAAAAATAATAATTTAAAACCAATGAAACGTGCAAGATTCATTATTTTATTTAAGCAAGTTTCATGTAATTGGTGAGCTACCATTAGCTAAACCAACAAAGAAATTTAACTTGTTAAGAAAGAAACTTCTAGCTAGTGCTAATTAAAATTCCTATACAACAACAATATGTGTTTATATAACACTTTTGGTAACCATTCTAACAAAAGTCACTCTTTTCCAAACCAAATATTTCTCACAATAGGGAATGACAGGAGGGAAAGAAGAAAAGAAAGATGAGAAGGGAAAAGCTAAAATTGAAGAAAAGGTAGAAAAAAAGAAAGATGAAATTGAATTGATCACTGCTATTTACAAATTAAATTTGCATTGTCAAGAATGTGGGAACAAGATTAAGAAGCATCTCTTAACTACTCAAGGTATGAACTAATAAATTCGATTAATCATTTTCATTAGTGTTTATCGTGGCTTTTAAAAGATCCACGGTCTGTTTGATTTACAAAAGATAAATAATGGATATAAAAACAACACGTGATAAAATATTAATGCATTTTTTGTGGTATATGATGTTTGGTGGAAAAAAAGTTATGTTGGTATTTTAAACAGCTTATACTTGAGATATTTTAATTTTTGAGATTGTGTTAAATTTATACACTTTAAAATCACAATTTTATCATAAATGATTTTATTATTTATAAATACAATTAATAGGTTAAATTATGTGTGATGGTGTTTATTTTTTTTGTAGGAGTACAGACTGTGGAGATGCATATTGAGAAAGGAGAAATTAAGGCAAAAGGGAAATTGGACCCTTTGAAAATTTTGAAGCTTATAGAGAAGAAGAGCAATAGAAAAGTTGAATTAATATCACCAAAAGTTAAACCCAAGGAGATTACTACTATTGATAAAAAGCCAAAGGAAACTAAAGATGTAAGTAATTTTTTCTTTATGATTAGTATAAATTAAATTTTTGCCAAAAAAATGTACTATATGATTTAGCTAGTGGTTAGAGATTGACCTTATTGAAAAAAAGTTCAAATTCTATCAATGAGACGATGATTAAATGATACTCTTCGATCCTTTTTACAAGAGACGATTTTATTTACAAAAATTTAATGTATTTGGACATTATAAATCATATATATTAATTTTTGTTGACTCAATTATTTCTTATTGAAGCCAATTGTGCGAACTATCACGGTGAAGGTTCACATGCATTGTGACAAATGTGAAGCTGACCTAAAACGCAGACTAATCAAGCACAAAGGTAACTTAAAGACTATACTTAGTGATATGATTTATATAAACATTGAAATTTTATTTCATGTTAATTAAGTATCATATGATGTGATTAAATTTGATCAAATATATATATAAAGGTATTTTCAATGTTAAAACCGACAAGAAAGCTCAAAGTCTAATAGTTGAAGGGACTATTGAAGTAGAGAAGTTGACATCATTTTTGAGAAAAAGAGTGAATACAAATGCTGAGGTTATTTCCATAAAAGAGGAGAAAAAGGAAGAAAAGAAAGAAAAGGGCAAAGAAGAAAAAAAGGAAGAAAAGGGCAAAGAAGGAAAATCTTCAGAATCAACTAAAGTAATAGAAATTCATCATCATGGAAATACACAAGATGAGATTAAAATAAAGGACAATAATAATGTTCCTTATATTATTCATTATGTTTATGCACCACAAATTTTCAGTGATGAGAATCCTAATTCATGTTCTATTTCATAGTTTTGGTGTATTTCTATTCTAACTATGTGATTATAAGTAGGAGTTGTTTCATGTAAGATTCAAATTCAAATTTTTTCGAATGATGATAATTTGACGTTTTTTATGTTTAAGTTAATGTAAAAAATGTGATGCGGAAAATTTTAAACTGTATTATTATAGTCGCTCTACATTTTCTTTATTGTATTTACGGGTTTATTAAAAAAAAAAAACTATTATATTTATGTGGCATTCCATGACTTTTATTTCGTATATTTAAGTTGAATTTTTCTCTTTTCAACCACATGTTTCTTTCTTTTGTAAGAATAAGTAATACCCTATTTTCAAAATTGAGATGATCTTATTTTTATATACCATCATTTGATTCTAAGAACCCTAGCACGCCATCTTTTTCACTCTCCCTCACCACTAACCCGCAGCTCTTCCACCCACACGAGAGCCACCCACATTTTCTGTCCACAACCTAACCCTCTACCGTCGGGAATCAGGTAGCCGTCACCATGTAGCCACAACTACTTGGTGGTGTGATCAACCCTCTCTCAGTTGCGACACCACCTCACCCTTATGAGTTGGTCACCGTTGGGTGACTTTTGTTTCGGTTGGTTTCGTTCAAGGCTGCCACTGTGAACATTGGCGGTGGTTTTCTGATCTGTTGCAGGATTGGTGCCTGTCTAGGCTGTCGCCGTGAACGGTGGTGGTGGTTTTCTGTTCTGGCTTCTGATCACGTTTCTTGGTTCTTCTTACTCTGTTCGGGATCGTCCTTTTTAGGTAGATGCTGTCGTTCATAGCATCTAACAACAAGATTAGGATTGGTTTCAACGGATTTGGAGGAATTGGTCAATTGTTCTCACTGATCTGAGTACTGTTGACAAAAGGCTTGTTGGGTCGTGTTCTACGCGACATAATTTACAGCATATGCATAATGAAATATCAACATTGGTTGTTGGAGGAATCAATTTTGTTGGAAACTTTCAAGTGCTAGATTCATCGGCCTTGAGTCGGCCTGATTTTGTTCGAAAGACTGGTGCGTAGATACTTTGTATTGACGGTAGCAATCGTTTGTCATGCCAAAGTGTCACTAGTCTTGGTGTTTCTCGTGCTGGTGCTCAGACTGGTTGATTGATCATCCCTCGATCTGACTTTTGATTGGGTCTGAGTTGCATTCAACGTGGACCGTTTCCGTGTTGACGGCCGGTTCATTCACCTAGAATTTTTAGGACTTCTATTTTTTCCTTTAGGATTAACTAGAAGTTGGTATGTTTATGTCTCATTGTCCTCAGACTTACTGGGTTAGGTCTATGTCCCCCAGTTTTTGTATATATATTTTCTTTTTTTTAATATAATAAAGAGATATAGGCAAAAGATGGGGGCGAAGCCTACTTTGTCCCCTGATGTTTAGATGCTCTTCACCTTATAAAAAAAACCTCTTGTTTTTTTCGGTTCTCATGAAATTTCAATTTTGTCCTAATAAATAGTTTTCGGAAAACGTTTTTCAAAATTCATATTTTTTGGAAATCTATTTTTCGAAATAGACTTGAATGTAGTTTTTATATCTATTTTTTTCATTTGCATTCAAGTGTTTCGGATTCTATATTCTAAAAACATAACTACTTCGGAAAACGTTTTTTGAAAATTCAAATATTTCGAAACGTGGAATCCGAAATTTTTCTTTGAAAAACATTTTCCAAAGTGATTTTAAAAAACATTTTCCAAAATCCTGTTATATATGAACAGAACCGCAAATTTATTAGTCTAACATAATTTTTCATCTGTATCAAACAATTATTGTCAAAAAATGATACAATTGATATAGTATGCTTATGAGTCATAAACAATATAATATATACAAAGATTTTCCTGTGCTTACTGGTCTAAGAAGTAAGAAATGTTTTGGATCATTCAGATTCCTCAAATGGGTTTGTGCCAGTTATGCCTAGTTATATAGGAGTATGTATGAAATTGGATTTGTTGATTGAACTAGAAAATACATATTTTAAATATCACTAATAATTTATAAATATTTCTACCAAAAAAAAAAATTTATAAATATCAAGTTTAAATTTTGACCGTCTTTTTTTTTAATGGCTAAATTTTGACGGTCTGATATTAGATTTGACGACAATCATAGCATGATTTTGCGAAGACTTACTTACTGCGGTGAATCTAAATGTGCCAGATATACCAACACAAAAAAAATTCAGTTGTGAAAATAGTGCGATTTAGTCAAAAATATTATTTCATATACTTTACTCTTTAAATAAATTGAGTAAACTATAAACAGACTCAAGCAATTAACTTAAGCCAACAAAACTATTGGTAAATTACCAATCGTTAGTTGGTTCAGTGGTGATTGGTGCTGAACTTGGTAGGGAGGACCGCGGTTCGATCACCCGCAACTGCGATCAGGAGAGGGCTGAAACCACTTGATGCCATAACTGACCCCCGAACCAGATTCAACTGGTGATGAAAGCCAAAAAAAAAGAAAAAAACTATTGGTAAATTTGCTACTTTGGTGTGTGGCTTAAATAGACCATCTTTTTTATAAATTGACGAAAAAGTCATCTATAGTTGTTCAATATTTAACTTTTATTTATAAATATTTTATGGTGTATAAATCAAACATATCTTTGTCAAAAAAAAAAAAAAACAAACATATCTTGCACTATGTGCAAGTATTGAATTAATAAATCTTTTCTTTAAATTAAATAAGCATTATGGACCCGATTCGGGTCGAGCTTGTCCTATTTAGGCTTGAACTTGGCCCAATTACACGCTGGATCGGAGTAATGCATTTTCCAACAACCACGTAAACCTTCAATTCTATAACGGTCGACATCAAAATGATTAATATTTATTGGCAATCATGACTTTTCATGCCGTTATTCCAAAAGCCATCTACATTGAGGTCGTGGGATCTGTCCTCACATTGATATTAATCTTGACTCCATACTAAGGGCTATATATACCTTTCTAATGACAGATATACTTTCATGCAAAAACTTACTTAAATGTCGGAGTGTCATCCAAAAAGACTTTTATTGACTATGATGGTTCAATAAGATACAATAAACTTTATTGACCAAATGGTAGAAAAAATTATCAGTTTGAATTTGAAAAAATTACAGTGAAAACGTGTTGGATTGGATGTTATTTTTTTCTCCTCTATATTAATTAAATTAATACTAATAATCAATTACAATTAGTAGTAAATAAATAGACTCTTTGGTCATTGTTAATGTCGACGAACGAGGGGCAGGTTGTCCATTGTAACGCAGGCCTCCGCCTCTCCATAATTAATAATTTAATGTAATAAAAATTTAAAAATATTTTCTATGAGAATAAAAATAAAACTTTGTGCCGCGAACATATCTCAGTTGATAGAGATATTGTATTATATATGTAGCGGATCGGGGTTTGAACCTTTATCATCTCACTTATTCATTTTATGGGTGAAATTTTTAGCTACTACTTGACAAGAAAATAAATAATAAAAATTTGAAATTTTATCATCAAATTTTATTAATTAAGGCTTACTAGTACTATTCAAATATAATTTAATTGGTATATATATATATATATATATATATATATATATATATATATAAAATTGGTCCTTCTAACTTAATCAATAAATATTTTGAGTTTGATTTTGTTTTGAGCATGTAACAACGTTAAAACTCTTAAAGTGAGTTTTCTGCTATTTGGAGCACACAAGAGCTCGATAAATTAATCTCTGTAATTACGCGCAGAGGATACACGATTTGCGGAAAAAAATTGCTTAAGAAATAATCAATTGTTTTTGGTATATTAAATATTTTATTTTAATGTATGAATGGAAATAATATGATTCCTTTATTTTGTTTTTCCTTTTTTCTTAAGAAAATTATTTTATGATAAAAAGGTTGTGATATGGTAATTCACTGAATAACAACCTCATTTGTAAATTAAAAGATTTTTTGATCGATTATTGTCTTGAATCTCTTGATATTCTTTCTTCTTTTTCAAATTTTAGTGTGTAAACCGTGTTAGTCATTAAACGTATTTTGTGGTTGATTGCTTTGCAAAGGAAATAAATAATATTTTGTCATGTTCTACTTTATATTAAACGATTGATTATTAAAAAAATGCATTGCCATTTGTCATTTTCCTCATATGACTTTTCTATAAAAAATAAAATAAAAAATTAAACAACCTTTTACCATATCTAATAATCTAACTAATATACATCACATCTCACTATATAACTATTTATAGAGATGTTTTAAGAGTTAACACAATATATATAATCTCTTTAAAAGTTTTTTTCTTCTTTTAAAATCCAATAGCAAAAATCATATACCAAGGGCCTGTTTGAAACAATTTTATTTTTTAGTTTTTAAAATGTATTTTATAAATTAGATTTTAAAAACAATTTTTAAAAAACAAAATACCTATAACCTGTTTATGTTTTTTAGATTTTAAATAAATAAAATTAGAAACAGTTTTTAAAAAAAGGGTTTCCAAACATTTTTTTCCTTTTTAATTTTTGAAAACTAATAAAGAGTATTTGAAAACTGTTTCAAACAGGCCGTAAATGTTTAAAAGTGAAAATTTTATTGGGTTTAAACTCTCGCCTAAATATATCAAATATCGTTACAATATTTTACCATCTAAATCGCAACTAACATATATGAAAATTATAAATATACCTAAATTAAATAGCTAAAATGAAAGTATGAAATCTTTTTTTATTTATAAATGTGAAAGTATGAAATCTTAACATGTAAGATTTTTCAACTTATAGAAATTTGTTGTTGTCTTTGTCTCAAATTTCTTTTAATAAAATTTGTCTTTATGTAATTGTGTCACTTAATGTAAGTACTATATCAAGGACTTGACTAGAAAATTTGGCCATTCACTTGTTTAGTAAATATGTAACATATGAATTAAAATTACGCGTAAAATTACATAAGATATTAAGATTTTTTTTAAGTACTATAATAAGTCTCATGTTGCAGTTGTAACATAACAAAAAACAATTAAGAGAAACAAAAGTAGTTAAGTATAAGTTAATGTTGTTCAATTGAAACTTTGTGTAACATATTACAACTGCAACATGAGTGGTGGTGGTGGTGGAGAAGAAGGACCTGATTTGCCATTTACTCCTACATGGGTTGTTGCTCTTGTTTGCACTATCATCGTCGCTGTTTCATTCGCCGTCGAACGTTCTCTACATTATCTTGGCAAGTTTCTTAAGAAGAAAAATCAGAAACCACTCTTTCAAGCCTTACAAAAAATCAAAGAAGGTTCATCTATTTTTTCTTTTCATTTAGATTTATTTTATATACACCGTACACCGTCAGTGTAAGGATTTTGTATAGTGATCATAACCGTGTCAATGATACCAAAAATCATCGATATGATTGGTTGTGATTTGTTGACGGTGTAAAACTTTTTACACTGATGGTGTATCACAATTAAACTCTTTCCATTTCTTAACATATATTGATGAATGAATATCTTCTAGTTTATGATTTTTAATTTTTTTTTTGTTCTTACGATTTTTTATTTTATTTTGCAGAGTTGATGCTTGTGGGTTTTATTTCTCTCTTGCTGGCTGTAACACAAAATACAATCACAAAAATTTGTGTTCCACAAAGTTGGACTCTTCATATGCTTCCTTGTAGTCTTGAAGAAAAAGAACATGTTGAATCAAAATTATCATCCACTAAACATTTTCAAACTTTTTTCTCTTCCGATGATGTTTTCGGCGCTGCTAGGCGCCTTCTCGGTGACGATAATGATCAACCATCAACAGAAGAAAGCCGTGGATATTGTGCTTCCAAGGTATTGAAATCAAATATATAAGATTTTTTAATTATGTCCATTAGATATCAACAGAAGGGCCGAAGTTCAAATATCCTCAGAAACAGTTGTAAAATGGTCTATCACTTAAATCGGCGATAAATTTAAAAACTACTTATAATCATATAATGTTTATTCTTTTGATGTTCTTCTTTTCAGGGAAAGGTACCTCTATTATCAAAGGAAGCACTACATCACTTGCATATCTTTATTTTTGTCCTAGCTATTGTTCATGTATCTTCATGTGTTTTGACTATAATTTTTGGAGGATTAAATGTGAGTATCTAATCATATAATTTTTTTTGTTATAATAACAAATTATGTTTATACATGTGAAAAAAAATCCTTTTCTTTATAATAAGAAGTATTGTTGTTCTTAATAGATTCGTCGATGGAAGCACTGGGAAGAATCAATTGTTGCAGATGGAAATCATCAATCACAACATGGTAAATTTTTTAACAAATTTGATCAGTTATGGTGTTATCTTAATAATTTTTGGTCCTCTCATTAAACTATATATACTGGTCTAATGCATGCAGCTCCGGGACGGATCGATATGGTGACTCCTGTTCATCAGCATGCTTTTATAAGAGATCATTTTACTGGTATTGGCAAAGATTCTTCTCTAATGGGATGGCTGGTAAGTTGATTATAACTTATAAGTATTATATTTGTATTTTAACATTATTGTTAGTCCTTCTAATTTTTAATTTTTATTTCAGAAATCATTTTTCAAGCAATTTTATGGATCTGTGACAAAGTCGGATTATGAGACATTAAGGCTTGGTTTCATTAAGGTAATATTTTAATTAGTGTTCTAATCTTACCATTATCTATGATTAATTGAACATTTGAACCATATAAGTTATATGATGATATAACTTCTTTTTTTCCCTCTGTTTTAGACTCATTGTAGAGGAAATCCTAAGTTTAATTTTCACAAGTACATGAACCGTGCACTTGAAGATGATTTCAAGAAAGTTGTTGGTATTAGGTATGTGTTTCTCTCAAGTTTCTATATATACGACTCTAGATTTACTTGTCTCGCACCCGAATTCTGAATTTTCACAATAATTTTCTTTAATCAACTTATAGTGTAAAATTATTGATTTTCTATTATCACTAATTCAACAATTTTATTTTGATATGGTTGCAGTTGGTATCTTTGGATCTTTGTGGTAATATTTTGGTTGCTTAATATCCATGGTATGCTACAAGACCTTTTGTAAATTTTGTCTTGTGTCTCAACATGATATCTATATTTCTTAAATTCTACCTTAGAAATATGATTAATCTTATAGATAATTTCTTGATAATTAGCTTATTGTTTCAGGTTGGCACACATATTTCTGGGTTGCTTTCATTCCTGTCCTTGTAAGTGTCTTCATAACTTTGTTTGTTTGGATATTTTCTATCGAAAAATTTGTAGAGTATGTATCGGTGCGAGTAGGCTATACTATGTTTAGTAAAGCCTAATTGGACGTACTTTAAAAATGTTACATCAAAGTCCGATCTATTGTATGTCATAGACCCATTTTTAAGATCAGACATGAAAAAACCCCTATCAGGGCGGCCTAACCTATTCTCACCGATATGCCATAAAAAAATGTTAATTTTCTCCATTTGAATTGATGTATTTCTCTCACAATTATTTGTTACCAAACCTTTTATCTTACTTTCTTTTTCTGATTTTCCTTCTTAAGCTTCTACTTGGTGTTGGAACAAAGCTAGAACATGTAAAAATTCAATTAGCACATGAAGTAGCTGAAAAACATACAGCCATACAAGGTGAATTAGTTGTTAAACCATCAGATGATCACTTCTGGTTTCGTCGCCCTCGCATCGTCCTCTTCTTGATTCATTTGATCCTTTTTCAAAACTCTTTTGAGATTGCATTCTTTTTCTGGATACTGGTAAGTAATCATATTAACTAGTCTTAAGCTCAATTTATGATATTCTTGACTATTTTCATCATTTTAACCTTACTAGTTTATGTATCTCAGATAACATATGGCTTTCATTCATGTATAATGGGGAAAATCAAGTACATTATTCCAAGGCTCGTTATTGGGTAACAACAATATTATTGTGCATTTTGAATCTCAAATTTTTCTACACTTTATAATTTTTTCTTACACCTTTTTTATTAATATTGTAGGGTATTTATTCAGGTGCTATGTAGTTATAGTACCCTACCACTGTATGCAATTGTTACACAGGTGAGTCTGAGTTGTTTTTTTTTTTTGAGAAAAAACTTGTTCTGTTCTCTTATTTATATTTTGGCTAAACTATATTTCTGGCTCTTTAATTTTAACAAACTTGCGATTTTGTTCTTATAACTTTCAAAATAACACTTTTAGCATCTAACTTTAGTCCCTTTTACAATAGTTGAACCCTCATTAATTTTGACAAAGTCGACGCGCGCACGTGGTCAATGAATCACATGCCACAACATCAAGTCAATGCATACATAGACATTGACTAACATGACATGTTGAAGTGGCATGTGAATCACTTTCGGTGTGTGTGTTGACTTGGTCCGGGGGTCAACCTTTTGTAAAAGAGGCTAAAGTTAGAGAGGCAAAAGTTCAATTATGAAAATTAAGAGGCCAAAATCGCAAATTTATGAAAGTTAGAGGGTCAAAAGTACAGTATAGTTTTTTTTTTTTTTGTGATAGTGCATTATTCAATACATAAAAAAAATTTAAAAGTTGTCAACTCATTATTCAAATTTTCCATCTAAAAAATGTCGACATTCAATAATTAATTTTATGAATTTGAAATTGAGACCTTTTGGCATTGATATTGACAATATTTTTTGACACAATGTAGATGGGAACTCACTTTAAGAAAGCCATATTTGATGACCAAGTACAAGCAAGACTTGTTGGTTGGGCACAAAAGGCAAAGAAGAAAGGATTAAGAGGTGATAATAATAATCAATCTGCCCAAGGAAGTTCTCATAATGGTGCAAATATTCAATTAGGGTCTTTGTTTAGAAGAGGCCCTGCCCAAGAAGAAAACACCATTGTCCCTATAAATGAAGAGTCTATATGAACATGTAGTAATTAAAATGTTTATAATCCTTTTTTCTTTTTTAATAAAAAGATTATAAACATTTTTGTTACATCCAATACGTTATTCAAAAAAGATTATAAACATTTTTGTTACACGAATACGTTATTATATATTATATTATATTATTGTTTATTTTACCTTGGTATCAAATGAGCAATGGCCACCCAACAAGGCAACAGATCATTGAACGAATCATGGTGTTACTGGTTGAACTGCATATACCTCATGTGTGTCTGTGTGTGATTGGTCGATACTATGTCACAGTTGTCCTAGTGACCAATAACATAATCTATAATAGGTCGTAGCCTTGAATGAAACACTATATGAGCAAATGATTAAAAAAATGGAAAAGATGTTTCAATTTATAGAATTATACCCCGTGTGTGTGATCGATACTATGTCACAGCCATCCCCGTGTGTCCAAATTTTTATAAGGTTCACTAGTTAAAGTGCAAGCTAAGTTCGCACTCTAAGTAGCAAATTGTGTTTGCGTTCACATTCTAAATAGCAAACTGTATTTTTCATAATATTTTCATTCATAGGGGCGTGGATATATGGTGCTGACATTGGCGTTGAGTAAAAAAAATGTCACTCGCTACGTAAGGTGTGAACTGAGTTCGCTACCTAAATAGCAAGGGGTATTTTAATCATTTTAGAAGGCGCTGAGAAACCTTAGACGTGCGAAAAAGAAGAACTCCATAGCCTTAGGAGGAGATTCATTCTTTTGGTGGATTGGGCTTGGCCCAATCCCAAGTCCTACTAATGATCTTGTAAGGAGTATCTGCATGTGCATAGCTTTTGAGAAGTGCTATAAATTACGAAGGAGGAGGCAAATGAAACGCACAAACATAGAGAAATCACTTCTATTTATATTTTTTTTTAAAAAAATAAAAAAAAATAAAAATAATGTGCATTCACATTTGTAAAGAAAGTCTCTTGTAACATCTTGTGGATAGTGGCTACAATAGTTCATGAAGAAATCTGATTCAAAGAGAAACAATGTTTTGAATCTTTACATCAGAAAATCCTACATGTATATAGTTTTGTTGTCATATGAAATTTTGTTGATAAATTTAAGGAAAAATAACAAGACGAGCAAAGAGAGATCTCACAAGAAATCATATGAAAAAAAGTGAATTCTATAAGAGAATTAATGGATCAACAAAAATAAGTGCAACATGAGTGCAGGAACATTCGAAGAAGGACCCGATTTGAAATTTACTCCGACATGGATTGTTGCGCTCGTTTGCACCGTCTTCATCTTCATTTCCTACGGCATTGTACGTTCTCTTCATTATTTTGGCAAGTTTCTTTTGAAGAAAGAGCAGAAACCACTCTATCAAGCCTTGCAAAAAATCAAACAAGGTTCTATATTTTATTTAGATTTAAATCATATACTGCGTTGTAAAGTTTTATCATATCGATTATAACTGTGATAACAATTGCTTCTAAAGTTACTGATATGATTGATTGTGATTTGTTGACAATGTAAATTATTTTACACTAATAGCGACAGTGTCTCACAATTAAACTCTTTTCATATAATGATCGATGAATAGAGATTATTGGTTTGAGATATGTTATCGTTTATGTTTTTTATTTATTTATTATTATTATTATTATGCAGAATTTATGCTGGTGGGTTTTATGTCATTGTTTTTAACTGTGACACAAAATGGGATCACAAAAATCTGTATTCCAAAAAGTTGGTTTCGTTATATGCTTCCTTGTAAACTTGAGGAAAAGGAAGAAGAACGATCGAAACCACCACCCACTTCACATTTTCAGACTTTTTTTTCTTCCGACGATGTTTTCGACAATGCTAGGCTCCTTCTCGATATTGACACCGATGGTCGTCTTCCATTCTTAGAAGAAATACCTGGATATTGTGCTGCCAAGGTATTGAAATTTGAAAAATATATAGTGCATGTTATCGCCTTTTATAATTAAATTACGGGCACAATTATATTCTATCACATATCTGGTTGCGATGCGGTTGCAGAAACTATTAATATTTCTTAACTTTCATTAATATCATGTTTATTTTCTTGATGTTATTTGAGTATTTTGATTAGATTATTGAATTATGTTCTTCTTTTCAGGGCAAGGTGCCTCTATTATCTGTGGAAGCACTGCATCACCTACATATTTTTATTTTTGTCCAAGCTGTTACTCATGTGGCCTTGTGTATTTTGACTGTTGGTTTTGTAGGAATAATTGTGAGTATCTATTCATATACTTTTTTATTAAAAAAATTTGCCTGTTAAAAATCTTCCGTATAGATAAACAACTTATTTGCAGCTTATAGTATAAGCACTTACCATGATACCTGTTTATGTATAGCATTAGATTAAATTAAAATTAAATTGTTTCTGTATATGTAATAAGCTGTTTTCATAAGTTATCTTAGAGAACTTGTTAAAATAAGCTGAAAAAAGCTTATGAAAAATGTCATAAGCTGATTTTATCTTGCCAAACAATCTCACAAAACATATGTAAGTAGATAAACTCAAATAAGTCAATTCAAAGAGGCCTTAAGTACTATTGTCGTTAATAGATTCGTCGCTGGGAACGCTGGGAAGATGCTATTACAAATGAAGACAATGAATCACGAGGTAAACAACATGATCCTGCTTAATTTTTATAGGCCAAACAATTTATTTTTCTAACAAATTTCTCGTTAAACTTAGGCTAAATTGTACTTTTGGCCTTCTAATTTTCACAAATTTGAGATTTTGTCCCTTTAACTTTCAAAATAACATTTTTGGCCCCCCTAAGTTTAGCCCCTTTGGCAAAAGGATGACCGTCCACTGATTTTGACCATGTCAACACACATGTAGCAAGTAACTCATATATCACATCAGCATATTTTGCCACGGGGACAATGACTCACGTGCCACATATGCTAATGTGACATGTGAGTCATTGTCCACATGGCGAGACATGTTGACGTGATATGTGAGTCACTTGTGACATGTGCGTTGACTTGGTCGGAAGTCCAAAATCGCAAGTTTGTGAAAGTTAGGAGTGAAAAAATGCAATTTAGTCTTGAACTTTTCATAATGTATCTTAATATCTTTCTGTCTTCATTAATCTTTATTATATGCATATTTTTCTAATGCTGCTCCAGCAAGGACATTGGCTAATGTTCATCATCATGAATTTATAAAAGATCGTGGAAAATATTCTTCTTTCATGGGATGGGTGGTATGTTATTTTTTCTATATTCATGAAAAAATACAAGATAAACTCATACTATATCATGCTAATGTTTCATTTTAGTTTTTTATTATTTCAGAAATCATTTTTCAAGCAATTTTATGGATCTGTGACAAAGTTGGATTATGTTGCATTAAGGCATGGTTTCATTATGGTAAGATTTCAGTGTGCTGATCTTGCCATTATCAATTAATGATTAATTCAACCATATTATTAATTTTGTTTCTCTGTTTTAGACTCATTGTAGGGGACATCCAAGGTTTAATTTTCACAAGTATGTGAACCGTGCACTTGAAGATGATTTCAAGAGAATTGTTGGCATTAAGTATGTGCTTCTATCAACTTCCTATAATTATTTATCACAATCTTTGTAAATACCGAAACAGACACATACATTGAATATAACATGAACACCGACACCGTGTCAACAACAATAATAATTTTAAAAAAAATAATATAATTCGATATAATTTATATGTGTCAGTGTAAGACATTTACACATATTTAATACTGAAACACTTCTAATCATATATAGTGTAAAGTTGTTGAATCTGTCTTGTCACTAATTTGATCATTTTATTTTTATGGTTGCAGTTGGTATCTTTGGTTCTTTGTGGTCTTGTTTTTGTTGCTTAATATCACTGGTATATGCTACAAGACTTTATGGTTGTGCTGCATGATATCCATATTTTCTACCTTAGGACTTATGCTTGTTATTATCACATACTCCCTCCGTGATAAACAAATTTCACCTTTATAAGTTCATTGTATAATTAATGTACTTGAACTTAGTCCAGATACATTACTTATGCTGTGAACCTAAAAAGATTAAATTTGTTTATAAAGTGTCACGAAGGAAGTATAACATTGTTTTAAAAATCGGACTGAACCACTCAATTCAACTGGTTGAACAATATTAGTATGATGTAGTTAGTGATTACAAACCTATATATGAACAAAAGAAGTAACAATTAAGTCACATTTCTGCTTAATTTTTCAGGTTGGCACACATATTTCTGGATTTCTTTCGTTCCTTTCCTTGTAAGTGTCTTCATAACTTTTATATAAATGTAAATTTTATCCATGCAAATTATGTTTTTTTTTTTTTCCAATTAATTGTTACCAAAACTTTATTATCTGATATTTTGTTTCTCTGATTTGCATTCTTAAGCTTCTATTTGCTGTTGGAACTAAGCTGGAACATGTAATAATTCAATTAGCAAATGAAGTATCTGATAAAAAATCAAACACACAATGTGGATTAATTGTTCAACCATCAGATGATCACTTCTGGTTTCATCGTCCTCGCATCGTCCTCTACTTGATTCACTTGATTCTTTTCCAAAATTCTTTTGAGATCGCATATTTTCTCTGGATACTGGTAATCATATTAATTAATCGAAACCGTTAATTAATCACACATCCACCAAACTTATGTTCCTGTCTCATTAGATATCAAAGACACAATAGTACGAGATATCAAAGGCACAGTATATCTAATGAGACATTAACATAAGTCTAGTGAATGAATCATGATTGTTTGATCAGAGCGTGATTAACGGCTTGGAATCTTAACCTCAATTTATGATATTCTTAGTTTTTTTTTTCTTCATTATTTTGATCATTATAACCTTACTAGCTTATGTATCTCAGTTTACATATGGCCCTGATGCATGTATAATGGGACAATTTGCTTACATTGTTCTAAGGCTCATTATTGGGTAACTACAATTCATACACTAAATTTTTATAGATTGTGACATTTTTCTATATGCATTATATGAATCTCAATTTTTGCTAACCTTTATTATTTTTTTCTTACAATTTTTTCTTAATATTGTAGGGCATTTATTCAGATACTATGTAGTTTTAGTATCCTGCCACTATATGCAATTGTTACTCAGGTGAGTTTGAGTTTTACAAACTAAAATAATGTTCTAAATTAGTATCATAAAACCAAATTAGTACTTAGTGAGAAAAAAATTTCTGAAATTTTAAAAACCATGAACAAAATAATTTTAAAATTATAAATCAGGAGAAACAACGGGTCAAACGTCTAGAACCACATACTTAAAAACCAACAATCTCTCCCAAGTGTGAGTTTCCACATCAGATATAGTTGATCATCAAATACATACACTTGTAGAGACAGAGAGAGACCACATCTCCACACAAAACCTTATGTATTAGGCTATGAGTCACATTTCTTATAAATTCAACATGTTACCCATTCATAGGCGATGTGGAACTTAACTACTCGCACTTAAAACTCAACATGTAGGAACAAAAATAAATAGATCATTGTTTTTACAAACTAAATGATTTTAATTTTAAGCAACTAAGTTTGGTCTAGTGGTGAGGGATTTAAGTAATATGTTAGAGGTCCTTAGTTCGATCCACAGCTCATTATAAAAAAAAATGATTTTAATTTTATGAAATTTAAATTGAGTCCTTTTGACATTAACATTAATATTTTTTACAAAATGTAGATGGGAACTCACTTTAAGAATGTGATATTTAATGAGCAAATACAAGAAAAACTTATTGGTTGGGCACAAAAGGCAAAAAGGAGAGCACATGAAAATCATGGGCAATCATCTGTGGAAGGAAGTCCTCATCATCATGGTGCAAGTGAATCGACTGGGGATGAAAGTCCTGAATGTACTAATAGTAGTTCAAGTGCAAGTGTTAGCATTGAGCTAGCGTCAGTGTCTAGAAGGGAACCTGCCCTAGAAGAAGAAGAAGAAGAAGAAGATGAAATTGTCCCTAGTAATGAAGAAATCGTATGAACATGTAACAAAAATGATTATAGATTATACTCTTAGTTTATTTTATCTTGGTGAGTTGTATATATCAAATGAGTTGTAACATATTACGTAAATACAACTTGGATGATATTAAAGATTGCGATGACAATTAATATGTTGAGTGTAGTGTAGATATTCAAACTTGCACTATTCATCTTGGAATCGGATTAGCTCAAATTTTACACCCTCACAAAATACAACAATAGAGATCAAGAGAGGCAATGAGAATTGTTAATGACTAAAAGCAAATAATTGAATTCTATCTTACCTGCCTTACAAGCTAACAACTGCTGGAGGAAGTATGGATACCCACCTCATATGCAACACCTGCAGCATAATGGAAATAATAATAATGGAGCTGTCAATAATTGTATTACTGGTACTGGTGATGATGATGAGTCCCATACTGTTACTTGTGAAGAGTAAAATGTTGACTCAGAAGTTGGGAAATTGTTGCTCACATCAGCTCAACAAAAAGCATTGCTCGCACTCCTCCAAGGCTCACAATCATTGCCCTCTCGTAGTATTAACCATGTAACCACAAATTCAGGTACACTTTGTACCATTCCTACTTCAAGTGACTCCAATGATTTTATTCTTGACACAGGAGCCACTGACCATATATGTTTTTCACTTCAATTTTTTCAATGCATCAGAAAAATTAACCCTATAAACTTGAAACTACCTAATGGAACCATAGTTACTACCTGTTATTCTGGCACAATTGTATGGTCAAAACCTATATCTCACTGATGCATTATACTTTCCTAATTTCTCTTTCAATTTAATTTATGTACCCAAACTTACTGCACAATTACAATGTAGTTTAGTCTTTGATGCTAATAAATGTATGATACAGGATCATTGCACACAGAGGATGATTGGTGTAGCTGAATTGAATCATGGACTATACATTCTCAAATCACCAGCTGTTAGTTTAGGGTCAATACCAAATAAAAATTGTATCAATTCCATTTCTAGTTTTAGCTTACATCAGTCTAGTGTTAATGCACATAAGCCAGTTTGATTGTACTATATGGCATAGAAGATTTGGCCATGCATCTGATGTAAAACTCCTTGAAATCAATAAAAAAAATTCTTCTGTTCAATTTGTTCCTTCTTCAAATCCTTGTGATACTTGTTTTTATGCTAAACAAAAAAGATTATCTTTTAATCTCAGCTCTCATGTGTCTAAGCATAATTTTGATCTCATCCATGTTGATATCTGGGGACCATTAGCTATTCCTTCAATGACAGGACATAAATATTTTTTAACCATTATGGATGATAGATCAAGATTTACTTGGTTATATTTCATCAAAGCAAAATCAAAAGCTTCTTTGCATATTCAAAACTTTTATTCTTTAGTTAAAACTCAATTTAATTGCAATATTAAGTCCATTAGATCTGACAATGGACCTGAATTTTTACTCAAAGATTTTTATGCTACTAATGGTATTATACACCAATGTTCATGTGTTGCCACACCTCAACAAAATGGCATTGTGGAGAGAAAGCACCAGCATATCTTAGGTATAGCTAGAGCTCTCTTATGCCAAGCCAATCTACCTAAATTTTTTTGGACTTATGCTCTTGGTCATGCAACACATATCATCAATAGATTACCATCTCCATTTTTAAAACAAAAAACTCCCTTTCAAATGCTTTATAATACTTTGCCTAACATTGAAGATCTAAAGTTTTTGGTTCTCTTGTTTTTGCTACTACTATTTCTTCTCACAGACAAAAACTTGATTCTAGGTCAAGAAAATGTATTTCACTTGGTTTTAAACCTGGAGTCAAGGGTCACATTCTATTTGATCTTAAGAATACAGAAATTTTCATCTCTAGAGATGTGTCATTTTTTAAAAATATTTTTCCTTACTCTGCTAAGTCATCTACTTCAGATATATCACCATCTTCTTCTACACATATTTACAATCAACATGCCTATGATGACTTATAAATTTTACATTTCCCTCCACACACACATCTCATCCACCTTGTACACCATCTCATTTACCTATTCAAAATTCATCTCCAAATTCACACACTTCACCTGTTGACACTAATACTCCTCTTGCAACTCATGTTTCTGACAGCTACATTGAGTCTGCATCTCCCTCACCAAACAATCCTAATGCCAATTCACCTAACTCACCTTCTCTATCTCCCATCATTCCACCTCCCATTCCTCTTAGAAGGTCAACTAGACCTTCTAATCCTCCTGGTTACTTACAAGACTTTAATTGCAACCTCATCTCCACCTCCAATAATGATTCAATTCAATCTACTTCCACATCATCTTCTGAATGTAAGTACCCTTTATTATCTTTTATTTCTTATAAAACTTATCTACATCACACAAACACTTTGCTTTTAATATCTCCACCCTCAATGAACCATCCTCATATGAGGAGGCAATGCATGATGAGCAATGGAAGAATGCTGTCAATGTTGAGTTGGCTGCTTTGTTGAAAAACAATACCTGGTCTATGACAACACTACCACCTAACAAGAAAGCAGTAGGGTGTAAATGGGTATTCAAACTCAAGCTACATGTTGATGGATCTATTGAAAGACATAAGGCACGATTAGTAGAAAAAGGTTTCACACAAACTGAAGGCATTGATTATATGGACACCTTCAGCCCTGTAGTTAAAATGACTACAGTCAGAACCTTTATGGCCATAGATGCTGCTCAAAATTGGCCTCTTTTCCAGCTTGATGTGAACACTGCCTTCCTTCATGGTGACTTAAATGAAGAGGTTTACATGCAACAACCACCTGGGCTGGTTCTTGATAAACCTGACTTAGTGTGCAAGTTACAAAGGTCACTTTATGGATTAAAACAAGCCAGCAGGAAATGGAATGCCAAATTAACTGAAACACTCGTTACCTCAGGATACAAGCAATCTAAGGCTGATTATTCACTCTTCACCAAACAATCAACAACTGGATTCACTGCTATTCTTGTTTATGTTGATGATTTGGTGCTGGGGGGCACTGACATCAATGAAATTAATCAGCTCAAAGCATACTTGATGCTAAATTCAGCATAAAAGATTTAGGATCTTTGAAATATTTTCTGGGATTTGAAGTGGCTAGATCACATAATGGCATTTCACTATGTCAAAGGAAGTATACCTTAGATTTATTGCAGGATACTGGCCTTCTTGCAACAAAAATCTTCTAGTACATAAATCTTCTGGTACACCTATTTCTGATCCAACAACATATAATAAAAGGTTAATTGGGAGATTACTGTACTTAACTCATTCTAGACCAGAAATTTCTTATGCTGTAAGCAAACTCCGTCAGTTCTTAGATTCACCAACTGATGCACACATGCTAGCTGGTCTTCACATCTTGAAGTTTCTCAAAAATAATCCTGGACAAGGCTTATTCTTTAGCTCATCATCATCACTCACATTGAAAGGGTTCTCTGACTCTGATTGGGGAGCTTGTCCAGATACCAGAAGATCTACCACAGGTTTCTGCTTTTTTCCTTATGTCATCTTTGATTAGGTATTTGTTGACTCCAAGAGTAAGTCTCCGCTTAATAACTCGATACCGGCATTATATTTCATCAAATTTGAAAAAAGTACTGTATGTGCTAAAAAACAAGAGATCGGACAAAATAACTTCAACCGTATTGTATTTGATTTCAAAATTGTTCTTGGAAATAGACAAAAACCTAAATTCTTGTCCCCAATAAACCACGAACAATTTTTTGTCCTCTAAACAAGTTGTCCCAAAATAACATTTTGTCCACTAAATATCATACAAAGACAAAATTTATTCAACACCTTAAACTTTGTTTGATGTCGTTCTCTCTTATAGTGTCCTCCACTGTTCCGTCAAATACTTATATTTTGCGGACAACCATCGAGCTATCTAACCCAACCAGATATTAGAATATCTTCTTCTTCTTTTTTTAACACGTGCAATTTATTTTAAAGGGTCTTGCTAACGAGTGCCCCCGGGGCACTCTTTAAGCATTCCATTTAAAGAAACTTTTTATTCAAAAAGTTAAACACTACAATTTCCAATGCGTTGACTTTACGCATTCCGATAAAAATTCTATAAAAAACTTACTATTTAAGGGCTTAAAGAGTGCCCCGGGGGCACTATTTAGCATTTGCCTATTTTAAATTATGATCCGTACCAAACATAACGTACATTGTGTGGGCCCTACAAATTCCAGTCCTATTTGACTTCTTACTTAGTTCCAAGTTCCATCATCGGAGACGCCGTGGATTGATGGAGCCAACCAATCACATAACGATAATCGTCAAAGACACGGTTCGTTAATTGTTTGTTTGTTTCTCTATGTTGTTCTAGACAAAGATATATTATTTGCTAATTTGATTTTTCAATGTTAATGCTGTATGTAGGATGGGATTAAAAAAAGGTATTTTAGTATTAGTAAAAATACTAAAATGAAGAAGCTTATGAATTCTTACTGTGCTCATTACTCTCATCATTTTGACTCAATCGCTTTTCTCTTTAATGCTCGTCGCATTTGGCCAGATCAGACTCCATATGAGGTAGGTACTACATTTCTTCCTTAATTCTTAGGGTTATGTTCATTTCATTCAAATAATGTTATTGTTAGGGTTAAGTATGTTTGTAATCCTATTTGAGCTTATCTACTAACATAAAGTTGTTTTTAGCTTATTTATGGTCCGTTTGGATTGACTTAGTTTTTAGGTTTTTGAAATATAACTTATGCAAATAAATAAGTTTTTGTGTCAGTTCTTAAATAACGAAAATTGTGTCTTCGTAAGTTGTTTTTTCATGAACTACCTTGACGAGCTTATGAATAATACATAAAAAGTTTATTTATTTGCCTAAGCTATTTTAACATAAGCACAAAAATAAGTCAATCCAAACACACCCTTTATTTACTTATAAAAACAGTTTACTACATGTTCATAAGTTGTTTTCAGCTTATTTATTTACATAAGTTCTCCATGGTAGTTTATGAAAATAGCTTATTGATTTTATCCTGTGCTATAGAAATAGCTTATTCGTAAGCGTTTATGCCATGAGCTGCAAAATAAGGTGGTTATTCAACTAGGGCTAACATCACTAAACTTTTAGTCTTTTTTTGAGGGTTTAGAAGGGAAGGAGAGGGATGATGTTGGAAGATAGATTTGGGTGGCTGATAATTTTTTAAAAATCTATTTTATGTTGTTATAATAATAATAAAAAATATATTAATCATAATCATTTCTTTATCGTTCTAGACAAAACACTCTTTCCAATAATTTCTTTAGCTATAAGTTTGGTTTGTATAAACAATGCTACTTTTAACCTTCAAAGGACTAAAAGTTTGGTTTGTACAAACTTCAACAACAATTTAGATGGTTAACATCTTAACGAAGTTCAAAAAAATGTGGTTAATTGCGTTCGGTGGATGATTAATTGTTATAATAAGGTGTCACAACTAATTAACCATGCTCTCTGAATGTAATTAACTGCGATTTCGTAGGTGTTCGAATATACATCACATCCATTAGCCATGATTTGTGTTCAGTCTAATGTTCAAATATACATCACATCCATTTGCATCAGCTAACAAAGTTTGAAAATTATATTTTGCTGCAGCTAGACATAGAAGATGGGGATGAAATAGACGCTGCCTTGTATGAACATTGGAGCGCATGCATCAATATCGATGTCAAAGGCCAGGTTCGTCTGTTCGTTCAATTTTTTGTGGTTTTCAGTCTAATGTTTGTTTTTTATTTTTTTATTTTGAGCTGGCTATGTTTTCTTATTAGTAACCTTTTAACAAATGCCAAGTATTCACCGATATTATCGATAACTGATCTCTTCGTAAAAGAATGTGGTGGAGACCATTAATAGGGTCTTTGGTTTATCCATGTTTTTTCATCTACAATGCTCAAATTTGAGTACTAACCTTAAGATATTTGAGTCCATATCTACTTGGAGCAAGTTAGGGTTGGTTGAGGACTGAGGAGGCTTTGTTTATGGTTTATTTTGAATCTGTATTCATGGGGTTGGATTTAAAACTCACAAGTTCCGTTGTCGAAAGTAGGTTTTTTGGAAGATGAGCTTTTGTTTGCCATTGAAAGAGGAAAACAGTGTTTATCTGACTTTGAATTTTCTATCCCTCCCAATTTTACTTTGTTACTAAGAGGCTATTGAAAGTGTTATTGATAGAATATTCATAAATTGAAGTTAAATAATTTGAATTCTTGACATTGTTATAGTTTAAGCAAAACTACATCATGGTCTTTTAACTTAATTTAAAGTTTTAAAAAGATCTCTTATCTTTGTTTTCGTGTCAAGTTTGTCCTTTAACTTTAAAAATGTTTACACGTTTGAACCAACTTTCATTCTTAATTCATCCACTTTATGTTACACTCTAAGTTGCTTAAGAATGAGTGTCTATTTGTGGTGCTGAGTTGTGAAACATTCTTTATAGTATATATCATTTGATGGTCAAGCACACAACTTTGTAACAAAATTGAATTAAGAATGAAAGTTGTCTCAACCGTGTAAAGATAAAAGATCAAGTTATTGTCATAGCTTTGGAAACCTGAACTTTCATCAACCAAATTTGGGAATTTCGGATATTGTAGGATGGGTACGAAGCTTCCTACAGCTTCCGAAGAAACTGTCCATTGAAAAAGCTTATGGATGAATATTGCAATCAATATGATCTAGATGTTAGTAGAGTTGGTTTTTTGTTTGACGGGCGTCTCGTCCAAGCTGAGCAGACTCCACACGAGGTTTTTGTTTCTCAACATATTTGTTCATTATTATGTAATTTAAATATTAGCTAGTATATTCTGTCTCATTGTCAGAATTCTTGGTTTTCTGATCCAAATTATATATATTTCATGCAGCTGGGAATTGAGGATGGTGATGAAATGCTTGTTATGCTTCATCTGAGAAGACATGTTTAGTGGAAAAATTATAATGAAAAGCTTGCCATGCTTCATTGTAGATGGAACTGGTTTAACTTTGGACTAGGCAAATTAATGCATAATATATGTACCTTCTATTTTCTAGTAATATTATGGTGCTGTTGCAGCTGCTGACTTTGCACTTCCTAATTATAACCTTAGTTTAATTTATGGATGGATTATCATAGTTATATATGCATCAGTTGCCTCCATGAGGATGTGATGTATAGAAGAATATATGAACTCTGAATGGGTATTGTTGGATATTGGACTTATGTCCTAAAAAGTTTATAAAAATGAATTTTACTAGTTGACATGTAATTTTAGTTTTGATGGTTCCCAAAAGTTGATGAAAATTTCACCCTTACGAAATTATAAAAATACTCTTGTTCGTTGCAGCAACTACAAGCGCCAGAAAACCACCCGAAAATCTCCAGATCCACGCCGGAACACTACACCTCTGTCAGAGCTTCAAGGAACCAACACCCTACTGCAAGTTTGCAAACAACACCACCAAATCACCACCAGAACCGCCGTAGTAACAAGATGTGACACCACCAAATCACCAACATAATCGCCTCAGTAACAAGATGCGCCGGAAAACCACTTGAAACCTCCAAAATCCCGCCACCATAACACTGCACCTCTGCTGGGGTAGCAGGAAAAACTTCACAACAAAAACCACACCGTCGGAGAGCACGAAACCCACCTAATAATAACATCCAAATGCATCGGAACACACACCATAAAGGTTGAGTTACCGGAGAAACTGGATTACAAGGTGGTGTCGAGGGCCGACGGCCACTCATCACACCACCATAATTGATTCTACATTTTTTAAGAGGGGTTTTGGATGTTAGGGTTTGCTGGCGGCGGAAGGGGGGTCAGTGGAATCTTAATGTCATCAATGGGACGTATAATCACATAATGGCAAAAAGGTTTGAAGGTCACAAATATGTCTAGCGGCTTAAATCGGAAGAGGCAATATTGGTGTTTCTATTTCGACTCCGTGTTTCTTTTATACGCTTTGAATTTTCAATTTTGCCATTGTAAAAACCTCCGATTTGTAGAAACCATAGTTTTTTTACCTTGAAATTTTTTTTACCCTACCCACTGTAGGTATTTTTTTAAGGTACTCATTAAGTATGAGCTAAATTGACATCCATATTTTTCCCGATCATTTTTAGATTCTGATAGTTTTTTAAAAGCCGTGACAGCAAACAAATGCAATATTTTTAAAAGTAATTATTTTTATAAAAATAAAAGTGATACTAATAGTTAGTTGGTTCAGTGGTGATTGGCGCTGAACTAGGTAGGAAAGACCGCGGTTCGATTTCTGCAACTACAATCGGAAGGTTGAAACCACTTGATACCAAAATTGATCTCGAACCAGATTAAACTGGTGGCGAAATAAAAAAAAAATAAAAAAATAAATGGGAACATTCATTCATTTATGTTAACCTTTACATAACAGTTCACTTCTTACCTGACAGTTTTTTCATCATCGGAGACGCCGTGGATTGATGGAGCCAACCAATCACATATGGGTCATCGTCAAAGAAACGGTTCGTTAATTCCTTCTCTATCTAAGTTCTTAATAATAATAATAGTAATAAATTTGCAATTCCATTTGATTTTTGAATGTTGTTGTTGTAATGTAGAATGGGATTCAAAACATACATTTTAGGATGAGAAGAAATTATCAAATGAAAAAGATGATGAATGTTTACTGTGATCGTTCATCTCTTGATTTCGACTCAATCGTTTTTTTCTTTAAAGGTGTTCGCATTTGGCCAGATCAGACTCCATACGAGGTATTAGTACTTCCTTAATTTCTCTTTTTGTTAGGATTCAATTATTTGAACTTATCCGCGGCGGCGCCGATAAACACTTGTGATATTGTTTGGGAGAACTTACTTACTTTTGAAAATAGATTATGAGATGTTCATAAGTTGTTTTTAGTAAGCTAAGCTCTTTATGATTAGCTTATGAAAATAGTTTGACTTTGATTTTATCTTTGTGCAGTAGAAATAGCTTATTCATAAGCACTTTATGGGCCTGTTTGTTTGAGATTTAAAAAAAAATCATTTTGAAGAAAATAAAGCTATTTTCTGTTTGTTTACAATAAAAATCTATTTTTTTTAAGATGGTTAAGGATGATGAGTGATAAAAAAATGGATTTTGATAAAAGCTAATGAAAATAGATTCTCATTTTGATGAAAAAAATGATTTTTTTACTAAAATCATTTTTGGAAAAATCTGAAACAAACACAAGTAAGATAAAAAAATGGATTTTTTTTGGAAAAAATAGATTTTTTTGATGAAAAATCTTAAACAAACAGGCCCTGTATGTCAAGAGCTTATGCAATTAGCTGCAAAATAAGATGGTTATCTAAATATAGGGCTAAAATCACTAAACTTTTAGGGTTTGTTTGAGAGTTTAGAAGGGAAAGAAAGGGAAGACTTTGGAAAAAGAAACGCGGAAAGGAAAATGGAAGAAATGATGATAAATGTATTGGAAAACACATTTCCATGAATGCTACCTTTAACCTTTAAAGGACTAAAAACACCAACGTTTTTTGACACACAAATTTGATAACAAACTTACACAACAATTTAGATGGTTAACATATTAACAAAGTTCAAAAAAAGGTGGTTAATTGCGTTCGGTGGATCATTAATTTCTATAATAAGGTGTCACAACTAATTAACCATGCTCTCTGAATGTGATTAACTGTGATTTCTTAAGTGTTCAAATATACATCACATACATTAGTCATAATCTGTGTTAAAATTTACACCTAAAGATCATGGTTAATGCCGTTGAAAATCGTGGTTGGTTCAGTGGAGACTTTTAATTAGTAAGAACACTGTGTTATATTCATTAATTATCTATCTAATGCAATTAATCAATGTATTCGAGTCTAAACTGATATTTTATAACTAAACAAATATTTAACTCATTATTGTTATACTCTATATTATTGAGTTTTGACTTGAAAATTATATTTTGCTGCAGCTGGATATAGAAGATGGGGATGAAATACATGCTGCCTTGTATGAACATTGGAGAGAATGCATCAACATCGATGTCAAAGGCCAGGTTCGTCTGTTCCTTCCATTCTTTTGGGTTTTCAGTCTAATGTTGATTTTTATTTTTTTATTTTGAGATGCCTATGTTTTTCTTATTAGTAACCTTTTCACCAATATTATCGATAACTGATCTTAATAGGGTCTTTGGTCTATCCATGTTTTTTCATCCACAATGCTCAAATTCGAGTACTAACTGTAAGATATTTGAGTCCATATCTACTTGGAGCAAGTTAATGTTGGTTGAGGACTGAGGAGGCTTTGTTTATGGTTTATTTTGAATCTGGATTCATGGGGTTGGATGAAATTTAAAACTTAGAAACTAGTTCCGTTGTCGAAAGTAGGTTTTTTGGAAGGAGATGAGCTTTTGTTTGCCTTTGAAAGAGGAAAAACAGTGTTTATCTGACTTTGGATTTTCTATCCAGATTTTACTTTGTTACTAAAAGCCTATTGAAAGTGTTATTGATAGAATATTCATAAATTGAAGTTAAATAATTTGAATTCTTCACTTAAGTTAAAGTTTTAAAAAGGTCTTTTATCTTCTTTTTTTCGTGTCACGTTTGTCCTTTATAAAATGTTTACACATTTGAACCAACTTTCGTTCTTAATCCATCCACTTATGTTACACTCTAAGTGGATTAAGAATCAGTGTCTATTTGTGGTGCTGAGTTGTGAAACATTGTTTATAGTATATATCATTTGATGGTCAATCACACAACTTTTCTAACAAAAATTGATTAAGAATGAAAGTTGTCTCAACCGTGTAATGATAAAAGATCAAGTTATTGTCATAGCTTTGGAAACCTGAACTTGTATCACCCTAATTTGGGAATTTCGGATATTGTAGGTTGGGTACGAAGCTTCCTACAGCTTCCAAAGAAACCGTCCATTGAAAAAGCTTATGGATGAATATTGCAATCAATATAATCTGGATGTTAGCCAAGTTTGTTTTTTGTTTGATGGGCGTCTCGTCCAAGCTGAGCAGACTCCACACGAGGTTTGTGTTTGTCAACATCTCTTCATTATTTATTTCATTTAAATGTTGGCTATATTCTTATAATAATGATCGTCTCATTGTCATAATTCTTGGTTTTCTGCTCCAAATTATATTTGATGCAGCTGGGAATTGAAGATGGCGATGAAATCCTTGCCATGCTTCATCTGAGAAGACATGTTTAGTGTTTATGAAGAAATGCTTGCCATGCTTCATTGTAGATGAAATTAGTTTAACTTTGGACTAGGCAAGTTAATGCAGAATATATGTACCTTCTATTTTCTAGTAATATTATGCATCAGTTGCAGCTGTACTTTGCACTTCCTAATTAATTAATCTTAGGTATAAATTATGGATGGGATTATCAGACTCATAGTTAATATGCATCAGTTGGCTCCATGAGGTTGTGATCTGTAGAATATATGAACTCTGAATGGCTATTGAATTTTGGGCTTATGTTCTAAAAATGAATTTTATGAAAATGAATTTTAGTAGTTGACATGTAATTTTAGTTTTGATGGTCCAAAAATATTTTCAATTGATGCTCTTCATGTTTTCTTTATACTTTGAGGATCAAAGTTATAGTAAATTCTAATCTAGCTTGGCTTTATAAGTGTTATTAACATTTAAAAAATATTTAAAATTTTAACAAGATATAATATAATGATAGAGATAATGACTTAATTGATACAATGTTAGATTGACCAGAACAGTGAAATAATAAATACATGACTCGTATTTAACTAATGTCATAAAGACAGAGTTGTGAATTTTTGCTTTTAGAGTTTCTAATAGTAGTAATTTTTAATATTAATTTACAAAAGATTATTTATAAAGATGGTCTAATGCAGCACTCACATCAAAATTATTGTAGTATATCATATGTTCCCATTGGATATTTGGCAGGTTGAAATAGAACTTCCAGTAATGGTTGAAGTTCGAACTCTGAATCTCTTATTTTTATGCGTGAATCTTATTTTTATATTGTTCTGTCTATAAAATAAAGGCTTAATTAGTAAAATGGTCCCTTAAAGATATTTTTGGTTTCATATTGGTTCCTTAAAGAAAAAAAGGTCCAAATAGGTCCCTTAAAGAAAAAAAAGTCCGAATAGGTCCCTTAAAGACATATCCGTTAATCAGTTTGGTCCTATTTAGACCTCTTTTTAGGGACCAAACTGATTAACGGAGATGTCTTTAAGGGACCTATTCGGACTTTTTTTTCTTTAAGGGACCTATTTGGACCTTTTTTTCTTTAAGGGACCAATCTGAAACCAAAAATGTCTTTAAGGGACCATTTTATTAATTAAGCCTAAAATAAATAAAAAATAAAATAAAAAATGCATGGTATGTACTTCCTCCGTACCACAATATATGTCATTTTGACACTTTTACGATTATTAAGAAATGTAATGATTGTTGTATGGAAAAGAGAAATTATGAGTTAGTTTACAAAATTACCCTTCATTAATTGTATGAGAAGATAAATTAAAGAATTGAAGAAGAGAGAGTAAAAAATAATTAAGGGTATAAGAGAAAAAATAGCATTAAATGCTTCATTCGTAATGTCAAGTGACATAAATTGTGGTATAAATTTTTTCTTCAAAATGACATATATTATATTGTGGTATGGAGAATACTATGTATTGTTACTTCCTATTAGAGCATAAAGTAGTAAGCTCTAATCGTTGATCAGAAAATCTTTTCACAAAATCATCTAAATCGTCTGCATCACCTATTGCATCTACATCAAGAACAGAGCAGTCTAAGACTTTCAATCTTCTTGCACACTCTTTCATTTTTCTCATTTTGTTTGAATTTGTGATTTAGTTATTCATTTTATTACTATTTTTGTGTGTTTATTATTATTTGTTGGAGAAATCTGTATATTTTTAATAATACACTTTGTTCCAATCGTGCACGGCGATAATCAAATTAATTCGTGCAAAAACACGTAACTTATTTAAAAAAATTTAAAAAAATGTTAACTAATGTTTTAGGGTATTAGTTAAGGAAACTAAAAATAAAAAAATTGTTTTGAAACTTTGTAGTTAATATTCTTAAATATAAATAATACTATTGTTTTCAATGTATAATATACCTTTTTATATTCTTAAGTAGAACCCTGAAGACACTAACTCTTAATTTTAAATGCAATATTTTAGACATTTATACTAATTATTAGAACTATATTTTATTTTTCTGATGATGGGAATGTGTATGATCAACTTTTTTTTTTCTTTCACCCTTTGGTTCCTAGGGGAAGGGGATCCTAGTAGTCCAGAGTTTGGGAAAAATTTTAGCATCAAGTAGTTCCAGTCTCCTACCAAATTTAGCGTCAATCACAACTAAACCAACTAATATTTGGTTTTAAAAAGACGTGCAACACAAGGAATAAAAAGTGTTGTGCATCTGTTAGAGGAATAAAAACTGAAAATTTGAAGTTTTGTCAAAACGTGGGTCCTAGCTAGCACCAAGCTACCAGCATGACACGTGCCCAAGTTTCGTTATGCAGTGTTGCTTGCGGTTTGATGGTACACTACACTACACATCGGTTACAGAAGAGAAATGATGGGAAGTGGAAGTATTTCGTGCCCCGAGGCACACACTTCATCATGGAAAAACACAAACTTTTACTATTTCATCTGGTTCTATATATAAGAGAAAGTCTACTTTTTAGATTCATTAATAATTTAATGTAAAATCTAAAAAGTAAATTTTCTCTTATGTATAGGATTGGAGAGAGTATTACGTTAAACTCCGCTGCGATAATGATACTATAGGCGAGGTTCTGCGAAAAAATAGCTGTACAATAGTTATAATAGTAACTTATGAAAGTGGTGCATGATAAATATATTTTTTTTTATTGTATTCACAAAATTTGAATTTTTTATTTTATTCTCTTAAATATTTTATAAATAATAAAAATTACTCCATCCATCACAAAATAATTATCACAATTTGATTGTGTACACTATTCATTCAAGCTACTTTAACGATATTTTTTTATTTTTTTATTAATGTATAAAGAAAAATATTAACATATGAAATTTTGTTAGATTTGTCTCAATGAGTACTATCAAAATATCAATTTTTTCATAATTTTTAATAATACACAATTAAATATATTAATGATTAAAATTGTGGATCGGCAACTGTGTGCAGTAGCTAAATGTGACAATTATTTTGGGAATAGGGTATGCGAATGTGACTACATGTCCCCGTCTTGTTAGCACCTGCATTACATTACACTCATGAAATGAAAAACTGTTTTCAGTTTCAAAACATAATAAACAAAATGAAAATGACATATATAACCCAATAGAGTAGCTACTATATATATATATATATATATATATATATATATATATATATATATATATATATATATATATATATATATATATATATATATATATATATATATATATATATATATATAAGAGTTTCACACACAGCACATAGCTATTGGCACAAACGTAGAAGACATGAAACAGGACACACATATCATCCTCAAGGTCAATGGCCAGGTTTGCTTAGGTCTTTCATTTTCAGTATGGTTCTTTTTTATTTTTATTTTTTTTATGTCTTATGTTGGATAATGTTGTTATTGAGGTTCAAGACCCAAAACAAAATGTTGTTATTGAGGTTTATTTTGATTTTGGATTCATGGGGTTGGTTAAAAATTAAACCTTTATTGTTTATACTTATAGTTTCTAACAATGTGGTTACTTAAACTGAGAATTTTATTTTGTTGTTTTTACATCCAAACAAAGTATAACTTGGCCATTTTATTTTTGGATTTTATTTGTTTTTACATTTTATACAAACCATCAATCAAAGTACTCATGTAATAAGCTTCAAAGTTTTCTATTATTATCTTTGTGTATCTATTTTCATTTTTAGTAGTTTGAATACTATAATGATTGTAGGCTAGTTTGTATTGACGATTTATTTGAGTTTATCTACTGATTAGTTGTTTTTGTGAGACGATTTAATGATTGTAGTCATGTTTATATTGACGAACGACTTATTTGAGTTTATCTACCGATTAACTGTTTTTGTTAGATTGCATGATTGTAGGCCGGTTTGTATTGATGACTTATTTGAGTTTATCAACTTATTAGATGTTTTTGTGACAGGAGAGAATTTATAGAAAACAACTTATGACATTTGATAAGCTGTTTTCAACTTATTTTCATAAGTTTTCCAAGATAGTTTAAAGGAACGGCTTATAGCATATATGAAAACAATTTATGATAAGTAATTTATGTTATAAGCTTGTTTATTTAAATAGGGCCTATATGCTAATGTATGGATTTTGGATACTGTAGGATGGGAATGCAACTTTTGTTTGTATTGATAGAAGCAGTCAACTGAAAACGCTCGTGAAAGCTTACTGTGATCATCATTCCGTAGATCTTAACTCAGTTACTTTCTGGTTTGATGGGAATCAACTCCAGGGAGATCATTCTCTCGCTGAGGTTCGTGTTTACTGACATTTGCGCTTGTTGTTTCGCTTTTGTTCTGTTAATCATTGGTTAATGACTTCAAAATGTATTTTGTAGCAGCTGCATATGAATGATTGGGATCAAATAGATGCCATCTTCTATGATCCGAGTGCTTGCGTCAACCTCAAAGTCAGCCTGAATTTCAAGGGCAAGGTTTGTTCTTAGATGTTAGATCAATAATCATTCGATTAGTCTTTGTTACCGTTATAACTCAGGAAACCTGAATTTAGTGGTATACTATATATACAATAATTTGTGGATTTTGAATGATGTAGATTGAGAATGAGTTTTTCTCCAACGTTCGTAGAAGCGATCAATTGAAAAATCTTATGGATGATTACTGTCGTCGATATTGGTTGGATATTGATGGAGTTGCTTTTCTCTTTAACGGCCGTCTCCTCCGGGCTGAGCAGACTCCTGACGAGGTTTGTGTTTGCTGAGACTTTTTCATTCTTTTTATGACCGTTATATTCTTGGTTTATGACTTAAAATATTTTTTTGTAGCTGCAATTGGTGAACGGCGATGAGATAGATGTTGTTTTCTATGATCAACTTGCACGCATGAAACTGAAGGTCAAGCGTCAGGTTCGTCGCATACAATTTTTTTTATAGTCGAATGTTAATTAGTATACTAGTTCTGTTAATTTGTGGTTTCTTGATGTTGTAGGATGGGAATGAAATTTTCTTTTCGGTTAACAAAAGCACTCAACTGAAAAAGCTCATGAATGCTTACTGTGATCATCATTCTGTAGATTTCAACTCAATTGATTTTCTGTTTAATGAGCATCGCATACAGGAGGAGCAGTATCCAGATGAGGTTCATGTTAGCCGACATTTATTCATCGTTTACTTCAAGACTAGTTAATAGTTATACTCTTGTTTACATTATTAGTTTATGACTTGAAAGTATATTTTGCTGCAGTTGCAAATGGAGGACGGAGATGAAATAGATGCTATCGTCTATGATCAGAGCAGACGCATCAACCTCAAGGTCACGAGCCAGGTTAGTCTTTTCCTACAAATATTACCTTTTTTTGGTCTAAAGATCGTTCATGTTATTTCCATGTTTGATATGTGACATCAGTTACCGATGCGGTTGTGGCCGGGCACTGCTGCAACTGTATGGGGGAATTTGTATGTTTTAGGTTGGGTTTGAGGCTTTCTTTAGGATCAATAGAAGCACTCGGTTGAAAAATCTTATGGATGTGTATCGTCATCGGTATTGCTTTGATTTCAATGGAGTTGCTTTTCTGTTCAATGGGCGACTCATCGAGGCAGATCAGACTCCCGATGAGGTTTGTGTTCGCCAACACGTATTCATTATTTCATTTCTTCATTTCATGCCATATTCTTTGTTGGTTTACTAATTGAATCAAAAATATATTTGATGCAGCTGCGAATGCAGAATGGAGATGAAATGCTAGCAGTGCTTCAGCTGAGATGTGTTTAGCTTTTAGTGGATTTAGTTTTTTGCTAGGATAAGCTAATTAATTCATTGATTTTTTGGGATTGGAATTGGAATTATTATTTTTGGTTGGAATAGGCAATTTTGCTGCATTGATCTTGTGTAAATTTCACCGGAGGTGGTGCAGTTTAATCTACACCTTCCAATTTTTTATTTTATTTGAATGAACAATAGACAAAAAAAAAATGGAAGGCTGAGATTCAACATGAGGTAAATTTGACCGGAGAAGATCTCCTCTCCTATGTCAAATATTTGCCGGTCAGAATTGTGTTCAAATAGCATGCCTTAAAATATTATATATGTAAACTCACTTGCACACTAAATTTTGTATATATCATTTACAACAATATGAATGAGAGGTCCTATGTTGGAACCTTAAGTATAATCTCACTTTATAAAAGATAATACAAAATAATAAAGAGCAAAACTAAGAGCAATGTTCCCAAGCCAAATCCATATTCATCATAATCATGGCTAGGGCTATTAACATAACTACGTTTTGTACCATAAGATGACCAATTAAAGAAAGAAAATAAATATGGGAAGTAAATAACCACAAAAAATAAAAGAACAAGAAGCACAAGGATTAAAGTAGTGAAACTTTTCTCTTCAGCTTCAGAAGCCATTTGATAGAAAGATATTGACATGTCAAAAAGTGATAGCATACTTGAACCATAGATTATCATTCCCAAGACTATTAACATTAGAGATGGTAACAATGGTGATGGACCTTCCATGACTATGTTACTATATGATTATAATGTTGAAAGAATAAATCCATGCATGCAATGTAATTTATGGCTTGAGAATTATATGATGTGTTTGATTGTTGTAGATACAGTATATTAATGGAATGATTTATATTAAACTATTTATTTGGTGGCACAAAAAATAATTGGTTGAGCTATCCCAACGTCTCTTGAAGTAATTAACCTTTTTCAAAATCAATTTTTTTTTAAAAAAATCGTATGATTTTCTCTAGACACATAATAGAAGTTAATATAAAAATAAAGTCTTTAAACTTATCAACATTATGTTATTCTAATTGAAACTAAACTCGAATCCATTAAATAAGATTTTAGATTCGAGCTTTGTGAATATGTTAAATGTAGTTGTATTCCACAATTGCGTTTAGTTATTGATAAAAAAGTCAATTGATATTTCATACTAATACCAACGTTACAAAAATAAAGTTATCCGGATGCCAACGCGTTTTGTTACATCGGTACTTTAAGAAGAAAAAAAAATTTAGTAAACCAAAGTATCTAATTGCCAACGGTTTTTTTTTTTTTAAACTTGGTATCCGGCCTGCCAATGGGATTTGTTACGTCAATACTTTTAAAAAGTTAACTTTTTGAGTAAATCAATCAATGTATTTAGATGCCAACGGGTATTATCATATCGGTGTTTTAAAAAAGATTATTTGAGTAAATCAATGTATTTGGATGCCAACGGGTTTTATTATATTCAATGTACTTTAAAAAATTAATTTTTTTTTTTAGTAAATCAAGCATCTAAATGACAACGGGGTTTTGTTACATATGTACTTTAAAAAAAAACAACTTTTGTACAATAAATCAATGTATCTTGATGCCAATGGATTTTATTACTTTCTCTAATTCTTATAATAAAATAAAAAATTACTTTTTAGATTCATAACATAACATATATACCAAAATTTATTAAGAGTGTGTTTAGATTTACTTTGACTTTTAAAGAATAATGTGGAATTTTCTTTTGTTAACATTCAAGAGAAAAAGTTAGCCATGTAAAAATTTGTTGGAAAGTGCTAACTAACTTAGGAACATGAAAAGGAAAAATGTGGTAGATAGTTGAGAAAATGAGTTAGATGGGGTAGTCAACTAATAAGAGTGAATAATTCCAATCAACTACTCCCTCCGTCCCAAAAAGAATGACCCAGTTGACCGAAACACGCATGCCAATGCATAACTTTGGCGACTAATATCTTTAATTGTATAATAGTAAAAATTATAAAAATTGATATTTTGAAAATACTCATCGAGACGAATCTAACAACATCTTATATGTTAATATTTATTTTTATTTATTAGTAGAAAAATATGGTCAAAACAATATATATGAATAGTGCATATATTCAAAATGGGTCATTCTTTTTGGGACGGAGGGAGTAATGAACTTGGTATAAATAAATGTATTAAAGTACTATACTTGATGATCTAGTCCTAGCAATCAAATGAAAAGTTGAGCACTCAAATTAATCAATTGATGAAGAAGTTGAGTCAATCCACAAAATATTTAATTGAGTTTTAGTTTATTGGACTAGTAGATGTATAGACTAAGTTGGTCAAAAAATATTTTGTAGTTATAACATCATTCCATTCATTCCTTTGAGTGTTTCTCTTGGAGTCCTTACTTTCTCACACGCTTTATGGAATTCCAAAATTACACCTCATAAGATGATCAACGGGTGTTGACAATTTCGGTGGGCAAATTTCATACAGAGCAAAAAATTCTGGCTTTAAATGAGGCCCCCGCAAGTAGACTGTGAGATTGGTCCCCTTGAATTAGTCGGTCCTAAGGCCGGATACCAAGTTTTCAAAAAAAATCAATGGGTGTTGATGGGGTGTAAAATTTGGAAAAACAGAGTTCGTCACTTAAAGTGTGAACTCTTTTAACCGGTGAATCTTTTAAAAATATTTTTATAGGGGTGAACAAAGGATGAGGGGACAAAAATATTAAATTTTATAAGGTTCGATAGTTAAAGTGTGAACTCACTTCACACTTTAAGTAACAAACAGTTTTTCCAGATTTTGCACCATTGAGTTCACACTTTAAGTAGCGAACTTTGTTTTTCCATATTTTATGCCCCCTTTAACACTCGTTAGTATCTTGCGAGGGGCTATTTTTGGAATTCCATATGGCGCATGAGAAAGGGAGGGAAAAATCTTTTCAAACCAAACACTTGTGTTTCATATTAAGTGAACCAAGTGACAAAGGACTCAAGATCCCCACCAATGACCTTTCATTGAGATTCACCATGCATAGGATTTTTTCTCTAAACTGTTAGTATCAAGCAGTGTTGTCAATCGCGGATCGTAGGAAATGGCAGTTTAAACACATTCAGCTATGCAACAATGTTAAAGCGCCGCTATTTAACAACACTTTGTACTAAATTATAAATAGCGTATAGAGGAACATTGACGATATATTCATATTCCGCTACGCTATAGCACCTCTATTTGAAAACACATTGTATCAGATCAATCAACCAATCACAGTACTAAAAAAAATATGTTAACCAAGCACAAAATGCGGACAAATAAATAAACAAGTTCCAGAAATTTTAAAATTAAACCAAAAGCGAGTTTTGTTCTCGAACTCTAAGAAACCAGCACCTGTCAGCATTCATTGCAGTATGTAGCCACAAACTATTCCGCAGTTTAAATAGTCATCAAAATAATACCTATGTATCACTAACAAACAAAGCTTTCATTACCCTTAACTATCTCCAGCATCTACAAAATAACTAAGAACACATCAAAATCTAGCTAGAAGCTCCTTCCTATAACTCTTCAATCACGCTGGTTTTGGTTTTGGAGTGTAGCGCAGATGTTGCTCATAGTAATCAATCAGCTGAAATATAAGAAAAACAAAACATGAGCTTCATGGCAAAATAATAAAAACGAAAACACAACAAAAAAACAGCATAGAAACATCTTGATATAAGCCTATGAATAAACCATGCAAAGTTAGAGATGGGGGGATTACTAGGATCGGATGATATGTTTTGAGATATTTATTATCGACCGTAACTTCTGATCCATCCGACCTATAAAGTTTAAACCAGATAAGCTTTGTGTCAAGAAGAGGCTTGTCAGATGATCAAATAATACAGCTAATTTCGTGAAAGAGGTGTGATTGATACAAGTTTAGGTACAAAGTTATAGGATAAAAATGAAATCCAACACTTTCATAGAATCGCGGTAAATAATGTTGCAAACTTATGACTGGTTTTGTATATTAACAGAAGCATGATAAACTTAATGATATCAAGAAATAAGCATTAAAATTGAGCTCATGAACCAAATGTTATCATTGTTGATGATGAACAATATGTATTCAGAACTATACTGAAAATCAATTCTCGAAGAAAATATTACCTTACAAGATGTGTAAAACGCTATTTATCTCTGCAAGGTTTTTATGAAAAAATGCAGCTGTGAAATTTCGGACAAAGGTATATAAATTAAATTTACAGTTAAAGTTGAGTAACTGACCTTAAAGCCTCAAAAGTCACCAAAACATCCTGCACGGGGCTTGCTACCGCAGCTTTAAAGTCTACCGGCTTTATAATCTTGACAATATCACATGCAGGTTTAACAGGTTCCGGCATTGTATGACTACTAGGAGCCACCACATTATCAGTAACACCTGTTTTTGCTGGCTCAGCTGTACCAACCGGTGCAGAATTTGGTATTTGTGTATCATCCAGCTTACTAGCACTTGAATCTTTCATGAACCTCTTCACAGATAATGACTTTCTCCGTCTGTTTGCTGACCTGCTGGGGCCATTTTTAACTTGTTCTGTGCCAACCACATTGTTTTCAGTAATCGGTTCTGTACCAACCGCATTCGGCAGATCATTCATTTGAGTATTTTCAGGAGAAACCATAGCTTCTTGAAATGGTATTGCGAGGTTGTCCGCGCCATTTCCATTGGTTGTTGCCGCTTTTAGTTCGCTTAGCTTAGGATCATACTCTTTTTCCTCGTTATTTAGAGGAACCTCTTGTGGAACATTTTCAGACCTACTACCATCAGCATAATCAGTTCTTTTGAGATTGCTTCCATCACCGTCACTCTCTACTTCATCGGCAAACAGCACGGTCTGAGGAAATGCAGGAATGTCAGGAATAGCAGGAATAATAGGTTTTTCCTCAAGAGGGGCAGACTGTGAATTGTTTTGAGCTGCCTGTGAATTGTTCTTAGTAGTTTTTAAGCATCTAAGGCTGTAAGGAGTGGCCGAACGCTCCACCCTCTTCTTTAGAGGAGCGCTATGAACCACTTCCTTGCGTTTGCGCTTCCGCTGCTTTCCTGAATTAAAGCTTCAAAACAACAAAGAAACAAATAATTTGTAAGCAAACAATTTATACAAAATCCAGTCATTAAGTCAACCCAGTTTCGAACAATCAATGTCTTTGACCTATGCTTATAGATAGTTCTTTCATAATCAACGCAAACGCAGATTATACATAAGAACCTGAGCCTATCTAGTATCTACCAGCATAAGAACTTGTCACACTATTTGGAAGAACTTATGAAAACCGCTTATAGCTTATATGAAAAAAGTTTATAGAAAATAGATTATACATAAGAACTTATATGAAAAGTGCCTAAGCTATTAACATTTAGTTAAGTAACTTTATCCAAACAAGGCCTAAGACCTAAGTCTATCCAGTTTCCGACAATCAAAGTCTTTGACCTAAGCTTATACACAATTTATTCTTTTTTTTTTTTGACTAAAAAATACACAATTTATTCTTAATCATAGCAAACACAACACAAATATAAAACATAAACTAGAACATGTTTTTCATCCTTACTCATTATTTAGCACAAGATCTTAAACAAAATGCGAAACACTATGCATAAGAACAAGGGCATACCTCTCCTCAAAAGCCTCGATAACATCCGGAACGCCAACTAAATTTTCCGGAGGCTCCCAAGTGTTTGCTGATTCATCCCATCCCAACCTTCAATGATTTACAAACAAACAAAATATCATTTAATAAATCACATTTTGCCCTATAAATTTGCCACGAAAAAACCAAAACAAAGTAAAAGTAGGAACTCACCATTTGACAAAGTACTCCAGCTTTCCCTGTAAAATTGTCATACAAAAATACACACATTGTCAGTCAAAACAGAAATGAAGCAAAAAATTATCATCAAACTTAAGTGTGTTTGGTTCTACAGCGACAAAAATTGATTTTGAACGAATTAATTCAGACAAAAAGTGAGTTGAAGATAAAGTAATTTATGTTTGGATACATTCATGTAAAAGTTAGTTGAACCATAAATTCGAGCCTAAAAATCAATACTGGAATCTAAAGCTACAAATTCTAACTTAATCAATTTTATTCATAACCCCAAGGAGTTGAGGGTTTTTTTCTACTACACCACACTACACTAGGCTCTACACATTGTGGAAGGATACCACCGAAAAGAAGGGAACGCTCTGCTGGATGCGTCGGATCCCATATAACAACGCGAGTGAACTGTGCTTAGACGCTTGAGTACAACTAAACATGTCAAAATCAATTATAGCCTGCTGAAACGAATTTTGGATACATTCATGTAAATGTCCGTTAAACCATAAATTTGAACCTAAAAATCAATACTAGGATATAAAGCTACGAATTCTAGCTTCAATTTAAACGAGATTCTACTCGACTACAAACGAACATGTCAAAATCAATTATACACCTCAGGAATCAATTTCTGTTCCTCAAAAAGTGGAACCAGTCATAAACTACCACACACAAAAAAACAAAAACAAAAATAAACTAAATGATGGAAAAAAAAATGTGACCTTTCGGATTCTCTTGCGACGAATAACTTCAACTTCATAGAACCCATCATCAAGAGAAGGAATTTTTTGTTCAAGTTCAGGATCATCAACCCCATTTTCTTGTTGTTCTTCATCTGATTCATCTTCTTCAGAATCTTCAACTTGGGTTTCCTCATTTCCCACTTTTTTCAACTGGGTATTCTCCTTTTCAGTAAAAGAACAATCTTTGTCACCTTCAACACCATCATCAGCACTATTTCCATTTCCATCACTTCTTTCTACAGCAGGAACATCATTCGGAGCTCCCAAGGTTGTTGTTGTTGTTGTTGTTGTCTTCTTCATCATCTCTTCTTCACCCTTCATTATAAGTACCCAAAAAAAATTAAGAAAATGACCAAAAAAAAAGTTCAGCAACAACGTTTGAACAAAAACATCATCGTATTCTCCGAGCTAGAAACATAAACAGAAACAAAAACAGGAAAAGTGTTCATTTTGTTGTGTGGATTCAAGATTGCGTATGAGAGAGAGTGAAGGTGAGTTGTGAATGAATGAATCTATGGAAAATCCATTCTTGTGTTTTATTTAACTCTCTCTCTCTCACATCAATTTTTTGGTTTTTTTGACTTTTATTATTTATCTTTTTTTCTCACTTTTATTATTTTATTTACAAAAAACATTATTTCGGTTTTTAAGGATTTTGTTTTCCCTTTCTCTATTTACACACACATTGTGGGTTTTTTCGGAATGTTCGTCTACGTTTATGGATTTTAGCTGTTTTTTGTTTTTTCATTCTTTAAATAACCAAAAAAATAAATATATTTTCTAAATAATTAATGGTTTCAAACTTCTTTATTATAACATTTTTTAATGGTAACGGATAAATTAGGTATTATCTGCGTTTAACCATAAAGATTAATCATTAGGGATGATAATTTGACTCATACTCGGTGGACACCCGCAAAAAATACTCATAATAGGTAGGGTAAAAATTCGCATTTTGGGTACGGACATGGGTATGGGTAATTATCTGTAAAAATGAACGGGTATGAGTGCGGGTACGAGTACCTTAGTCCTCACCCCGCGCCCATACGTCGTTGATAAAATTACATGTGTATGTCCATTTTTAAAAAATACAACACTATTAAACTATTACACATTTTTTTAAAAAAAGTTTATTTATAACATAATACAAACATAATGTGAATATGTCAACAAATAAATAAACTTTAACACGAGGTTAGTAAAATTTTTGTTTATAATTCTCATGAGTCAACATTAAAATCTTTAAAATAAAAATTAGTGATATTAAAACAATATGATATTTTATAATTGGTCGATTTATTTTTAGTAAAATTACGGGTAACGGAGACGGGTATGAGTACCACCTAGGTACCCATAGTGTATGAGGACAAGTACAAAGGTTATTACCCATGTGGGTATGGGGATAGGTACGGATATTTTTTCAAACTGCGGATATGAAGATATATACTATAGTACCGTACTCATACCCTACCCATTGTCATCCCTATTAATCATTCAAGTCTCGTGGAATTTTAATATATTACATTTAACACTAATTATAAGCACATTTTGGTATAATAGTCTAGTGGCTAGAAATTTCATCTTAAATGTGAATAAGTGGAGTATCCGGGGTTCGAACTCCAACTCCTACATAATATATGCGATATCTCTACCAACTAAGCTAAGCTCACGGGAACATAATTTCTTTAGATTAAAATATGTGGGCTAAATCCTTTTTTATTAATAAGTCTAATTTATTGTTAAAATTAAATTGTCGAAAAACATTAAAGTGTTAATATCATAATAATGGTTGACTTGACTGGATGATTAAATAAATATTTTCTTTATCCAATAAATAAATCTGTTTATGGTAAATTATTATGTGTAAAAATAAAGTAAATTATTATTAAAATATTCTTGTAGCTATTATCTACGGCTCTGTTTGCTAAAATTAAGTAATAAAGTAGTTTATAGCTGATAAGCTAGCTGATAGCTGAAAAGCTAGCTTATAGCTGATAGCTGAAAAGCTAGCTTATAGCTGATAGCTGAAAAGCTAGCTGATTGAAATTAAAGTGTTTTGTAAAATTAGCTTTTTAAATGATGGATAAATATAAAAGGACATAAAAGGACATTTATATGTAGTGGATAGTTTTTTTTTAGTGGGTAATTTTTTATTTTATAAAAAATAATAAAATTAAATTAAAGATTAAAAATGGAGAAAACTGTAAAAAGCTATAAGCTCAAACGCTACTTGAAATAGCATCTAAAAAAAACTATAAGCTCGTGAGAAAAGCTTTTTACTAAACACTTCTAATTTTTTTTAAACAAGCTTATAGCTAGTCCAATAAGCTATAAGCTAGCTTATCAGACTTACGTATGTTTTATTTATAAGACTCATAACATTTTTTTTTTGGTGAAGATATAGATAACACTTTTATCCATATAGTTTTTTAATATGTTTTCATCAAGATGGATTTAATGACTTAAATAAAATCGTCATACATTTCAATTAAACAAAATTCATTCTATTGTTAAAGTTTTATTTAAATATTGGCATAATCCTTGTGCCTGAGCCTAAGGCTCTGTTTGTCAAAATTAAGTTATAAGCTAACTTATAGCTGAAAAGTTATCTATTGAAATTAAAGTGATTGATAAAATTAGCTTTTAAAATAACTTATAAATATAAAAATACATAAAAGGACATGCATAGTGGGTAGTTTTTCTCTTTAATGGGTAGTCTTTTATTTTATAAAAAATAATAAAATTAAAGGTTAGAAATGAAGAAAAAAATGGTAAAAAACTATAAGCTATAACCTTAAACGCTACTTGAAATAGCATCTCAAAAAAAAGTCATAAGCCAATGAGAAAAACTTTTTACCTAACACATTTATTTTTTTCGAACAAACTTATAAGCTGGTTCAATAAGCTATAAGCTAGCTTATTTGATCTACCAAACACACCCCAAATCATAATTTTTAAGATGATAAGATAAGATGCTAAGAGTTTTGTAAAATGTGAGGTAACAACAAAAAAAGTTGACAAATGTTACCTACATATCACGACATAATCCATTGTTATTATATGCGACAATCAATACGTAGTGACGGGAATCTGGGGCCAAAAATTGTTATTCAAGTTTGAAAATTGTGTGTTTAATTGAGTGGAAATGAAAGAAACCACAAAAACCGATGAATGAATTTGGACTAAAGTTAGTCTGAATTCATTTATCAATTTTGGTGGAAAGAAAAGGAAGAGGAAAGAAAACACAAAAATTGATGAATGAATTTGGACAAAATTTAGTCCAAATTCATTATCGATTTACATTTTTTTTTTTCACCCAATCGAACACACTAGAAGATCGCAGAACGCGTGAATCACGATTACACAAAAATCTGTAAAAGATATAGCTTAACAAATTTCATGGTGACAATACCTTGGTACACGAGAGTTGTGCATCAAAAACAAATCCAAACATACCATTAGTAATTGAACCAAACATCAATGTTGCGGCTGTTTATTTAATTCTTACGGAAGTATTAGACTTAAGTGATTAATAAATTTATCTAAAGAACAGATTATTTGAGAGGATTTGAATTTGATTTTTAGGTGAAATAAATTTTTGGCCAGATTTTACTTACCTCGTGGCCAAACTTCGAATTTTTAGGGGGTCCTTCCTCTAGAAATCGGAGAATTAACTAAAAAAAATAAAATAAAAAAATGTAGAGAAAAACACAAAATAAAACATGATAAATGAAAAAAAAATAGAGATAAATATTTCACCACAAAAGAAGAAGAAAATAATTTACTTTGTGAACTTTGGCTTTGTCTTTGATGAGAACATGACTCTCTCCAGATCTAAACAATGTAACTTGGGCTCCATGTTCTTCTCCCTCAACAATATCTATAGCATCCAATAGCAAATCCATGTCTGTCTTCATATTTCCTCCACCCTATATTGCAATGCCAAAATAAACAAAAACAATATTAGTTAGAGACAAATGTACAAAGTCACATAGTTTATCAATTTATGCTTCAAAAAATCTTGTATAAGATATTTAATTTATTAATAAAAAATTTTACCTGGATGACGCTCTTATAATTTATAGATTCTTCATTATAAGTGTCATCTTCTTCTGGATTTTCCACGTCTGATTTCTCAGATTCCTCTTTGCGCAGCTGAGGATTCTCCATTTCAACGAAAGAACCATACTTACGGTCATCTTCATTCATTATACTTTCGCAGACGGCGGAAGCATAGCACAACGTCTCAAAAGATGACGCCCAATTACATCCACCCTTCATGATAGTGTTAAAAATAAAAACACTAAATGGTACACCTAGTTGAGTTATAAATAAAAAACAAAACGATGCGCCTTTCTGATTTGACTTGTAAATTTATATAACATTGATTACAATATTTTAACCTATTTTGTTATTTTTCCTTTTGTGTCATCTTTTTATTGTTTACCTTTAACTAATTTTTTATAAAATAAAAAATTATGAATTTTCTTCTTTTTGTGAATTTTTACCCTCTCCGTCCCGCCAATTACAATATTCATTTTTTTAATTAAAAAAATCATCAATTTCATTCATGGATTTTCGCTCTTTATCTCTATCTTATCATTTAAATAAATAAATAAATAATATTGTTAAAAATAGTATTATGAAAATAATTATTATTTTGTCAAAAAATATTTCAAAAAATATGAATATAATATATTAAAGAAAAAATATTTAGTTTTGTAATCTAGGTTTTTTTTCTTCATGTTTTTGCACTAAATTTAATTGTATAATAAAATTATTAAAATATATAGTATTAATAGAAAAGAAAAAAAGTTATTCAAATTATATTTTTTAAATTGAGACAATTCTTAATTTCATTAATGCTCACATGTCATGATATTGACTAGTGAAGGGATGAAAACTTTTTTTTAGTCTACATAAGGTGTTCTTTATCTTATTTATTTGTAACATTTTAGTCCTTTATTTAAATCATTTATCTTATATTTCATGCACATATCTATTTTTATTTTATTTTTACATTTTTTATGGAAAAAATAATGATGTGGCAAACTGATGGGTTGTTCTGCAAGTGCACAGAATCGCTACCAAGTAATAAAGTGATAAGTTATCGTTCTCCACACGGATTGTGTCAAAGTTACTAGTTTCACTTAGGAATTAGATAGTTTTGCATTCGCTTTGTTTGTTTGGAGATAGTTGTGCGGTAAAAGTAAATTGCAGGAAAGTAAATGACAGAAGAATAAATAAAAAGTAAATAAAAGTGTGTGTGTCCACGCGGGGTGGTTAAGTGTGGTCGAATCCTTCCCTTACTCCTGCTTGGTGGTTAATTCTCTTATTCCCCTCTAACAGGATTAGTCTTCTAAAATAAGTTTGGAAGCACTCGTTCTCTATTTCTATTACAAACCGTTCAGAGTCTGGTTTAGGCTGCCCTACTCTGCTTAAATATCATAGCCCCAGCCGGCTCCACTTTTTCGTTTAAACTTTGGTATCATAACCTTTAAGGCTCAATGTGTCTCAAGTTGTCATGTGTGCCTAAACTAGTCCTAACTTTGCCTCAGGTAGAATTTATCATTCTAGACTAAGCTTTTAATCATATACTAAGACCTTAGATACTGAATTTAATGGTCTCTTGTTGGACCTTAGCACACCGTCCTCCGTTCGGGATAACTAGCTTCGTTTCCTATCCGATATCCACTAGCTCCTTAGATTTTATTCTAATGTGATCAATATTAAAATAAATATAAAACTAGACAATAAAAGAGTTTCAATAGGAACAACTGAATTTATACCCAAATTATACAAAACCAAACATTCGTAAGGGAGTTCAACAACTCCACTTAACCTAGGAAAAATAAATTACAAAGACAGAAAAGAAAAGAACCTTAATGACCTTAGAGTTCATTAGCCCTCCTTGCCTCCTCCTTAAAGTTCTCATAACTCTAGAGTGAATATTGAATATGTTCCAATATTTCTGAATGAATAATAGTGAAGGAGGAAGACTCTATTTATAGTTTTTTTAGCTGGGTTTCGGCTTTTTCTGTGCATCCATCGCACGTATCGTGGCCACGATGGCATGTATTTTCGCCTCATTGTGGCACGATGGATCATAACGTGGCACGATAGAAGATTTTCTCGAGATTTTCTGCGTGCTTTAACCGTCATCATCGTGCCACGATGACAAGTCATCGTGGTACTATGGAAAAGATTTGTTGCAGATTTTCTTCAATTTAAACCGCCTTCTCATCGCACCACGCTGATCTCATCGTAGGTACGATGAGTTGCGCTATTTATTACGTTTTTTCCCTTTTTTATGGTTTTTCCACTTTTCTTGCTTCTAGACCAAGTATCTTCACTTTTCCAGGTATTTGCTAGCTTTTGGGCTTCAATTACTATTAGAACTACCCTAATTTACCACTAAAAACATCATATAATTGACTGTCATCACAAACCACATAAGATAGTATTACTTTTTAAAATATTTTTTATTAAGAAAAAAATGTAAACCCAAAAGACTTATGAAGATATGCATCATGTTCATGATTGTGTTCATACCTTTTAAATAAAAAGAATTTATATATGCGTGTTATATAAGATAAATGACTTAAATAGAATAATTTGTCTTTTTGTTTGGTATGTACAGTATAATTACTTAAATTAATAATTATTAATTTATCGATAAATTAATAACTCTCTAAATTAATAAATTTCTCCGGTCCTGACATTATTAATTTAAAGAGTTTGTACTGTATATTAATTATGCAATGAAGCTAGAAATGTGATTTTTGCTTATATATTATCACAGAGAGAATAGTCTTTTGTGATACAATGCACAATACATCTGTAGTCTTTAAACTTTTATATTTATTAACTATCTTTTTAGTTTCTCAATCTAATCTTTGATGTTTCTAAGTAACTTTCGATAAAATGGGGGCTTTATTGGCACATTGTTCTACATGCCGTTTTCCAAGGCATCTCTAGACATTTACATTGATTATCATTTTTTTTATTAACTCTCTGGTTTTCAGGGAAAGAAGATATTGATAATCCAAAGTTCGGCCGTGAAGTAAGTAAAACATGGCCAATAAATTGTTCTACTAAAAAATCAAACTCGGTTCTCCCAAACAACTTGTTCTTTGGTGAAGCTCATTAACCACTTGAACTCAATAACTTGGTTTATTAATTACTCCCTCCGGACACAAATATAAGAAAAAATAATTGTTTACGCGGTGTTTAAGAAATTAAGTTAAGTGTAGTTAATTTTCTTGATTTAATGCAAAACATGAGTTAAATATCCTTTGAAAAGTGATTTATGCCTTGGAAATCACATAAACTTTTGAAAAGTGAAATGATTAAATAAGGGTATATTAGGAATAATAATATTAATTAGTTTAAAAGTAGTTGACTTTTGCTTATATTTGTGTCTAAAATTTAAAGTTTTTTTTTCTTCTTATATTTATGTTCGGAGGGAGTATCATTTAGCATGTTATATAAAATTTAATATTTGTAATCAACTTTTGATAAACAAACACACCATCATTAATAACACACTACTTAATGCATCATTTTCCAATGCATCTTTAATATTTAAATCTCTACTTCATTAACTATCTTTTTAGTTTCTCAATCAACATTTGATGTTTCCAAAGAACTTTTGATAGACGAGCAGACTTTAATAACGCACTAAATTTGCACATCATTTTAATGGCACACTAAATTAAACATCATTTTCTTGTAAAACCTTTGATTCTCGATCAACCTTTGATGTTTCTAATAAATCTTTGATAAACACGCAAACTTTGATGAATTTCTAAACCTCTACTTATATTTATAAGGAGGGGTGAGTGCTAATATGCACAAGTCTAATAGGTGTTGTATCATGCAAGACTATTCTTAAAGGAAATGGATTCCCTGGTCCCTATTACAACATGTAAGATTAAAAAACAAAATTATACCCAGTCTCTCCTATAAGAGAATATTTGTTTTTTCAAATTCATTGATTAATTGATGTATCTAGTCTACATTATAGATCGAATACATCAATTATTCAATTAATTGTCACTATCAAATAAATCATACAAATAAGTTGTAACTGTTAAGAATCCGTTATCAATCAATTAGTATTGATTGATATTCAATTAGTAATTACTGTAATTGATATTGTTTCCTTTTGTATATTAACTATTCTCATATAAATATACACCTTGTGTGATCATATTTGACACACAGAGATACAAACATAACATGGTATCTAGAGCTGGTTGACCTACTGTCTTCCACGAAATTTCTTTTTCTTCTTTTTTTTTTCCGGCCACCAACAGCGCCGCCACTGCCGCGTGCCGCCGTGTTTTTTTTTTTTTTTTTCTCGCCGGACTCGTTTTCCGTTCCCCTTTCCAGATCTGCTCTCGGTTTTTTCGTTCCAACCCATCCAAATATCATGGGAGATACCGATTCTGTCACGTTCACTAAGATTCCACTGATTCCGTGTGAGAAACTGACCGGAACAGCCAACTACAACATATGGGCTGGTGCTGTCAAGATGTGGTTTCACGGTCAGGGGTGTGAGAATCACTTAACTACAAAAGCCGATACTATTTCCGCCGCCAAACGCGATAAGTGGAAACAAACCGATGCTTCTCTATGCACTGTGTTATGGTTTTCCATAGCAACTAATCTCCAAGCACAGTACCAAGCCTTTACCACTTGCTACGAGGTTTGGGAAAAAGCTAAGAAAGTCTTCTCAAATGATGTCCATAATCTTTACAGTGTCATCACCAAACTCCGCTCTTTGAAATTGGAGAATATGGATGTGCAAGGCTATCTGACTAAGCTTGATACGTTAAAGGCAAATTTCACAACCTTAATGCCCTTTACAACAGATGCAACAATTTATGCTGAACAACAAAGTAAGTACTTCATGGTCATGGCACTTGCTGGACTACCATCTGAACTTGATTCCGTTCGAAATCAGATTTTATCAGGAACCAATGTTCCTAACTATGAAGCAGTTAGTGAACAACTGTTACGCTTGGCTACACCTCATGTTTTTGGACCGGTTCCTACATCATCTCCCACTGAATCATCTGCGCTCGCTTCCCACTATCACGGTCGTGGTGGACGAACCGGAGGACGGGGTGGACGTCAAAGTATTCGCTGTAACTATTGCACTCGTTACGGTCACATTGAAGCCGATTGTCGTACAAAGGCAAGAGAACAACAACGACAACCACGGATCGCTGCCGTCGCTCAACCGGATATCACTAAAGATGTCACTATTCCCGCTGCTGATTACAATGATTTTCTTCAATACAAAGCAGCCCATCAACAATCATCATCTGTCGCTGTTGCTCAGTCGGGTAATCCTGTAGCCTTTGTCTCTACATCTTCTCTTGGTCCTTGGGTCCTTGACTCTGGTGCCTCTGATCATATGACTGGTAATAAATCTCTTTTATCTCACTTGTCTTATTCTGATTCTTTGCCTTCTGTTACTGTGGCGGATGGTTCTAAAATCAAAGTTCAAGGCCTTGGTCAGGCACATCCACTTCCAAACTTGTCTTTAGAGTCTGTCCTTTACATTCCTGGCTGTCCCTTTAATCTAATATCTGTTCATAAGCTTATTCATACTCTTGATTGCTCAGTCCTTTTTAATAACAATTCTGTGTCTATCCAGGATCGACGTACAGGACGGACGATTGGAGCAGGGAGTGAAGCTGGGGGATTATATCATCTTTCTCCACCGGTGGCATGTGCTTCTATTTCTTCTCAAGAACTCACACATCAACGTTTGGGTCACCCGAGTCTTAATAAAATGCGTCTTTTAGTTCCTAGTCTTTCTAAGCTTTCGTCTTTTGAGTGTCAGTCTTGTCAATTAGGAAAACATACTCGTAATACTTATTGTCAACGAGTAAATAAAAGTGTTGCATCACCTTTTGCTTTAGTTCACTCTGATATTTGGGGTCCTAGTCGTGTGAAGTCTACTTTAGGATACTATTACTTTGTAACTTTCATCGATGATTACTCACGATGCACTTGGTTATTTCTAATGAAAAATCGTTCAGATGTTTTCCGTATCTTCCAAGAGTTTTATGCTGAAATTAAAAACCAGTTTAACACTTCCATTAAAATTTTCCGCACTGATAATGCTCGTGAATATATGTCATCCCAGTTTCAATCTTTTTTAACATTACAGGGAATTATTCACCAATCATCATGTGCTCATACACCACAACAGAACGGTGTTGCTGAACGGAAGAATCGTCATTTAGTTGAAACCGCACGGACTCTTTTACTTCACCACAATGTACCCTCTCGTTTTTGGGGTGATGCTCTCCTCACTGCATGTCACCTTATCAACCGAATGCCTTCATCGGTCCTTCAAGACAAGATTCCATACTCTATCTTGAATCCGCAATATGATCTCTATCCCATTCCCCTTCGCGTGTTTGGTTGCACATGCTTTGTTCATGATCTTAGTCCAGGTAAAGACAAACTTTCCGCTAAATCTCTCAAATGTGTTTTTCTAGGTTACTCACGTATACAAAAGGGATATCGTTGTTTTTGTCCTCAACTTCAACGGTACATTGTCTCCTCCGATGTTACATTCTTTGAAGGTTCTCCTTTTTTTCTCTGTCTCTTCGTCACCCGATGAGACTTGTAATTTAGATGATCAAGATATCCCTTCTGTCATCCCCACACCCATTAAACCTCCTTTGCAGGTATATCAGCGACGCACACCGCGTCCATCGGAAGTTAGAGATGATATTGATCCACCAGCACCATGTCCTACTCCAACAGTTCCTCCAGCTACGTCACCTGAACTTGACCTTCCAATAGCATTACGAAAAGGTATTCGATCTCATAATCCAAATCCTAAATATGTTTGTGTTTTAAATTATGACCGTCTCTCTACTTCATATGTTTCTTTTGTGTCTGCTTTGGATTCTGTGTCTATTCCTAAGTCTACAGGTGAAGCTATGACTGATCCCAATTGGCGTCAGGCGATGATAGAAGAGATGGCTGCATTGCATTCAAATAACACTTGGGACATTGTTCCTTTGCCTTCAGACAAAACTACAGTGGGATGTCGATGGGTTTATACAGTGAAAGTTGGGCCAGATGGTCAGATTGATCGTTTTAAAGCTCGTTTAGTCGCCAAGGGATACACACAGATATTTGGCCTTGATTATGGTGACACTTTTTCTCCAGTGGCCAAGATTAGTTCAGTCCGTCTCTTCCTTGCAATGGCTGCTATTAATCATTGGTCGCTTCATCAGTTGGATATTAAAAATGCATTCTTACACGGAGAATTGGAGGAGGAAGTGTATATGGATCAACCTCCCGGTTTTACTATTCCTGGTAATTCAAGACTTGTTTGTCGGCTTCATCGATCTCTTTATGGGCTGAAACAGTCTCCACGTGCTTGGTTTGGTCGCTTCAGCTCTGCCTTGATACAGTTTGGTATGACTAGATGTGAAGCAGATCACTCCGTTTTCTTCCTTCACTCTTCCACCGGTCAGCGTATTTTTCTTGTGGTTTATGTTGATGACATTGTTATCACTGGAGACGATACAGAGGGTATCCAGCGTCTCAAAACTCATCTTTTCAAAAACTTTCAGACAAAAGATTTGGGTCCACTAAGATACTTCTTAGGTATTGAAGTTGCTCAATCCTCGTCAGGCATTGCAATTAACCAGCGTAAGTATGCAATAGACATCCTAACTGAAACTGGTATGATTGATTGTCGTCCAATTGATACTCCCATGGATCCAAACGCCAAGCTTCTTCCGGGTCAGGGGGAGCTGTTGAAAGACCCGGGAAGATATCGACGTCTAGTGGTTAGACTCAATTATCTTACCGTCACCAGACCGGATATTACTTTTGCAGTGAGCATTGTGAGCCAATTTCTGAATGCTCCTTGTGATACTCATTGGAATGCAGTTATTCGGATTCTCAGATATATAAAGAATGCACCAGGAAGAGGCCTATTATATGAAGATAAGGGTGATGCTAAAATCATTTGTTATTCAGATGCAGACTGGGCAGGATCACCGTCGGATAGAAGATCCACCTCTGGATATTGTGTTCTTTTTGGAGGAAATATGATCTCATGGAGGAGCAAGAAACAAAACACAGTTGCACTATCTAGTGCTGAAGCTGAATATCGTGCTATGGCAGCAGCCTCAAAAGAACTTGCATGGCTTAAGAATTTGCTCTCGGAACTTAAGTTCGGTGACCTTCAGACCACAAAACTCATATGCGACAATCAGGCGGCACTTCACATTGCGTCCAATCCAGTTTTCCATGAACGGACCAAACACATAGAAATAGACTGTCACTATGTAAGAGACAAGGTACTGTCAGGAGAAATAACCACAAAATTTGTCAAATCTGAAGACCAATTGGCTGATATGTTTACCAAGTCTCTCAAGGGTTCTCGAGTGAATTATATTTGTAACAAGCTCGGATCATACAATATCTACGATCCGGCTTGAGGGGGAGTGTTAAGAATCCGTTATCAATCAATTAGTATTGATTGATATTCAATTAGTAATTACTGTAATTGATATTGTTTCCTTTTGTATATTAACTATTCTCATATAAATATACACCTTGTGTGATCATATTTGACACACAGAGATACAAACATAACAGTAACTTTTAACACATCTATAGAATGTAAATTGAGTCCATCATATACTACTATATAGCACATACATACAACATTACAAAAATAACTTGTATGTATATTGTACAATAGTTGTAAAAGTACATACAAAATATTAGAGCTCTCACTTAACTAACTTAGCTTTCCCTAATTTACCTAAAAGAATGTTACAATGTAATTTCAGGTAGGAAAAAATGTTACAACATTGTCATTGCTATCTTTACCTTACATTTTCTTAGCTTCTATATGCTAAATTATTTTCACAACTGGTCTATATGAACAAGTGTGACTCCAAATATTCCACAAAAACAAAATAATACTGTAATTTTTGCTTCATCTGTTTTGTATTTTTTTTTTTCCATATAAAAAGTGCGGGATTAATCGCGGCAACTGGTTGTCGATGGTCATGCTTTCCCTTTCCTTTTGTCATCCAATACCTGTGTCTCCCCAAAAGAAGGTCCAAACAAAATGAACGTTTTGTTAAAGAAACTGATGGTAAACTATTATGCAGAATTTATTTTTAAAAAACTTTGTAGAGAACATATAAGAAAAACTTCATTGTATCATCGGAATTGCTTAACATTGTTAATGATGTACGAGTAATTGTCGGCAAAAGATAGAATTACCTTACTCTGGAAGAGTCGCATGGTTAACACAAGTGTGTCTCGCATTCTACAAAGAAAGAGGTAATGTATATGTTGTTAATTCAATATTACAATCACTGAAGAGAATGAATATCAGAGAGCAAAAGAAAATTAGAAACATATAAAGTTCAAAACATGTCATAATGCACCATTGAATTAGTTATTTATTTAATGTGTTAATTCTAATATTCTATGCTTCCTGTGCTACTTTAAAGTTTAAATAAACTTATTCCAACAGTGACTAATTCCAATGGTATATGAATTTTAATAATGAGATTTTAAAAAACGTTTGCAAATGAATAAAAGGAATACAAAAAATTAGCATGTATTCGACATGAAAGTGAAACACAGGAAATGTAATTACCGGACGCTATATGTGCTTAGAGGATGAGAAGATCCATTTGAGCATGTTAACACAAATTGTGTTGAGAGACCACATGGAACTTTGATCTGTAGATAATCCATAAAAGAAAATGGAACATAACTTGTTAAACACAAGAAACAACAATAACCTTAAGATCAACTCAGAAAAATGTAGTATTCTATTGAATAATATAATGCACAAAATGAAAATTCTATATATATGTACATGTCAAACTATTGCACCAACAAAAACTTAAGCTCATGGAACGTTTCACAAGTGTTTTACACCCGAAATATTTGAATTACATACCGATAAGTCCTTTGAGAATTTCTCAGAAACTACTGGAGCTTCAGTGCCACTTATTTTGATTTGGTATCCTGATCGTCTTAAGAATAGAGTTGCTTGTTCCCAATTGTCAGAAGAATCCGTCTGTCAAAAATAACCGCAAAACGTGAGGGTGCAAATTAAGATGTATAAAGAACAGATTATATCCTCTATCTTTAAGAAATGATATTGAAATGTATAGACTTAATGGACATTTTAGATGTTGCACTTTTTTCAACGGATATTTTTCGTTTCTTGATTCCTCAATCAGTATCCTTAAGGACACTCCTTAGCAAGACCCATATATTAATATGATCTGAGAACTTAAAGGATTTTCCAACTAAAAGCAGACCTACCAAAAGTAGAACACTGAAAATTGCTTCTCCTTTGGACAGGTATGTATCAATCTCATGCTGCATTTCCGGGTCTATAAAGTTATCACATAGACGACCACAATTAGAAAGCTCCGAAGGAGGAATAATAAATAAATGATGGGACAAATATTGCACCACGCACCACACACGTGTGAATATAAGCAATAGTGTGCCTAAGTTGTTCATGCAAAACTGCCTTTACAAAAATTTACATGGTTGTAGTTACCGTGTAGTTTTAATATTTAACATCTCATGTTACAAGATACTCTAAAATATTTAATGATATCTAAGAACATTGTGTGTGTGGTATCACGGCCTCAAAAGATTTTAGAACAAATATTAGAGATAGGTGCTAAGTTAGAGTTAAGTCTTCTAAGATTAAGCAGAAAATTAACTTACCGCATTTTATTTTGTTCTGGTCATTAGCAAAAAGCCTCACTAGCTCCCCCTGACAAAAATGAGAAGGCAATATGAGGATGCCCCTTATTGAGATAACTCGTAGACTAACGATGAACTATTAATTTAACACAAACTGTTTCCTTCATTATCACTTTAGCACAGAAGATGAAATCACTACAAACAACAATTCCATATAAAAAGATCCTTCTCCCACTAGCTAGGACATTACATAATTTTCTGTTGCTATATATGTAATTTGAGTGAATAATGATTCACATATTGGTTATTAGAGTCTGTTACCAGATTCGTGCCGAGTCAGCAGTACTGTTACAAGTATTGGTTAGTTAAGAAGCTACTTAATTAGAAATGCTCTAAATGTTTTCTCATTTTTAACTTCACTTTCTGTTTCTTATACATCACTGAGTTCTATTATGGTGTCAGAGCTCAGTAACCATTATACAAGTGGTTAAACTAATATATATCCGTATTTAACTTAGATTGCTGACATGTTCGGTTTTATCAAACATATCCTAAATTAAAATAATCAATTTCTGTTAAAGTATAGCATCTTTTTATTATGTCTTATAATATATGCAGTAAATATGACAGATCATGATATGTATAACTAATTTATTTCAAACCTGACGGCCTTTGTCATCCATTGGAATACACTCAACTGCTATCAATTTATCGACATCATCAGCTGTAACTACATACTCAGGATTTGTAGCTCCTGAACCAAGAAAAACGCACGTAAAATAAATATTGTATTGAACTTGTATCATACCACTCTACTCAAAAAACAAGAAATAATTACTTAAAATAAAAAGAAAAACCGAGAAGTAAAATGTTCAACCACCTTCAATGTACTGTCTAGTGCCATCCTGAAGATGCCGAACCCACTGACATGAACCCAAGAATTATGATGATTTCAGTAATAGAATAGATGGAAATTAATATGGATGAAAATTTAAATACCGATTGAAAGAATTTTACCTGAAACATACATAGAGAAGTTCGACGGACAGGATAACCACATCCAAGAAGTTTTTCTCCAGGAATAGCATCACCACTGATTTGAAAATTCTCAATGCCAGGGCCATCTAGAAAGATGTGACTTGTTAGTATAAAATGGTATCATATCTATTATAGTGAAAAACATAAATTACCCTCAGAAACGTTGGAAGCGGTCTCATCATGCTCATTTGAAGGTTGGTACAAGTTGCCGCCATTGCCATTTACAAAATTTCTATCTCCAGTTCTCTCTTGGGCACCAATTTGATCAAATAGGTCCCTGCTCAAGTTTTTCCATGGATACATACACATTAAAAAATGGCGAAATAGTGAGAGGAGTTCTTATTAGTGTTTCTCTTTTGATCAATCATAAGGTTAATCTATTTAAATTTTGTCGAGACATTATGCATCTTAACAATACCAACCTATCTGCAGCATTAGAAATCTCCGGATAGTTGGCCCTTTTGAATGCTCCATTTACATCACCACTAACACCTGGGTTCATATATCCTGTCATATTGCTCATTGGTTGATGACTTTGTTCATTGCCAATAAGATTTTGTTGGGGAAAGTTATGCTGAAACTGAAATGTAAAGTCAAATTGTAATTAATAATAATGAGAGATAGTCTACTATGATAGACACAAATAATATAAGGACATGGCATACAAGAAGATACAAGCTAATAGTACCGCACCATGAATTCATTATGAATTTGATTTGTCAAATTTGCAGAACCCGGACTTTCAACAATATGATTACCATTATCTGCATGGCCTTCTTGCCCGGAAGTCAACTCTCCAATTCTATCCTGTCCGAAAAAGTATTCACCGATCTTTAGCAATAACCAATCAACCATTAACTTCAAGAGTGACTTATCAAATCGAGAAAATATAGTACAAGATCAACAATACAAATATATATATATATATATATATATATATATATATATATATAAGAAAATAAAAAAATGAAAATTTTCATGGTAGTTAAAACAAGAATGCACTACTAACGATATATAATGTAAAGGAACCACCTGAGATAAAGTAAGACAGCCAGAAATTGATGAAGCAGGGAACATATAATAAAAAATATGAGCAATGTTCTGTGTATAGCATCTTGTTTTTTACTAGGAACATGCGGCTTGATAACATTTTCACTCAAATTTTTTAACACCAAAAATTTCACTATGAAGATTTAGCAGATATAAAAAGTGTTGGAAACTTACATGCGAATTCCGAATCCTCCATTGTAATTGATCATGTAAATGCTGGACAAGGACCATACAAAATGTTAGAATATCTACTTGTGTTTACTGTTTACTTTTACGGATGCTGTCTTGTTAGGAACCATGTCTCATTCTACGAAATTTAATCTTATCTTTAGGAGTTATTTGTACACTTATTTAGTTAGGATTAAAAGTCTATATTAGTACGGTGAAAATCAAATTTCCTTTTTTGGTCAATTTTATCTCTGTTGTTAATTAATATGCACTAATCCCACTACACCAAATAATCCGTATACCAATCACTTGTGACCATTCAACTCATTCTTTGACCTTGACTATGTTGTTGTCAACTCAAACAAAAATTGGCATTCAAGGTCAATTCAGAGTTCATGTAACTGGTGACATGTTTACAATACATAGCAAGGGATCTATCATTTATCCAGCACTGCATTTTCATACCTTTACATAGTTAGACACTGAAGAGGCATTCATAACACGAGGCCACAGACCATACTCTGCTAGCAATCCTAGCATAGATGACATGAATATATATCTCTCGTCCTCTGCAACCTAGAATGATGACATATATCAATAGCAGTAACCAGAAGTACATGATGATATATACTGTCAGGTGAGTATGAGACGATGCATCAACACTCGAGTGTATTGAAATATAAGTAAAGGTCCTCACATCATCATGAATGAGTAACTAAAGAAATTGGTTCACAACTATAATATCCGTTGTAGATATAAAATGTTGATATCTTCGTGAAACTAGGCTTACCTTCAAATCATGGGCAAGTTTTAAATTTTCTTCTAGATAACCTTTCCTTCGAGCCAGATCATTAGAGGCAGATGTGATGGCTTCATTTTGCTTGTCATCAATTGCCTAATAAAAATATGGTATGTAACTTTTAGGAATGAAGTTATATTCGTTATATGCTATAAGTTAAGCACAACCTACAAAGACATCGACTGACCATTCTTAGTTCTGAAAATTCCCTCTCTAGTTTGCATTTCTCATTCAAAAGCTGCAACTCCTGCAGCCGTCAAATTTAGTTGATTACCTAAACTGCCAATGAAGCAGATATAACATAATGCTTGTTGGCACTTCATACCTTCATACAGGAAACAGCAATCTGTTCACGAAGGGAGAGGATTTCTTTTTCTTGCCCCTTTGCTCGTGAATAAAGTTCCTGCAAATAAACTTATAAGCTGATGGGATTGTATGATGTTTTTTGCATCTTGCAAGGAAAAATCACATACGAGAATTTATTGTTGCATTATCTAGAAAAACAATTACAGGTAAGAATGTGCTACATGAAAAATACTATTATATTTTATTACCATAGTGTCTAGGTCCTGAGCGTGATTAAGTGCATCCTTGCCTTTGAAATTGCTTTGAGCCAGTTTTTTTTCAAGATTGTGCCTACAACATAAGTAGTATCAACTTAATCACATCACAACTTAAACACGAAAGATTGTAAGAATCAACAACTCAACATAACTCAAGCAGATTATGTAATCCATCTTCTTAGAATTTGGACAAGGCCTAACTCAGCTCTAAAAGCTAGCTCGTACAATGATGGACTATTTTGGCCAGTCACTAGTACATGTGGGATCTCCAACAGATCTAAATAATAATAATAATAAAAAAAAAAATATTGCAGGCCAGAATTTTCTAATGAAAAACATCATCGCCACTTTCATTTTGTAGGATCCCTAAAGTCTTCTCTTCTTTGTGAAGACTTTCTGCTTTTGTCATTGAAAAAATTATATTGAATATGCAAAAGCAGAACATTAAAAAACTAGTGCTTAATTTTATATAACTAGCTTAATCGGTTCAGAAAATCGATATCCAGTGACAGTCAAAAAGACATCAAAATGTTGAAATACTATATTCATTTTTTTCAACATATCCTACTTGTATAAGAAACAGCGACAATTTAATGCATTGCTTAGTTGCTTCAAATTTACCAGCAAGAACTAGAGTCAAGATGTGTAACCCTCTGAAAATGTATTTGTAATAGCTACATCTAAAAAGATAATTGCTTGAAGCATGCCGTCTAAAAGCCATATAAATTGGCATGTGAACATTCAAGGTACATAAAGGTTATTAGATGGATAATCTGACAGAGTGGTTTCTGTTATGCAGCAAACTTAAAAAAGAAATTAGGCAGAGGGACCAGAAGATCAAGTCATAAAGGTAAGACGATTATATGAAAGTAACAGTTGCAGAATAAATATACTAGAAAAATGTTATATGTTGATGCAATGAGCAGATATAGGGAGAAGGAGAGATGTTTATGTTCCAATAATCAAATGGATATGGAGGAAAAAATATATAGGGTTATACAACTGTCATCTATAACACGTGTTGAAGTTACAGGTTTCCATGGAAGAAAGTGAATTATTAAAATGATAAAATCATATTAATCTTTATGTGAGTGATATATTGGGTGTTATTTCAAAAGACAAAGTAGTAACCTTTTTTATACTAATATATAATCCTAATCCTAAGTTAGTAAAGAAACAAAACAAGATGTTTAAGAAAATATGGAAATCAATCCAGACAGATAGTCTATGTTACTCGAAATTGTGCTATGGTGAGGTAGCAGAGCAGGTTAGTGTAGCAGTTGTAGTGGCCAAAAGAGCAGATGTCACGGCTGCTATAGCACTGAATTTTATAATGAGATCACTAAAGAATATCGGCCAGCATAAAATATATCAGAAACACTGTAAACTCAACGCAGATCAATTTCCTCCTAAACTGGAAGAACAAATGTTGTAACATGTATTTTAACTCTTAAGGCTCCCAACAAGCCATTGCCTTTACAAATGTAAATGAAGTATGGACAACATGATTACTTTATTGCTAAACTACTCAGGAGACTAAGGTAAAAAATTTACAAGGGTAAAGATTGTTCAATTCTATATCCTTCCTTCGAACTCTAAATATATTCACATCCAAAATGAAAGATAACATTATGAAAAACACGACTTCATTTTGTATGTATTACCTGCCTAGAATTTCAGAGGCTTGACCCAGAATATCATCGTTTTTAAGCCCCCGTGAAGGGCTTTTAACAGAAGACATAGAATGGCTTGCACAAAGTCCTCTTCAAAACAACCTGTAATTGAATCATAGTTGATTCTTTCCAACAAAATTCTGCATTTTGTCTCTTTTGATCATCCCCTTATTCAAGTCCAAATCAAGGTGTTCCTATATGAGCCGATTCTTACGAAGAAATGCTTCAAGAAGAAATAGATGCCAATGAGTTAACAACTTATCAAAGGGCCAACGACAAATTTCTTGATTAAAACTATGCTACTTAGCATATGAAAATGTAGATATAATTTCTTATTCGACTAGCAAACACCAAAGCAGCAGTCTATACGAATGTAGCACCGACACTTCAGATTGAAGGGGTGTATGGTGTTTAACACGTGTCATTGTTGCTATGGTTACATTTAATAATTTTTTTTTCTAAAATTATTAATGGTGTCTACATGTGAGTGTCATGTCATTGTTTGTCAGTGTTTCATAGATGCATACAAAAAAAAAACTAGCTAATTGAAGGACATTGATCATTTAATTGGCATACACAAACAAACAACCCAAAGTTAAATACTATAAATAACAAAAGGTTTAACTACACATTTGGTCTCTTACGTTTAAAAAGTATCATTTTGGTCTCTTACGTTTATTTTAGGTTTCAAGTTAGTCCTTTCCGTTAGTTTTGTCACTAACACCGTTTGAACAGTACACGTGTCAGCGTGTCCAAGTGCCACGTGTGAGTCCACATATGCAAATTGACTGCCACATGTGCAAAATTGACGGAAAGGACTAACTTGAAACCTAAAATAAACGTAATGGACCAAATTGATACTTTTTAAACGTAAGGGACCAAATTGAAACCTAAAATAAACGTAAGGGACCAAATGTATAGTTAAGCCATAACAAAACTATAACATCCACAACAAAGTTAAAACTTTTAGGAAGATTTTACCCCCCATTTGAGTTCCATGATGGCTCGAGGGAGTTATCTCTGCAGTTACGTGCGGAGGATACCCAGTTCACATAAAAAAAAAACTATGACATCCACAACAAAGTTAAAACTTTTAGGAAGATTTTGCCCCCCATTTAAGTTCCACGAAGGCTCGAGGGAGTTATCTCTGCAGTTACGAGCGGAGGATACCCGGTTCACATAAAAACAAAAACTAAGACATCCGCATAAACTTGCAGAATTGTCAAATTTAATCCATTTCACCACACAGAATACACAAAATTCTAAAGAAGTTATACAATAGAATCAACACAAGACCACCCTATTCCATTTCTACAAGCTTAAGAACTCTATAATGCTACACAAAACATAACAGAATGAAAAAATCAAACTTTTGGATACACATGAATCACAGAACATCAAAATGAAACAAAATTAATATACAACACAACAAAAAACATAATTAAAGCAGGGACTCACCGACAGCAAGTACAACGTTGGCAACAAAAAAAAGACAACCTCGTTGGAGCTGAAAAAGCTAGATCGTAAGAGAAAAAGTGAGGAGGAAAAAACCCAGATGTGATGTTGTTGTTGTTGTAATGGGGGCAGAGAGGAAATGAAGGAAGAGTCAAATAGAAAAGAGAAATTTGGAAAAATAGACTCTTTCAGAGAGAGGAAAAGAAAAAACATAATGATTAATGATACTCTAACTAACTAATTAATTATGATACTATGTATATTGCACTATTAATTAATGTTTACATTTACAATCCATTTGATTTTTTTTTTTTTTGAACCATACAATTCATTTGATAGACAATATAAACAAGATATGATAAATCTATTATAATTTGTATTAAAACATTATTTAACACTTTTTAACAAATTAAATACGATTTTCTTAGCTTATTTAACATATACAATATAATTATTTACTTTTTATTTTTTATTAAAAAAATATTTATTTAATAGTGTTAATGAATTTTTTTAATAAATATATAAAATTATTTAATGAGTAATTAATTTTTTGCATTTTTTGTTAATATATAAAATTTAAAATTTATTTTAAAATAATTGTGTCACAAAGGTTATCTTGCCATTTAAATATAATAAATAATTTATCATGTCATTATTTAAAACAAAAACGTTAAGTATTTAATTTTAAACTTAAAATGTCATTTTATTTCTTTTCACGGGATATGCATAGAATACATGATAGAATACTCTATTTTGTCACTGTTTAACCCTATTTTTATCTAAATTCTTATTTTTCTTGCACCAAACAGAGCCTCTATGTCCTCATTGTAAATTTTTTTATTTGACCATTTCACATATTAAGAAAATATGATAAATGAAAAAAATTGTTGATGCCTCTTCTAGGTTTTTTTTTTTTTTTTTTAATTCTATGGATTCTCTTGAACGATTCGTTTTAGGGATTCATTAACTACTTGAATTCAATGTCTTCATTTAATTTATCTTTATTTACCTATTGACATGCTCTCATTACGGAAAATGCAAAATGAAGAATAATAAATTGACATTCTCTACAATTCTTTCAGTTAATTTTAATTGTTTTATGTCAACCATCAAACATAAGAGAGAAAAACGAGATAAAACTATAAAGAAAATATTATATCGAGTGTAATGGTCAAGAAGTTGAGAAAAATTGGTAGAAAATTTTAAAGGAGAAGAAATTATTCCCAAAAGAAGAAAGGTAACATGTGCCCTTATTTAATACTCCCTCACCGTTTAGATCCATCGTAGAATTAATGTATTTAGACAATAATATAGTCTAAATACATAAATTTTACAACGAATTTAAAAAATAAAATGTTTCTTATATATATATATATGCTCGGAGGGACTAGAATATTAGTGTTAAAAGTTGTACATCGAATCTTTTCAAAGTCAATTTTTATTTTATTTTTAAATAGAAAACTTCATTTTTTAAAATTCTTTAACATATGTCATTAGGACAAGAGCACAGACCTTATCAAAATATAAACTTTTACACTCTCAAATTGTAGGATTCGAATTCCATGCAGTCAATTTTTCTATGTAGTCATGCAATCGTACCGGACGGTCATGATTTAAAAATTGTTTTTATCGACCGCATTTATTTAAACCGTCCAATCTAACGACTTTACAAAATAGTCTACCGTAGCTGATCCATTTTTCAAATTGTGGGTGGGGTGGGTCTACTTTCCTCTAACAGACGGAAATATATTCATTGGATAGGAAAACGACATGTGCCCAGAAATGATTAATTTCTCACGAATATTTCTAAGCACTCCTTCCATTCCAAACCTAAACCAAAATTGATTAATTTTTTTTTTATGTGTTTAGTTTAAATTTTATAATTTACACTTTACGTATATTTTTGTTAACTATTTTTTAGCTATATTTTGAGATGGAGGAAGTAGATTGGTAATGGAGTTTGATGTTTTGATATGATGTTAGGCTAGACATCTCTCTCTTCACTAAAAAGATTTTTTTTTTTTGTTTTGTTTTGTTATTTATGTGTATCATTGAAAAAGTGATAGTCACACCTCTCAAACTCAGTTGGGGAGCTTTGAAGGGGGTGTGGTAGTTGGATCTTAGGTGGAGGAGGATAAATTTGTATTTAGGAACAAAATTTGTTTTAGGGGGGTTCCTTAGTTTGCTTAATTCACCTCACTTATCACATGAGTCTCATTCATGGTGCTTGATGTCAAAGATGGGGGTTGAGAAATGAGAGGTATGTTTTCAATGAAATCTGCTCATGTTGCTTTATTTCTATCGTTTCTCTTGAGCAGAAATTTTGGTGTTCATTGTGGTCTTACACAGAGCAAGAGATTAGATTTGTGCGGAAAGGATTTTCGATTAGAAAAAAGAATAATTTTACTAATAACGTTTGTTATTCGGATTCATAACGATTAATCACACAATTAGTTTAGTTTTTTCACCCCAAAATATATACATTCACCACTTAGTTGTCTGCACATCAGTTGTGTTTCGGTTTGGCACTTTCGGTTTGGCAGTTGTGAAATCAATCATAACCAAAAACTAATTCCAACCTCGAGATACAACTGACAGACTAAAATCTGTCAACAACATGCCCGGATAAAAGAATAGAACTAGATTCCGATAAAAAGAAAAACGCTCCTCAGGATATAAAACAACCTGCTAGCTGCACTTGATATCAATACAACAGACCAAATCATTGAGAAATGCAGATTAATATCTCATCAGAAGCTACTCTTCAATACCTCCTCCCAGACAAGACATTGGAGAAGTTAAACGCATTTCTAGCTTTCCAAACTAACCCACACACACACATTAGAGAAGTTTTCGACCGGAGTGTTCTCCTGGCGTGTTATCATCACACCAACAATTTTTTAACTAATAAATATATCTTACTGACTTACTCAGCGACTATTATTAGAGTGCCAGCGGTTTAGAAATTGCATTGGTGCCTCTCGCAAGGTGCGAGTCTGGTAGTTCACCACACTGAAGTGTAAATCTGTTTGTTTCTTCAACTGTTAAATAAAAAACTGGCTCAGTTATAAAACTGTGGTAAATGGTTCAGTTTTTTACCGTGCAATTGGGCGCAGTTCATGGTTCAGTTTGGTTCATAAATGATTTTTGAACAGGCCTAGTTCGCACAAGGGTATGAGAGGTTTTTTCCCACCCTATAGTTTTTAAAACCTGCTCCCGTTAGGGTCAGGATTTACCCATCTGGATGTGAAAAACACCGTTTTTCCGGATTTATCCATCCGGAGAAAAAATAATTGTTTTTTTTTTTCGTCCGGATCAAACAGGTATATTTTCAATAAATGAGTGGGGGATACAAGTAGTTCTCCCGGATTTATTGACTTTATATGGAACATTGCCCTTCCTATGGCTACCTCTTGCAAACTAATTTTCGTGGCACCAACATAGTCCGGAAGCTAAACTTAAGAAAGCAAGAAAAAAATCCCCTGCACATCGAGTAAAACGAAAATGATCATGTATGTATTGCACAGATGACTGACTACATCAAATACGAAAATCTAGATATGAAATTTGGATCCTATAGTAAACAATCAAGCACAAGGAGAGTATTTCTATGAGCTAATTTAATCATTTCATTTTATTGACAGGAGGAATTGAAGCTGGTTAGCTACATGGAAAAATGGAAAATACAGCATCGTTTTAAATAGGTATTGGATGAAAATTGTATGATAGAACATTTGACAAACAGAAGCATAAAATGGCATCTTCCTTAGTACCATGCAAATATTAAACAGCGTCATATTCATCACATAATATATATATTGTAAGCTTCAACAAAACTCGAACAAAATATTTAATGGATATTCTTAGAATTTGGTCAAGTTTTAACTGAAAAATATCCCACATTGACTAAGAGCTACAACATTCTTAAGGCCATTTAGTAGTCTTAAGCAAGGTTATAAATTGCGGTCCGCGTCCGCAATTGCGGCCGCAGTATTGCTGATGCAGTAGCCTCCGCATCACACCGCAACTGCGATGTGATTTTAATTCACATGTACAGTCGCATCATAACCGCATCTGAAGCAGCATCATACGTTTTCGTCAATGTTCGTTCAAATTTTCTCACAATTTTTTTTTTTTATGAACTTCAAATCCTAATTTGTGTCAAATCTTACTTTTAACAATCTCTCAGCCGTGTATTTTAAGCACATTCAAATCAGTGTTTATGGAATAAACTAAGACTATGCAATGGTGGATAAATAGTGCAACAGCCGATTGCGTTGCAGCAACTGCAATGACTGCAATCGCAACAACCGCAACCTCGACTGCAATTTAAAACCTTGGTCTTAAGATCCTTCTGAAATCAGAACTTTTACTATGGATAGCAGCACGTAACAGGATTATTAATAGTAATAACAAACTGCAGAGTTGCAATTCTAGCACAGGGCTAGCTAAGAAACACACAACCATTTACTTTTTGTAGTCAAGCAACTACTTTTTTATGGAGAATTATGACTGGCGTTCAAATGTTTCAATAATAAGAATCCGAATTGGTGTTAATCTAAGTTGGTGTTATCGATGGCTGGAAGCCAAAAATCCACCATGAACGCCATGGCATTGCCATCCCTCACAAATTGGCCATGGCAGTTGTCAAAAACTCCATCATGGCCAATACTTAACAACACTCATAAGAGTAAGGAAAATAAAACTTTTTTGATGTTGCTTTGCTAGTGTATTTAGTCAGAATCAAATTCCTACATTTTCAATTGCATCATGTTTCCTTCACATATTTGTCAAGGCATAAGACTAGTGAGCATATTAAATGTGCTTGAGGATTGATGCAACAGGAGACGGAAGAAAGAAGCAATTTGGGAAGAGAACTACCAACTACGACAGATTGAAGTGGAATGAAAAAGGGGTGGTTAGGGTTTAGCAATCTCATCTGAAATTACAATATTAAGCCTAAAAGATGCTAAACAGAAATCTCTAGGATGATTTATTCTAAGATGATTAGTTATTTAGCATAGTAATAAATAAACCCCCAGCTCTCAAGTGCAAGTTATGAGACATTTAAAAAAAAGTCAATAAAACAGATGAAAGTTCATAAGGAAAAAGCATAAAAACAGAATAATAAACAAACTGTTCCTGCATCAAGGGTATAAGGATTTTATTCACCAAAAAGAAGGGTATAAGGATTTTACCTATTTATACCATTGTATTACTACTAGTGTGAGACCCGTGCTTCGCACGGAATTTTGAAAAAGAAGTAATGGATAATTAAAATTAACTATGTTTGGTGTTCAGTGTATGGTTCTACTATTATAGAAGTGTGTTTATTAATAAGCATGGAAATAGGAAACTTAAGTAAATTGTTTCAGTTATAAGTTCTCGTTATTCATTGTTTCGATTTAAGCGCCATACATTTAAGAGGGTGTCTTATATTATTTTCTGATAGTATTTTCTGTGAAATTTGTCTTTAATTATTGAAAAACAAATATTGTAACTAAAGCAGCAGGTAACATCACATGAAGATTGCCCAATTTCTGGAACAGTAAGCTTTAAATTAACTGGTTATGGAACCAATGCAACCAGAAGACGTAGAATGGCCTTCCCTCAATCTCTAAATACATTCACATCCAAAACAACAGTTAACAGAAAAAACATGACTTCATTTCGCTTGTATTATCTGCCTATAATTTCACAACGTTTTGGATATCGAGACAAAACATACGAAAACTACAATATCCTTAGCCAACAAATCAAGAGAAAATAACTCATACAAAAACCCTAAAGAAATAGAGTACCTGAGAACTGAGATGTTACTTCACATAACCAACACAGAACTCAGCGTCTTTTACTAAGAGATCTATTATGTAACTCTAGCAATCGCGCAAGAGTTTCTAAAGACCATGTCTCCTCATTTTGGGCATAGACCTTTTGATTTAGAGAATCAATTATTATGCTGACATTGCCAAACCCATATATTTGATGGCCATTATGCATTCTACCAGGTTTAAGTTTGAACAGTAAACCATGCTCCCGAGCATAGGTTTCAATGATTTCTTTCATGCTCATTTCATTCACACCATCTGCATTGACAGGCTGAGCAGAGGCCGCTGCTTTCTGCTGATTCTCAAATTTCCTCTGCTCACTTACCCTGATATAGCTTATCTTCTCCTTCAAACCAGGTTGCACAACCTCCATACCTTCAACAGCCTGGTTCAACATTTCAAGACCGCAATTGATCTTGTATCGAATAGTTTCATTTGCCAAAAGTTCTTTTGGAATAAGTTCTTTCCAGCCCAAATACCATTTCGTAACTTCTTCAAAGTTAGGATTTGAGCACAACCAACGATACAAAACTGTAAGCCACTTGGTAAAGAAGATTTCCATCGTGTCAACCATCAGATGAGCTGGGATAGCTGAAGCCCAGTTCATTACCCAATAAAACTGATCAAGTTTCTGACTTGCCGGGTTCACTTGAAATTCATCAGATACAAATACAGCCTTCAGCTTTGGTACAATAAAACGGTGCATAAGTTGTTGCCAACTATCCTTATCAAATACAGTCTTCCAAGGGGACAATATGGCATATGCAGAACCATCACTTGGATGCCACGCATCAAGAACAGTACTCAATTTGAAACGAATCGTCCGGTAGATCTCCTCCAATTTGTGCCCTAGCAAAGGTAGCCATGGATGCACCCATGTGTGGATAGGAATGGTCTCAAGATGTGGTTCCCAAGTACCTACTGCATTTGATAGTTTTGGCATGACTATGTTGTCTAATATATCAGCGAGAACTGAAGAAGGAAGCAACTTTTCCCATGACTCCAAAAACCTTAGCATCGGCTCAGGATCCCGTGCAGGCCATGTATTTATACCAGATATTCTAACAGCTGATAATACAACCTCTGAAACCAAGTGAGTATAAGGTGACGATGTGTCCCAAATATCAAAACAATCATCACCTTGAAGCAATGCCTTCCACTGTGATACCAACTCCAAACCATGAGAAGGATTTCGAAGAGGATCCCATCCTTGGAACACTCTGATAAACAAAGGAAGAGCATATGAACAAGCAATGCATGACAAGTTACACAACTTATAGTCGTCAGGATATCTTTTGTGCATGTCTCTAAAGCATTGAGCAAGGGAGTCCAATGTTAATGTTCCTAAGGTGTTGTCTTCTCCAACTCGGTCTAGCACACTCATTATTTTCTCATAATTATCCAGCTGATTCTTTTGAAATGATGCCTCAGCTTCCAAGTTCTCTTTTTCTTTTTTCAAGCTAAGTGCTATATCCCTCTCTTTCCTCAAATCACTATCTATCTCTTGGATGTCAGCCTCAGCCAACCGAACTATTAGTGCTACGTTATGCTGAAGCTCGGGCATTGGGACATCCTCTTCCTTTGCTTTCTCCTCAGCATTCAAATCAGACAAATTTGTATACACTCGTACCTGCGGGCCCCGCATATCATAAATCTTCTGAACAACCTCTGAATCTTCTTGCTTGCTCGCCAACAACTCTTCAGCAGTTACATACTCTTCTTTTTTCTTCTTCTTCAACTGCTTTAACCACGAACGTTCTCTCGATCTTCCAACTGTAGGCTGCACATCTCCTCCCGATGTATTCTTCTTTTCCGTCTGCAAAGTGGGCAACAGCATTGTAGTCTTCTCTGATGAATCAAATCCAAGACCTTTATTCTTAGCCCTTAATGTTGCCTCAATAGGATTCAAAATACCCTGCTGATTCTTCCCAAGACCACCACCTTTATAACCCATCTTCGCCAGCAGCTTCATTCCAATTCCTTTTGTATGAGTCTCGAAAGTCCCAACATCCACAGATCCCCCCAGACCTAGACCAGGCTTCTGCTTCTGCCCCTTCTTCTTCTCCAATCTCTCCTTCTCCCTCCTCATTGCTCCCTCCTTAATCTTCTTCCCAAACGCAGTAGGCAAAAACTTATCATCACCGTTATCATTATCATCAGATTCATCATTCCTATGAGAACCATTCACAGGACCAGAATTAAAACCTAAACCAGACCCGGACGTGCTAGCAGATCCAAAACCAAGACCTGCACCTAAACCAGGCCTATCTTCGTCAACATAACTATCATTCTCATCTTTTTCTTTCAAATTCTCATTAACATTATCTTGATTAGGCATAAAATTTCCACTGGAAACGAAATTCACCGGTTTAGTGAAGTCCTGTTTCTTCGAAAAATCACGGTCTTTTCTTCGCTTCCTACTAGAATACTCATCATCATCGTCATCTTCAGAATCAGCAAAAACTCCATAGAGAACATCCTCTTTGGTTTGATGTCGTTTCTCTCTACGCTTTCGATAGTAGAATTCACCACCAACCCATTCGCCACCTTCGAAATCATTCTCCATTCCGAATTTCTCCATCTCTTGATCTTCATCCATCTTCTAAAAGCTCAAAAAATTAAACCTGTAATTAAAACTACAAATTGTTAATTCAAAAGAAAAAATGAATTTCTTTGTGGAAAGAAAAAACTCGAACTTGTTGCACGCAATAAAATTGGGGATTTAAGTTGTTAGGGTTTAATTTGCGATAAAATTGACAAAGATAATGAATATTGAAAGTAGTGTATAAAGAGATGGGAGAGTTATTACCTTAAAAAAGACGACGACGACTGATGATTGGTGGAGAACGGCGGACGGTGTGGCGGCGGATTGTTGTCTCTGTGCGCAACGGTGATTTGGTTAGGTCAGAAACACGGCTGAGAGAAACGGCGTCGCAAGGAGAGCTTTTTTTTTGTTGTGTAAATGAAAGTCACACGGTTCTGCCAGAATAACATTTATTTATATATTTTTTATTTTACGGCAAACATTTATTTATAATTTTATTTTATTTTTAAACAAAAACATTTATTTATAATTTTAGTCCCTATAATTTTTTTAAAAAAATCTCTAACTTGAATTTTTAGCTGATGTGGTCAATTTTAAATTATGTGACAACAGTGACTAGGATTTAACATGTTGACTTGCAATTTTAAATAGCATTTTTTTTAATAATTTCGATACTTTTTTTCTTCGGTTTTATATTTTATATCTTATATTTTTTTTTTACAGTAAAAGGCTTATCTCATTATATTTTTTAGGAAATTTTAACCCAACTTGGGTATTAGAGTTTGCTACAAATTTGTAATGGAGAATTGGAAAATGTCTGATGAAGCTGTAGAGAACAAATTTGAAGTTCAAATAAGTTGAGTTAAAGTTTTCTAAAAAACATAATTGGAGGAAAGAAAAACCCAAAAACATACTAATATATAAGATATAAACTCTAACACCCATGACTTGGTTTATTTGGTGTTTGTTGCCTTATATTTTTGTTGCATACAAAAATTAAGTTTTTGACCTCCTTATCATTCTACTTTCTAACTCATTTATTATTATTTTACTCTCTAATTCATCATTCTCCGTGACCAAATCATCCTTCCTGTTTTATTAATGTTAAGTAACTTTTTGCATCAATCAACTATTCATCAAAGGATTAAAATGTGGCATGTGAAAATACTTTAGAAGATTCGTTTGTTTTTGTACATTTATCAAATTTGCTTTAGGTGATCGTCCATTAAAGTTGTTGTAGGGACTCTCTTTTATCAATTTTAGTTTTACTAGTCTTTTTTTTCTTTTTTTCCTTTTGTTACCAAATTTTTGTTTTTATTGAATATTGGAGAAAAAAGCTAAAAAATAAAAGTGTCTATAGAATAACTTGCTCTTGCCTAATTTGAATGAGTCTCAACATATCAAATATCTATAGAACATTTTATAATATGAATTATATTTACCAGATAAGATTGTATACTTATTGTTTTTACGCCGGTCTTTTTTACCGCTCATTTGGCTTGCCTGCATATGGGTTGTGTGGACGGAAAGAAATCATAGATTGTTCAGAGGCACAACATGCACTTCTCATCAATTGTTGGATAAGATCAAACTATTTTCATATAGGTGGTTGAAGACGATGAGTGTGACTTTAGTTTCAAACTATCATAGCTGGTGGTATAATCATTTGCTTTGTTTGGGCCTTGTATGATTTGTTTATGGTTTTTTTCCCTGACTCTTTGTAGTCTACCTTGGTATACCTCGTGTTGGGGAGACTGCTTTTTATTAATATATATCTCATTTTGGCTTGTTAAAAAAAAACTTATGTTATTGTTTTTTCTTCTTAAGATGTTTGGATTGATAGAATAAGATGAAAAAAGATGGACTAGAATAATGTTCCCGTGTTTAAATTTTAAAAATAATAATGAAATCGAATGAAATATGATGGAATAGATTTTATCCCATCCTTTTCGACGGCTTCACTCACCTATCAATATTCGGTGAAACACCTTAATTTAGCATATAAATAGTCCTTTCTGTGGCCAAGCTTTCAATGAGGAGAGCCTAACTCAAAAGACTAGTCCACTAAGTGGGACTCCTAACAACCAAAACCCTTTATATTTAGAGGATCCAAATCTTACATAATAATATATATCTTTTTACAATAAAAATCCTACATAACAACATTAAGATTGCAAATTTGAATATGAGTCTCAACATATCAAATATCTATACAACATTTTGTAATATGAATTAGAGAAAGGAAATACACCATCAATGTAATGGTGATATTACACTAGCAACCAATTAACACTATTTATTTTGACACATCATATTATTAATTTTAAAATAATTTAATTAAATTAAAAAATATATGTAACTGCTCCTATAAATCATCTTCTCCTGCATAATTACTACTGCAATTCCAAACATCCATCATTGCGGTGCTTGGTGCTCCCTCCTACATCTTCTCTGCAACTATTTTCATAAACCCCAACCCCCTGAATTCTGTTTCGGCCACCCCCACAAAACATCCTTTAAGATCACATAGGATTATAATTCCTCCTTGTAGTTTTTGCCATGAGATAAGTTCTTAATCGGTGATGGTGATGACCTTGCATTAATAACAACAAAACAGAGTGGTAGTGGGAACTGGCATAATACGTGGGAATGTGGGATAAAGATGATTTATATTTTTATAATTATTAATTTAGTTAATTATATGTTTTAACCTGACATGGCAAATAAATAAAATTTGGTGTAAACTTGCTTTACATTGTCTGCTTACAATCATTAAGTTATACTTACCGGACAAAATTATATACTATACTATGTTATTATTTTTTCTTCTTTAGGCTATGTTTGGATTAATGGAATGAGATGAAAAAAATTGTAAAAGAATAACGTTCCATTGTTTAAATTTAAATAATAATAATAATGAAATAGAATGTGATGGAATAGATTCCATCCCACACAACCTTTTACACCTTTAATTTTGTTTTCCTCCAATTGTTAAAGTACAAAAATAAGTATATTTTTATCGTCTTCACAGAGACTGATGCGATATTGATGTTGTTCAACAATTAATATAATTTTAAGTAAAAGGTTTGATGATGTTTGTTTATGAGAAAGTACGAAAATATAGTGATGTAAAGAAATGATTGAAATCACAGAGAGATAAGTTTGCTGGGATTTAGACATCGCTAACTCATTCCTATTCTCCTAATCAGTTATATAGATTTTAGACATCTATCAATATTATCACGTATCGCTCGTCGAACGTTTCCGTGTCCAAATAACGTCGAGATATCTATTGTACCTATTAACCTCCGATGTCTCGGATCATCAATCAATACAATAACATTAAGATCCAATACAAAAAGTGAATATTAAACCCAAATCTATGTCTAGGATTTAGGATTCAATAGATGTTATCCTAGTTCTTTGGGTTCAAAAAGCATATTTCTATAACAAGTTAAACCCAAGAATTAAAACATGAAAATCAAGGACAACACCAATATTAATGGATAATCTAAAATCATATATAAGATCATGATCATAAAGTATATATATTACTAGAGTTAGTTACATCTAATAATCCCAACAAAAGAGAGTTTAGCTACTCATTTTCATGATAGTTTTACAAAAGATAAAGAAGAAAATATATATGAATAAACATATCAATGGTGATGTCTCAACTATTGTTGTGCATCCACCTTCAAATCCCCTTGAATCTGCCTCCTTAGGCCTATCTCTGCTTTTGGTGATGTTTTGAGTGTTTGGAATGGAATGAATTATGTTTTTCTGCATATGGTGGCCTTTTATAGTCCAACCATCTATAGCTCGCCCAGTCAACTACCTTACTTCACAGTTGGGTTTGTTGACACGTCCCACTAGTTTTCTGAGTCACCTCTGAGCTCTGCTCGCTTTCTCTGGCTCCATGTTCTGCCAATTCAACAGGGTCTATAAGAAACTCTCTACCACTTCTCGCCTGTTTCTAGCTTTCTCTAGCTCAGCGAACATCTTCAAGTTCAAACATTAATTCTTCATAAAAACTTCAACTTTAATTCCAAAAACTTGTCTAAATGATTGAGATTAAAGATAAACTAACCAAAATTAGATCAACACATATATGTATAAGTTCTCGGGGACTTATATACACAAATCTTGCAAAACAAGTCAATAAGTGCATAAAATATATATGTAAAATTATCACTTTTTGGCACTTATCACCAATTTGGAAGGTACATAAGTCATAGAATGCAAAATTTGTTTTTATCTTTTCTAAAAAATTCAAACAATGAAATGGAAGATTTATTTCACTCCACTCAATTGATTTATATTCCATCAATCCAGAGTCTTATAGATATATACTATATTATGTTATTGTTGGTCATATTTTCCCTTAAAACTAGAAGATAAGCCATAAAAAAGTTGGGTGAAATAATACCTTAGTATTTGACTTGAGTAATAGAAGTTTAAGGGCCGTTTAGCTTATTGTTGAGTTTATGAAAAATAACTTATGCAAATAAATAAACTTTTATGTTAAGTTATCGATAGTAAAAATTGTATCTTCATAAGCTCTTATTTCATAAAAATGCCTTAACAAACTTATACTACATTCGTTGTAAATATAAGACCATCTTTTTTATTTGTCCCTTTTTGTAAGGGTTATTTCAAATTTTCAATGGCATTAATTACTATTTGTTTACCAATTTACCCATAGTTAAAGTGCAATTTTTTTACAATCGCTAATAAATAATTTAGTAAAACATGAACCAATTCTCTTTGTTGAATGATAAAATTTTAAAAGCAACAGTAATTGTTGACAAATTTAATACAACAATCCACTTTCTTAATTTCCGTAATTTTCTTAATGGAGTCTTATATTTAGGGATAGAAGTAATAATTATACATAAAAACTTACTCTCTCCGGTCCTTTTTATAAGAAACACTTTAAAAAAGAGAATTGGTTAGAATCTCCGGGTTGGACTCGGTTGAGTCGTAAGTTAAATTTTTTTTTCCACCCCAACATTTAACCCTCTACCCCCACAAATAATTTGATATTCTAATTTTATTAATATTAAATATCTAAATGAAGAATCATCATATTTTTTCATAAAAATAACTCACCGGCTCATTGTATTTTTCTAATATTAAATATCTAAATAAAGAATCATCATATTTTTTCATAAAAATTACTCACCGGCCCATTGTATTTTCTTGATAATAGTGTAATTTTTTTCACTATAAAAATAATCACTAAATTTTTTTATAAACTCACTAATTTTCGGGTTGGATAGTGTGCTATCGAAATAATTTTTCTTTTTATATCAAATGGCTAAACGAGGAATCATTATATTTGTTCATAAAAATTATTCAATTTTTTTATTTTCTTAAAAAATATTTAAAAAACCATAACACTAGTGGGCCGGTCAATTTTTTTGGGTTGAGTCTGGTTTTACCCGGAACCCAATTTTTTTTATGGTCTTTTCATTTTTGTTGAAATCCATATCCACCAAACTCAATGCAATTTTTTAGGTTGGATTGGATGAATTTGACTGGATCGACCGAATTTGCTCAATCCATGTACACTCTAGAAAGAAAGGAAAAAATATTCATTGCAAGTAATAAAAGATTATGGAAAAAATTGATACAGAACCATAAAAGGAAAAAATGATATAGAACCAATAAAGGAAAAACTGAAATAATAATAGTAACAAAAAATGGTTCCTTGGTGCCCAAGCATGCGTGTCCAGAAAGTAAACGAGATTTTTTTTTAAAGTTTACTTAGTACACATTTTAAAAGAAAATCATTTATTTATTTACATATTTGAGGATTTTTAAATTCTGTCCACTATATATATATATATATCCAGAAAGTAAACGAGATTTTTTTTTTTTAAGTTTACTTAGTACACATTTTAAAAGAAAATCATTTATTTATTTACTTATTTGAGGATTTTTAAATTCTGTCCACTATATATATATATATATATATATATATTTGAACTGTCACTATATTTTCAAAAAATATAATCTATCATTAAAAAACTATATAGTAAAAAAAAAATTTTTTTTGACGGAAGTAAAAAAATTTTATATAGTAAATGTAACTTTTTTTTATAATAGTGAATGCAAAATATTATATTTTGGTACGACAGCATAAAACATATTTTTTGATATATATGGGAAAAAAATTTGGATTAAAAAAGAAAGTATAATATTAAATTTGGGGTGAGAGGAGATGTCCTAATTCAAGGCAAAAAATATTGTACGACTTAATTTTTTTTATAAAAAATCTACATTTACATTCCTCAAAATAATAAGACTGAAATTTGGAACTTCAAATTCTAAGACCTTTTTTTTTCTTTTTTTTTTTTTGATAAAATACAATTTTTTTTACTATTACTATTAAACTAAACCTTTAAAGTTAAATTGAAAATTAAAATAAATAGGAAACAAGAACCCAATAATAATAATAATTAATATATAGAAAACAGGTACATTTTACTGTAAAAAAAAAGAAAATTGGTACATTTGCACATATTACATCAAACATAAAATACATAAGCTATTAATAATCGTTAGTTAGTTCAGTGGTGATTGACCCTGAATTTGGTAGTAAGGACCACAGTTCGATCCCCGCAACTACGATCGGAAAGAGATTGAAATCACTTGATACCAGAACTGACTACCGAACCAAATTAATTCGACAGTGAAAGAAAAAAAAACACCATTAAAAAAAATCAGCATAATAGATTCTTGTTGCAAATATAAGCAAAAACTATAATTATAAAAAAAAATATAAGCAAAAATATCTGAAAAAAACTTTCCTTTACCGAAAATATACTTTTTTTTGGTTACCTTACCGAAAATATAATTAAGGAAATAATGAAATATATATTTTCTCAGGAAATATATATTTATAAACAGAATTTGTCAATTTGAATGAAACAAGAAAAAGATGTTGCTATAAAACAGTGATGAGCTGTTGCATATTGTGAAAGTCTAATAAAATTCCCTTAAAATTTGCGATTCTCTCTAATATCTCTCTCTTCTATATACCATACACACTCTTCATTTTCTCGCTTTAAAGTGTTACCAAAAATGGAGAAAAAATTCATAGAACACAAAACTGTTACCAAAAAGCTTGTGAAACCTGGTTTCATGTCTTCTTCTTTCATACCAAAAACAATAAGAGTCACTGTTACTGATAATGATGCCACTGATTCTTCAAGTGAAGATGAAGGTTTCAAGAATGGTTTTGTTCAAATAACAAGAAAATCAGTGAAAGAGATTAGGTTTCAAGAATGTTCTACTCTTGCTAACAAGAACAACAAAAAGAAACCGGCGGTGTGTACTTCTGGTACCTCTTTGTACGAGACAAAAAACAAGAATGGTGTTGTTGGTGAATGTTGTTTGAAACAAGACAATAATAATAAGGATAAAGATATAAAGAATGTTGTTCATCAGAAGTTTCGCGGGGTTAGACGTCGGCCGTGGGGGAGATGGGCGGCCGAGATTCGGGATCCTCGTCTTCGAAGGAGAAAATGGTTAGGTACTTTTGATACTGCTGAAGAAGCTGCTTTGGTTTATGATAGAGCTGCAATTGATTATAGAGGTGCTGATGCTGTTACAAATATTATCAAACCACCACAAAAACATCAACAACAACAACAACAACAACAACAGAAAACATTATCAAAGAATGTTTGTAACAAAAATGTTAATGTTGTTGATGTTAATGATTGTGTTGAGTCTGATACTAACAAAGAAGAATGTAATGGTAGTTCATCTTGTTCATCTGGTATTGAAATTTGGAGTGAAAAGATGAATGATCAAGAATGGATTAAAGAAATAAGTGGAGAGAAATATTTGGATTTGGATGATGGTTTTATGTTTGATGATTCATTTGGTTCTTATAATGAACCTGTTATTACTACAATGGTTTCTAATGAGAGTGAATGCATTATTGATAATATTCCTTTTCATCTTGAAGAAGATTTTGAATCATGTAAATGGGAAGTTGATAATTACTTCAATGATACTTTGTCAATGCATTGAGACATGGAATAATTTGTCAAATGAAATTGTAAGTGAGTTTCTTTTGAGTCTACTTAGAAAGTGTGAATGTATGGTTTTTATTTTTTTGTTTCTTTGCCTTTAGTTTCTTCATAAAAGTTTTGTTTCTTTGTAGTTCTACTTTGAAGGATTTAGTGACTTTGTGTTAAATTATAGTATTGTTTTGTTTTATCTCTAAATTTTGGTTGAGTGGTAGGTGGCTATATTAGTCATTTCATTTTTTATTTAATTGTAAAATTGGTAGCATTTTGATTTTGGGATGCAATGTGTGTTGTCTAATGGAAATTGCAATTGGCTATTTTAGTGGCAATTGAATAGGCCAAACAGATTTCATCATACATGAAAATGTTTTGGTGTTACTATTCAGCTTAGCATTGTTAGTTTAATTGTTAACCGAAACAAATCACGTTGTAACTGTGGTTATAGTATCAACCGTTTGATTTCAAGTAATGGTCAAGATTATTTTAGTGTATATGTAATCTGAATCATCCGATATAAAATTAATGACCGAAATTGATGACAATGTATAACCGCGTTCTCTTATTACCGCACCAAATCTGGATCCTTGTTAGCAAGTCACTTTCTCAAGTACCTTGTTTGAAAGGTTGATCTGCTTAAGCAATTTTTGAGTTTCAGCCACTTTCAAGGTGCTTTTTCGCAAACAATTCCTTTCATTCCGAAGAAAAAATATGGAATGTATTCAAGGAACAACAAACATACAAAATGCGCGAATATTTAGCTTGGTCTAACTAGAGAAATTTGATTGATCGAATCGAGCTCTAACTTCGATCTAACACAATGAAGGTGCAGCCACATGTTATGTCCGTGCGTCCGTGTGTTACTTAAAATATCAATAATGAATGTTGAAAACATAGTGAGTACTCATGATTTTAATTAGAGAATCTAAACTAGTCTTACAAATTAATTATTAAATAGTAGTAATTAGATGTACTATCAATAAATAAATTGGATCCCTAAATCATCTGGAAAAGTTCTTAATTAGAAAAATTAAGGAAAAATAAGGTTGCTAGGACCACTTAAATTGTGACTTGATCTGCTTGGATTATCCAATTTGATCTGTCCTATAGACACTATTCACTAGAAACTTCTCACACACAAAAATACTACTAGACACCAGAAAGTAGAAACCATAAAATCTTTGTACAAAAGACAAATATTGGGAAGGGTGAACTATAAGGTTAGCATCCTAAAGGCTAAAAGTAGGATTGTCTTTTTTTTTGGTTTTTTAAAGTTTCAAAAAGAATGCATGCAGGTTGAACCTTATGTGGACACAGAGAAAGTGAGAGGCATTCCAAGGTTTGGTCAACATCCTATAAATTTTTTGGATTGGTGATAATTTTTTTACTACAAAATACCAAGATCAGAAAACATGCATGCATGTGTTTTAAAATTTAAAAAAATGTTTAAAAGTATGAAACCAAGTCCTAAATCAACTGACAAAAAATTATCGAAATTGTTTAGCCGAACGTTATGACAATTGACCGGGGTCGAATCCCGACTCTTTCACTTCCATGTGTGAGATTTTGATGATTTTGTCATTTCGTATATATGAAACCAAGTTGATAATTCAAGCATGTGTTTTTTTGACAGCATAATTCAAGCATGTTATTGGTTCTTTTTGTGAACACCTTTTTAATTTTTTATATAAAACAGTACATATAGGTTCAGAACTATTGCCAGAATCCTTAATTGGGTGAAATTTCTGATGCTTTTTGCTCAAGTGAGAAAAATCCAATACTAGTGAACAAAAAAGAGGAAATTGTTTTTGATTTTTGTAGGTAAGTCTTCAAAATTATGTGGTCCATGAAGCTATGACATCAGTATTTCAGAAATCTATCATAAAATTATATGTGTATATCAGGGGTTGCATAAAGTTTGGTTCATGATTTTTCCCAATACCAAAAGATAGCAACTATAGTCAACTACTACAACATAAGAGCATCATCTTCAATGGACAACTCTACACAAAAGTATTTGTCGATCCTATTAGAGACACATTATATTGAAGTAATTTACTCATTTTTTACTCTAATCGTGCAACTCTAAAAAATTTATATTAGGTTCCACAACTTTACCTCATATATTAATATTTTATTTATATTTAATTTTATCACAACTTAAAATATCAACGAGAGAAAATAATACTAGTATTTAAATGAAAGTATAAGAGATAGTTCAGAATAACAAGATGTACTAGAAATACACTATATCAGAATCCAAACGAGCTCTAAGAAATACAAGAAAAAACAAAATTTAAAATATTTCGCCATTGTTAAAATATTTTGCAGAATAGCCTGAACCAAATTCCAACTGAATTTTTCTCAACCATCCCTGTGTTTCTTTTCTACACTCCATTTTTGCCTTTGGATAAACATTTCGGAACACGTTTTACGGATTTTTTTTGCCTTGGAAAAAATTTTGTAATGTATTTTTCCGAATTTAAACTAGAAAAATTTTGAAAATGCATTCCGAAGTGTTTAACCAAGAGCAAAAATGGTGGATAGAAAAGAAACACGAGAGGTGGTATGAGAAAAATTCATTCCAACTAACACATGTTATGGCCCAACCCAATGTTAGCGATTCCTGGTATAAAGGTGTACCTGTTCTAGTAGGGTGAGGGGGTGCAACTAGTATATTTGAAGAGTGGACTTTGTTATTGAGACTACGAACTGGTGCAACACTAAATGAGGCATAAAATAATTTTTTTATCCTTACTTTTAATCAAAATCTTGTGCATTTTCATGTTTTTTAATAATTTTTTGTATTTATGTTTATAATATTATAAGAACATTTCCCACACAAATTTAATTTTTGTAACACATGATGAATTATTTATGCGTGAAAAACTAAAAAAAAAAATCATATTTTCATCAATTGTTAATTCATGGTTAAAAATTCATATTTAGAACATCTTCCATGTTTATAATATTAGATGTGCTATATAAGCACAAAAAGATCAAACAAAAATACAATATCGTACTTTCTCCACTCACAACATGGATATGGAGACGTGCAACAAATATAAAAAAAAAAAGTAAAAGTGCAGCTTTATTATATTTTTATTAAGAAATTATGTTTAAATGACATTTTCCTAATAATATACTCCCTCCATCCCATTTTATAAGACCTCATTTGACTAAATTCACTATTTATATGTGTTGTTTTGACCGTGTTTTTCTAAAAGTATATAAGTGTAAATATTATCATATAAGATATTGTTTGATTTGTTTCGATGAATACTTTTAAAATATCAAATTTTTATAATTTTTACAAATAGAAACAAGGATCAATATTATATTTTGGTACGGAAGGAGTACTCCTAGTATTTGGGCCAAACCCGATATACATGCGGCATGCCCAATCATCTCATTGCTATATATCTTGAACAACACTCTTCAATTACACAACACAATAGGATTTCTAACGCTGTACAAATTTTAGAGCATCCTATAACATAACACAACAACTTGGTAATAGTTCTCACATCACATCACTCACACACAGATCAATTCAATAATGAGCGTGTTCAGTAAATTAGATCCAGACATCATTACATTCCATATCCTTCCACACCTGGACGGCAAAACCCTAATAATCTTATCATCTGTTTCTTCTGAATTCCACAACTTGATTTGGAAAAACATCAACAACAACTCAGATTTATGGCTTAACATTTGTACCTCCATATGACCTTCCTTACTCACCAATTTTCCGAGGCTAGACTTCCTTTCAATCATCTCCCTCCTGCCCGGTGGTTACCGTTCATTTTTCTGCGATGCTTTCCCTTCCATTCACCCTCCTCTCAACAATCCTCTTCCTCCCAAAGCATTTTTCTTCTATGCCATTGATATATATTTACATGGAGAACCACACCCTTTGTACTCACTTTATACCCCTCAACTCATATACACATCTGAATATACATCTCATCCTTTGGCCGATCCTCCTATTTTTAGATTTGCGTTGGATCATGGAAAGGCTAAGGTGAATTTTATTAAGGTAAAGAAAGAAGGGTGTTTGGAATATTTGAAACAAAAATTGACGTTCAGTTGTGTGGCTATCGACCCGATTGGAATAAAGCTTCGTGGGAGCTTGTTTACTTCTGGCTGTACAGCTGTTTCGGCGACACATGTGATCTTAGGGCGGTGGGTTAAGGTGTTGTTCGAGACAGCGCTGCCTATGCCGGTGGGGCTGTCTAATATTTATACCAAGATGATGAAGTGTGGGATGGAGTTGACGTGCAGCTGGGAAGGTGATGGAGAAGATAAGTTGTTCGTGAATTTTATTTACATTACAACGAAGGACATGAATGAAAAACCTCTGTTTGGTGAGAGATGGTGCTGCCGTAATCCTCAATGCTATTCAAAACGGGGAGAGGAGAGGAAGAAGCGTATGAACTAAATTTCAAACTTGTTTCAATTCAACCAGTCATCATCATGGTAATTTGTACTAGTATTTTGTAGGTTAATATGAATTTACTTATTTTTTGAGTTTATAAAAAGTAATTTAGGCAAATATATAAGTTTTATGTTAATTTATATGTTGGCGAGGTAGTCTCGACAACCACATCCTACGTTATCAGGGTGTTATTTTAATTCAGGACTGAATATGGTTGTTGATTATTTCACCATTGTTTGGAACGGAGAAAAAACCACTGCCGTTGTCAAAATCGATAACCAGAGAATAAATATTATGTGAAAATTGTTACAACACATAGACTACCCTCAACCTTACCCCCAGTACACGCATACTCTCCAAAGCAAATACCTAACTACATCTCACAACACTCTAATAAAAGAGTATAAGAGAAAATCAAAAAAGTCAGATATAACTTATAAGCTTAAAGTGCTACTGACTGAGACATCTAAAAACAAAGAACTTAGGTCCAATATATAGCCTTGATTTTCCCCTTGCTTCACCACTCTAAGCGATGCGAGACTTCTCCAATAGCTATTTTTTTAACCTTTTTATTTTTTAAGAAATAGGCGATGTGAGACTTGACAATCAACCCCAACATATTGTACTTCATATAGTCAACGGCTAATAGTGTCGTTTTGCTTGTTTGTTTTTGCTGGTGTAGCTTTAATGTCGTGGTCTTCTCTACCATATTTTATTTTTGACTTAATTACACTTTCGGTCTCTTATCTTTATTTTAGGTTTTAAGTTGGTCTCTTGTCTTTTAAAACTTTCAAGTTGATACCTTATATTTTCTTTAAGTTTCAAGTTAACAGTTTCAAGTTGGTCCCTTAAGTTTGGTCCTAGTCATATTCCATGTCATTTTTTATTAATTAAAATAAAAAATAAAATATAAGGGATCAACTTGAAACCTAAAATTTGATGGGACGACTAACTAATGCAACGGAAGAAAAGATAATGACCAAAATAAAACTTTTAAAAGATAAGAGACCAACTTAAAATCTAAAATAAAGATAAGAGATAAAAAATATAATTAAACTTTTATTTTTCGTTTTGTTCCGATTGTGGGTATTTTTTTTTATAAGCAGACTGTGGGTATCTAGTTGTATATACTTTTGATATCTATGATTCTCTCTTATTTTTATTTTGTATATATAATATTATATTTTCCATTAAAAAAATACATCAAATATTTTATGAAATCAAAGAACTCGAACTCGACTTTTAAAGGGAATAATTCTTAATTAAACTTTATTTACCTTTGCTGCCGAACTCTAGATTACCAGTGTCTCACTCTTGAAAACTAGATGATTAAGACAAAAAAATGGAGAAAATAAACGATAACTAGGTTAATTATTTTAAACTTATACAAAATATAACACTCAAAAGATAATTAACACATATGAATCTATATTAATTAATTCTCTTCTCACCAATGGGATAAATTGATTTCATGGACATTGAACCAGATACACACACATGAACAAAATTAAAGCTAGATTTATCTTTTTAAATCATATTACATGACTAAAATGGGATTAACACTATTCAATAAAAACTCATCAACCAACCTCACATATGCATTTATCATTTTCGCAGAAACCACCAGATATAATTTTATTCATCAAAAGGCACTTAAGGTGACAAACAACGCTGTCTCCTCCACTATTGTGTCTGCATGGACCTTTATAAGTAAAACATATTATCTCAGATGCCTCAATCTGCATCACTGCTTCTTCTGCAATTTTCAAATCAAACAAAATAATTATTATTATTTTTTTTTATTTTGAAATTAAGTGGTATATTTACACTTCTTAATTATCTATATTTTATTGCTACACAAATTACTGAATAGGAAATTATTTTTAAAATATTTTAAAATTTATGATTCATTACGATATAAATTTTATATCTTTAAATTTACATTTTATAAAAATCAATCTCTAAATTTAAATTTTATTAAAAATAGTTTGAATTTTTATTTTCAAACAAACAAACTTATATTTTTATAATTATATTTGCTATTATTGTCGAAAAAAATTACGTCTACCATTAAAAATAAATAAACAAATAATAATTTAAAGATAGCTTCAATTTTTATTTTCGAACAAACAAACAAACTTATATTTTTATAATTATATTTTCCATTATTGTTCAATAAAAATTATATCTGCCATTGTAAAAATGATAAATAAAAAAGTAAATAAACTTATATTTTAAAATTACTTTAATTACGAGAAATATAAAAATAGAGATACTAATTAAAATATAAACTTACGAGCAGCAAAGACAACAATAAGAAAGAAGAATAAGCTGAAAACCATTTTTCTCTCCATCATTTCTGACTTTTATTTTGTCTCCTAATAAGCATGTATATAAGTGATTATGATACATCTCAATGCTATTGCTATTTAGTACTGGTATTTTATAGAGCCATTTAAGTTAAACTTGAACTAAATATTCCAACCATTAATCAATTTGAAAAGACACCATGAGTTGAATGTGACCCTTAAGGCCTTAACCAATGTTTGGTTATACCATTTCAGTACCACTGTACCAGTTTGCAATTTGAAAAGTCACCATAATTTATACACATAATATTATTGTAATTTTTTTTAATGAACAAATAATATTATATTATATATAAAATGCAAAAAGATAAACACATATAACCCTCGGAGAAAGAGGCAAGGATCAACCACCAAGCAAGACAAACAGGAGAGACCTTTACCCAATCAGACCTCACAGAGACCAAAGCAGCCTAGGATACCACGGGAGACACCCACTCAACACTCAACCACCAGAGGATAACATACCACATAGGTGAAATTAGGTGAAATTTGGTTGCAAGAACCGAACAATTGATCAGCTGACTCAGACCATAAAGCACATAAGACACGCATAGAAGCACCAACATCCGTAATGACACCTTGTTTCCAGAGATTATGGAGATTAGTGAACCATTCAGAATTTCAAGAAGACTGCCGAAAAGATTAAGCTCCCAGACGAAGAGATATCTTCTCCACCTTAAATCTCAAACCCATTGATCATCAAGCCAACTACCCATCTCCCCCATCTTACTAGCACTCTGGGCTGACACTTGAAAAAATATTTGGAACTGACTCTTTAGAGGAGTTCCCCCCACCAAGAAACAAGAAGGAAGTCGTGAGCATATTACCAACTTTTTTAGTGACATCCTCTGAGAACTAATATATGAACTAGCATCCACGGTACCGCCTAGTAAGGTCACATTCCTCCACAGGCCTGAGGCCTTCCTAAGACCCTCAAGCCTCCTACAAAGATGAGGGGAAGAGCAGAAGGAAATAACGAGTCATATCTTGCAAAAATTATGTCTCTCCGGTTATGTCTCTCCAAAATATTATTGTACTCTTACTTTCTTTTTGTATTTTATTTAAAAAAGTACCTTTCCATGTCATTTTCTATTAATTAAAATAAAAAATAAAATATAAAGGACCAACTTGAAACCTAAAATTTGACGAGACAACTAACTAATGGAACAAAAGAAAAGATAATGACCAAAATGAAATTTTTAAAAGATAAGAGACCAACTTAAAATTTAAAATAAAGATAAGAGACAAAAATGTAATTAAACTTTTATTTTTCTTTTTGTTCAGATTGTGGGTATTTTTTTTATAAGTAGATTGTGGGTATCTAGTTGTATATACTTTTGATATTTGTGATTCTCTCTTATTTTTATTTTGTATATATAATATTATATTTTCCATTAAAAAATACATCAAATATTTTATTTATTAAAATTAAATTTAAACAAAGACAACATAATAAACAGAAATTAGGGTGTGGTTATGGTGCATAAGCCAAAATTTATGCACCATACATAAACTTGCTTCCTACACCCAATATATTTGCTTCCTACACCAAAGGTCAGCTCAAGCCCAAAATTAGGCAATCCATTACTTGCGCGCCCCCCATATACTACCCCATTATTTGCGCGCCCCTTTTTCTTAGCACGCCCCCCAGTTTTTTTTCCTTTTTCTCCTAGATTTCTTGTGAGCCCCCTAAATTTTTTTTTCCTCCCCTAGATTTCTAGCGCGCCCCCAATTTTTTTCCCTCCTCGAAACTTCTAGCTCACCCCCCCAAATTTCTAGCGCGCCCCCTGTTTCCAATTAAATAATAACTTTTGTTCCTTTGAAGTATATATTATAAAAATCTATTTTTAATTAATTTTCGTCATACACCCTCTCGAAGCCCAACATAATAACGAATAGTTCATGTATATATAAAGCATACTTGTCAAACATACAATTTAATTTTAAATTTTATCAATCATAATCACAATATAAATAAAATTTCATACATTAATTACATATATATATATATATATATATATAGATTTTCTTTACAATAAAAAAATGATCGAATCCAATATCTCATGCATACTATCCAAATTTTTTTCAACTAAACTAACCCTAATTGCTTTATATGATTTTTTGCTTTATGTAGCATGGTTTTGTAAAATGGTTATGTGATGTTTTACTTAATAACAATGGTTTCAGTGTATAACATCTTGACACTAATGCCCATATGAAACCATTTAACTAAAATAATGGTTTCAGTTAGGGTTGGGAATAGGCCAGGCGGTCTACAGGGGCCTTTGGCCTGGCCTGTATAAGTCTGGCCTGGCCTGGCCTGGTTATTAAAAATGCCAGGCTTAGGCTTTGAAAACGGCCTGTTTACATAAATAGGCCAGGCTTAGGCTTCTAAAAAGGCCTGCGAAGCCTGATAGGCTGGCCTGTTTATAATAATAATTATTTATATCATATTATTATTTATATCTTATAAAAAAATATTATTTATATAAATATTATTAGCTTTTAATTATTGCGACTTTTAGTAATCGTATTTGTTATTTTATTAGTTTTTAATTATTGTGTTAATCATATTATTAGTTTTTTCTTAATGTTGTAGAAATTATAAAAATTTAAATGTGAACTTTTTAAGGTCTGTTTAGCCTATTTAAAAAAACTATATAGAGAAGCTTTAATGTAACACAGGCTTTTAAACAGGCTACAAGGTCAGGCCAGACTTTTAAAAGGCTCAGGCCAGGCCAAAAAAAATAACATTTGATAGGCCACAGGCCAGGCTCAGGCCTGAAAAAAAATCGTAGGCCAGGCTCAGGCCTGTCAAGGCCTGGCCTGACCTAGCCTGTTCCCAACCCTAGTTTCAGTGTATAACGCTATGAAACCATTTAACTAGACTAATGGTTTCAGTGTATAACATCTTGAAACCAAATAACAAGACTAATGGTTTCAGTGTATAACGCTATGAAACCATTTAACTAGAATAATGGTTTCATTGTATAACAGTATGAAACCATTTAACTAGACAAATGGTTTCAGTGTATAACATCTTGAAACCAATTAAAAGGACTAATGCTCATATAAAACCATTTAACTATAATAATGGTTTCAGTGTATAACAGTATCAAACCATTTAACTAGACAAATGGTTTCAGTGTATAACATCTTGAAACCAATTATCAAGACTAATGGTTTCAGTGTATAACATCTTGACACTAATGTTCATATAAAACCATTTAACTATAATAATGGTTTCGGTGTATAACGCCATGAAACCATTTAACTAGACTAATGATTTCAGTGTATAACGGTATGAAACCATTTTTGCTGTGGAATAGTTTCAAAGAGTTGTTCTCCAAAAACATATTTAACCCTTAATAAAAATTGTGAAATAAATTTAAATTTTTAAGACGATATAAAACCAGAGAGAGTGAGGTATCCTCAACCGTTCCAAATAATTCAAAATACCCTAAATAAAATTTTGGGAAAAATTTATTAATATCTGATATTTATAAAAACATATTTACCTCATTTAATTAACTAAAAATAGTTCTAGGTCTCCGAAAAATACCAAGCTGGTCCCAAAATTCTCAGAAAATTATTTACTATTTTTCTATAAAAACAATAAAAAAATTTGGAGATTCCTTGGCACCGGACGCGAGTCACTGTTCATCATCTTCCTCACCCATTTTCTGCAGAAACGGGTCGCTACGACCCGGTTCGTTCTCCCTCAATAATCAACGAAACTCGGCGTTCTTTATAACGTTTTGATCTTCGTTCGATTTTATAAATGTTTCCGGTATTAATTTTCGAAATCGGTGATCGTATCGCTTATAAAATGTGGCCGAAATTGAACAAGCAAAAATAGAAATTCTTCAGTTATGATTATTACACATGTAAAATCATCTGAGGGCTATGAATGACTTATGCACCATACATAAGAAAAGGCTTATGCATATTAACTATTGCTCATAAATTATATTTAAATTATTTGGGCAGGATAGCAAACTGCCTTCCTTTGTTAGCATATTAATCTATAATTCATATTAATTTATAACTTATTAATTCTTGAAAATTGAAATATTAATCTACCTTTGTACACATATATACTTATTAATTCTCAAAGGGAAGATAATTAAATAATGTTTCATTTTATCATAAAAATAAATCACTTATAAAAAAACTTAATGTATGATCTAGCTATGATCGAAACTATAGCTAGCTACTAGGACGAATTGTTTGGGAGAATCCGAACTTGACTTTTAATAGGAATAATTCTTAATTAAACTTTATTTACCTTGCCGCCAAACTCTAAATTACCGGTGTCCCACTCTTAAAAACTGGATGATTAAGACAAAAAAAAGGAGAAAATAAACGATAACTAGGTTAATTATTTTAAACTTATACAAAATATAACACTCAAAAGATAATTAACACCCATGAACAAAATTATAGCTAGATTTATCTTTTTAAATCATATTACATGACTAAAATGGGATTAGACCTATTCAATAAAAACTCATCCACCGACCTCACACATGCATTTATCATTTACGCAGAAACCAGCAGACATAATTTTATGCATCAAAAGGCACGCAATGTGACAAACAACGGTGTCTTCTCCATTATTGTGTCTGCATGGACCTTCAAAACCAAAACATTTTACTAGTATCTCAGATGCGTCAATCTGCATCACTGCTTCTTCTGCAATTTTCAAATCAAACAAAATATTATTATTTTTTATTTATTTTGAAATTAAGTGGTGTATTTACACTTCTTAATAAAATTATTATCTATATTTTATCGCTACACAAATTATTGAATAGGAAATTATTTTTAAAATATGTTAATTTATGATTCATTACGATATAAATTTTAAATCTTTAAATTTACATTTTATAAAAATCAATCTCTAAGTTTAAATTTTATTAAAAATAGTTTGAATTTTTATTTTCAAACAAACAAACTTATATTTTTATAATTATATTTGCTATTATTGTCGAAAAAAATTACGTCTACCATTAAAAATAAATAAACAAATAATAATTTAAAGATAGCTTCAATTTTTATTTTCGAACAAACAAACAAACTTATATTTTTATAATTATATTTTCCATTATTGTTCAAAAAAAATTATATCTGCCATTATAAAAATGATAAATAAAAAAGTAAATAAACTTATATTTTAAAATTACTTTAATTACGAGAAATATAAAAATAGAGATACTAACTAAAATATAAACTTACGAGCAGCAAAGACAACAATAAGAAAGAAGAATAAGCTGAAAAGCATTTTTCTCTCCATCATTTCTGACTTTTATTTTGTCTCCTAATAAGCATGTATATAAGTGATTATGATACATCTCAATGCTATTGCTATTTAGTACTGGTATTTTATGTATAGAGCCATTTAAGTTAAACTTGAACTAAATATTCCAACCATTAATCAATTTGAAAAGACACCATGAGTTGAATGTAACAGCCCCCGGGCCCCATCATGGCGATCCCGGAGCTGCCACCTCACGATCTTCTCTACCCCCCTCACTAGTAGAGTTTTTGCCTTCCGTGGGAATCGAACCACGTACCCTGGGGTTCAAATACGTGTTCAATCCATTCCCACTACCAAAAATAATATATAGCAAACAAAAAAATGCACATAGACTAAAATATATCCAGAATGCCAAAAGCTTGTTTTGTTTTAAACTTAATTCTCTTCTCACCAATGGAAAAATTAATAATCAAAATTAGAATTTGTTTTCATGGATACGTTAGGTACAACAAATGCATTTCCCATTTATGCAGGAACCACCGGATATAAGTTCATTCTTCTCAATGCACACAAGTTTACAAAAAAGGCTATCTATTATATTATTGCATGGTAATTTGTACCTAAGCAATCTTATCTCACATGCCTCAATCTGCATCACCGCTTCTTCTACAATTTTCAAAGGAAATAAAATATTTTTTTGTTAATTTAATTAAGCAATATATTTACACTTGTTAGTAAAATTCTTATATTTATTTTATTGCTACACAAATTATTATATAGGAAATTATTTATAAAATGTGTTAATTTATGATTCATAGGTGGTATAAATTATAAATCTTTAGATTGACATTTTATAAAAAATCAATCTCTCAATTTAAAGATAGCTTGAATATATTTTTATTTTCAAGCAAACAAACTTATATTTTTATAATTATATTTGCCACTATTGAAAAAAAATATTCGTCATTAAAAAATAATAAATTTAAAATGTAAACAAACTTTTATATTTAAATTATTTTGATTAAGATAAAAATGAAAATTGAAATACTAATTAAAATATAAACTTACGAGCTGTTAAGATAACAATGAGAAAAATGAGAAAAAAGTGCATGCCGAAAAGCATTTTTCTCTCCATTATTTCTGACTTTTATTTTATGATACATCTCAATGCAATAGGTCAAGCTATTTAAAGAACCATTGAAGTTAAACTTGAAAAATAATACTCCACCCATTAATCCATTTAAAAAGTCACCATGTCCATGAGTTGAATGGGACCCCGTAATTTAACTAATGTTCGTAACAAAAAAAATATAATTAACTAATGTTTGGATATACCCTTCAATACCACTTTGCAATTGAAGTTTTTTTTTTTTTTAAAGGATATACCCCTTAGCACAAGGTATATATATATTTTTTGGCCAACAGGACAAGGTGGGTTTTTAAGTGTACTAAAAACCAAAATAATAAACAGAATATGAATATATATATATATATATATATGCGTCACTTAGGTGTGTTTGTTACTAAGTTTAGTTTAAACCAAGTTGTGTTACTCTTCAAAATGTTGAGACTCATCTTGCTTTAGGTTGTTCGAAAGGTTTTTACTGTTTTTATTTTTATTTTTATATACTTTAACTATTAATTCACGTACATTTCTTTTTTTGACTCTATTTAGAGACACATTACATTGAAGTAATTTACTCATTTTTTATTTCAATTATGCAACACTAAAGAGCTTAAATTAGATTTCAGAATTTTACCTTACATATTAATATTTTATATTTTATCACAACTTAAAATAACAATTTAGAAAAGAATAGTATTTAAATAAAACACCTCAACGTCACCACCTCAAGAAGAAGACCTCTTAAATGAGAGAGATAAGAATCAACAACGAGATATGACAAAACAACAAAAGAACCTTCAATCCAATAGATCCAAATCCACACCCCATATTATATTTTTTTTTGACACAAATTCATTTCTATCAGAAGTTAATTGCAAACACTACAAGAAACTTGACATATAGCTACGGCGAAAGTCTGTTGGTAAAAGTCCAAAATCCGTGAATATGAGTATAACGCCCCGAATTTTAGAAATATTTATTTAGTTATTATTTAATAAAGTTCGGTAGAAAATATATGTCAAACCAATTAGTTAATGGAAATTTAGAGTAGATGAGACGAAATAGTGAAAATAAATAATTTAATTATAATTAGACAACTCTTAATAAATTAAATAAGAGGAGGAAAATAAATAAAAATAAAAGGAATAAAGATTTTCACGACTTTAGGGATAATGAACAAATTAATAGATCTTTTAACAATATAAGATGAGATAAAAATTGTCACAAGCTTTTAGGAAAAGAAAACCTAGCTGTCACATATTATAAATAGTAGGAAAAATAAGAGAATTATGATTAATCACTATTATTGCCGACAAAATAATAAAGGTTGTGAATTGTCTGTCATCTAAGTTATCTGTTGTTTCGCTGACGATTTTGTTTGGCAGACATGTTACTCGAGGACGAGCAACAGTTTAAGTGTGGGGTTGTGATGACAACCAATTATATGATATTTTTAGTAGTAAATTAGAGTAGTTTTAATAGTAATTGAAACCCAAAAGCAAGAAAATATCGGGAAAAGTGAAGTTACAAGACCCAGAAGCAAGAAAAGTGATAAAAGCAGCAAAAAGGGCAAAAATATAATAAGGCAGCGCAACAATCGTACCCACGATGAGTCTTGGTGTGGCGCAATGAGAAGACGGTTTAATTGAAGAAAATCTGCAGAAAATCTTTTCCATCGTGGTACGATGGCTTGTCATAGTGGCACGATGATGACTTGAAAAATACGCAGAAAATCCTGAGAAGATCTTCCATCGCTTCACGATAGGATCCATCATGGCCATGATGAGGCGAAAATACACGCCATCGTGGCCACGATGGGTGCGATGGATGCGCAGAAAAAGCCCAAACCCAGCTGAAAAACTATAAATAGAGCCTCATTCCTCCACTATTATTCATTCCAAAATATTCAGAAATATTGAGACATGTTCAATATTCACTCTAGAGTAGGAGAACTCTATGGAGAAGGCAAGGAGGCCAAAGAACTCCAAGGCCAATAAGGTTCTTTTCTTTCTGCTTTTGTAATTTATTTTTCCTAGGTTAGGTGGAGTCGAGGAATTACCTTACGAATGCTTGGTTTGTAATTTATACAATTTGGGTATAATTTAATTTGCTTTCTTATTGCTAACTCTTTTATCATTTGGTTTTATATTTATTTTAATAGTGATCACATTAGAATAAAATCTAAGGACCTAGTAGATATCGCATATGAAACGAAGATAGTAATCCCGAACGAAGGACGATATGCTAGGGCCAACATGAAACCATTAAATTCAGTATCTGAGTTCTTAATATAGGATTAAAACGCATGATAATTTCTACCTTACAGAGTTGCTTCTTGGTAAGTGACTAATTTTAGGCACACGTGACAAGTTATTACACATGAAGTCACCGAGGAAATGATACCTAATTTTAAGGCTAAATTATATTCAAGAAAAGGGACTTAGTACAAAGTGTACCAGAAACTCAAAATTACAAAGAGAAACAAACAGGATAGCTTCTCTTCACACCCCGTGATTATTTTTCAACCCGAAAATTTCAATTTTGTCCTTACAAAAAAATTTGGTACGCAAAAATCGATTTTTTTCTAACGCATATTCAGGAAAAATTCGATACACAGAACCCAAATTTTATTTTCAAAGCAAAAAAAATCGGTAAACATAATCCGAATTTTTTTATGGAAAATGCTAACTAGTGCCCCCGGGGCACTAGTTAAGGATACTAATTATAGTAAAATTACATTGAAACTTGTGTAGTCAATGTTTGTAAAGTATAAAAAGTGTCATTTCCAATACAAAAATTGCTTTTTTTGTATCCTTAACTAGTGCCCGGGGGCACTAGTTACCATGACCCCTTTTTTTATAAATGGTTTAATTTTGTTTACTTATTGGATACAAAATCAAGCCATTTAGTCACATGCATTTACCATAACACGTGCATTTACCATTTATGCAGCAACCATCCTTTAATAGTCTATTCGCCCTAACACATTCACGGCGACAATAAAGGCTGTCAATGAAATCAATGCATGGTGCATATTTGTATCTAAGCAATATTATGTCACATGCTGCCTCAATCTGCACCCTTGCTTCTTCTGCAATTTATAATTATATTTGCCCATTATTGTTGAAAAAAATTATATTTGCCATTACAAAAATAAATAAATTAAAATTAAAATTAAAATATAAACTTACGAGCAACTAAGAAAACAATAAGAAAGTAGTACAAGCTGAAAAGCATTTTATTCTCCATTATTTCTGACTTTTATTTTGTCTCCTAAGGATGTATATAAGTGGTTATGATACATTGATACATCTCAATGCTATATGTATTGCTATTTAATTAGTATTTATAGAGCCATTGAAATTAAACTTTTGAAATAATATTCCAACCATTAATCAATTTGAAAAGTCACCATGAGTTGAATGTACCCCTTCAATACCACTTTGCAATTTGAAATGTCACCATGATTTATACTCGGAATAGTATTGTACTCTGACTTTCTCTCTCTTTTATATATATATATATATATATATTATATCTGTTTACCATTATAAAAAATAGTTTCACTTTGCAAATCAAGTTGTTTGTTGTGACTTTTGATAAGCCACAACTTGTATAGCTTTGAAATGGAAACAAGTTTGCAATCATCCTAACCCAAGTTTAATTTTAACATTACACACTTGTTGTTTTTCTATGACATTGTAGGGCTATTAAATTTCTCATACTCATACTATAAATTATTGATGATTTTAGCTCAAATGTTACATGATAAATGTAATATGGACTTAAAAAAATTTGTTCAAAGGAGGATCTTTACAATTTTTTATAAAATAATGAATCTTCATGATAAAAAAATAGAGAAGAGTTGTGATACCTGATTAAAATTGGGTAAATAGTGTTATACCCCCTGCAAAATAGACGAGTTTTGCGTTACCCCCTGCAAATTATTTTTTTGAGATTACCCCCTGCAATGTCAAGATTCCTTGCGTTACCCCCTTGGCTCAACAAGTGGGCATATGACATGGACGAATCTTGACGTGGCATGACACATGGAAATTAATTTATTTTTTATTTATTTTTAATTGCCAACTAAGTAATTATTTATTTTTAATTAAAAAAATGAATTTTTTTTTATTTTAAAGATACTTTTTTTACGAACCTAGGTAAAAGAAAGTTGTAATTTTTTTTTGTGAGTTTTGCGTTACCCCCTGCAAAATACGCGAGTTTTGTGTTACCCCCTGCAAAAAAAAATTACAACTTTCTTTTACCTAGGTTCGTAAAAAAAAGTTTCTTTAAAAAAAAAGTTTTTTTTTTCATTTTTTTTAATTAAAAAATAAGTAATTACTGAGTTGGCAATTAAAAATAAATAAAAAAATAAATTAATTTCCACGTGTCATGCCACGTCAAGATTCGTCCATCTCATATGCCCACTTGTTGAGCCAAGGGGGTAACGCAAGGAATCTTGACATTGCAGGGGGTAATCTCAAAAAAATAATTTGCAGGGGGTAATGCAAAACTCGTTTATTTTGCAGGGGGTATAACACTATTTACCAATTAAAATTTACTAAAACTGGTAAGCGTCAATTTTTTAAACCTTGTTTTTTACATTTTGTTTTTTGTTTCTTTTTTTTGAAAAGCAATGTTACATTTTGTTAATGAATATTTTAAATTAATCTCTTAAATTAAACTTTTAATATCAAATTATTGTTAAATCATCAAATTTTAAAAGTTCATTGACTCTACATACAATAATTCAATTATAATAAAATAGTGTTCATAATTCAGGTTGTGCTATAATTACAAACTATGAGACTAACATATGACCTTGACGCCTTACAAGGGGTGTGAGCAACAAAATTTGGCTGTCTCTTAATAAAACTTTTTTTCTGAATAGCAAAATTTATATTAAATTTAAAGAAACAAAAACGGGTATACAAATCAAAATAGGGGGACTACAAGAGATACTAATTTGAACGAGCCTTACACTTTTTAATGCAATTTGCATACAATTTGAAAGAGCCTTACACTTTTTAATAATTGTGCCTTGGCTACATTTGTAAGATTTTCAATGATGGATACAACATTTTTTTTTCTATGGCAACACCTAAAAACCTTATAGCAGATTGTTAAAAAGTGTTGCCATGGACTACAAGAACGGTTTTCCAGCCATGGGGATGAATACTATAGTATCTCTACCCATATCCTACTCATTGTCATCCCTAGTTATGAGTAACCGAGACACACCCGCCCCGAGTTATTTTTACTGGGAGAGGTAAAGGTTGATGGCAGATTCATCTACGCCAAATTTAATTTGCTAAGGGGGATTTATTGAATCTCCAAAAAGTGGCAGTCTGACCTCCATCATCATGAATTTCTAGAAGGAGACGTAGATGGTGGATTTGAAATTTAAGATTTTCTTCTTCTTTTTTTTATTAATTTTGATGTATTTTTTTGTCTAATGTAATTGGTTAGTTTTTTTATGTTTTTATTTTTGTAATTAATAATCATTGTTCAACGTAATAAAATTATTCCTATTGAATATAACGTTGCAATGTAATTCAGAGTTTTTATGTCTGTAGCAGAGCCGTCCGCTACTTAAGTAACGAATAGCAAAAAGTTTTAAAGTTTCTTTGGGGGCGTGAAAAATAGGAAAGGTTAAGGATGCCAACATCATTGGAATCTCTATTCCTACCTTGATTTCTAAATGCTCTTAATTTATAAAAAAATATATAATTGTTTTAATTTAATTTATTCACTACTAGAAATTAGTTGTTTTCCTGCGAATTTTCCTATGGATTTGGACAAAAAATCTTTACGTTTTTGCATAAAATCAGTTGTACTTTATTAAACACATTTCTTGCGGATTTTCTTAAGTATTTTGATTCCCAGCCAATACTTTTGTGAGTAATTGTTTCCTGCAGAATTTTTTGCCGTATATGAGATCAAATGCACAACACGTTATAAAAAGCGTTGCTGAAATGCATCAATAGGCTACTGTTTTGGTGGTGCTTTTAGGCTACGGTTCCATACAAACAACGCATAAATAAGCGTTGCCAGTATATTTAGGCCACATTTTACACTTTAGATCAAATATGCAGAACTGTTGCCTGTTGTCTAACCAACCCATAGAAAAGCGTTGCCACACACTATAGTAAGAAAATGTTCCCATCAATCATCATCATCAATCATCATCAATATATAATTGTAAAGCAAACTTTTTTTTGCTGATGTGGCAGCCTAACAAAGCTTCCCATTTTTTCCTTTTTCTAAACAATAGTTGATGCTTATGTGTCACATTGCTTTTATTACAAAAATAATTGTAAAGCAAACTTTTTTTTGCTGATGTGGCAGCCTAACAAAGCTTCTCATTTTTTCCTTTTTCTAAACAATAGTTGATGCTTATGTGTCACATTGCTTTTATTACAAAAAAAAAAAAAAAATTATTGCCCTCCATGTAATTCATCACTATTAACTTGAATTCAATACATCATGAGATAAGGCCTTTTGCTAAGACTGATCGGTTGCATTTTTTGTGAATTGCTACCTACGTTATGTATGTTGTGGTTCATATATATTCATAACAGTCAAGTATACTAATTGGTGTTTTTCAATTTATGTAAATTTTGATTGTTAAGACTGATCGGTTGCATTTTTGGTGAATTGCTACCTACGTTATGTAAATTTTGATTCATATTCCTAACTATCTATTCTGCTATTAAATAGATTTAAATTTATGCATCTCTATCACTATAGCCAAGCATATAAAAGTTAGCAAAGGTGCATGCAAACCGTATATTGTTTCTTCCCCTTTATTTTTTAATACCTTTTCATATATATCTTCTTCTAATATTTTGTAATTTTTTATGGTTAACCTTTCTTTAAACTAACATAAGCAGGTTTTTGAAATAAGAGAATTTTATTGAAAGGATACTTCCTATATGAAAAGGTAATTTTAATGGATTTATAGTAGCTTGACATAAATTGTTGCTATGGATGTTTTTGTTGCTATAGATTTTTTTAAGCATAATTTATTATTTTAGATCAATATCATTTTCTTCAAACAATATCTTTATTGATATATCGTTTTGTAGTTTAATTTTCTAACTTTCCATCTTATTTTATTTTATTGAATAATGTAAAGATGACTATTTTTTTTCCATGTGAATTAGAGAGAAGGAGATTAAAGAAAATTTTATTTTTGTCTTTTGTTTTATTGAATAATGTAAAGATGACTATTTTTTTTCCATGTGAATAAGAGAGAAGGAGATTAAAGAAACTTTTATTTTTGTCTTTTGTTGCATCCCCGCCGTTCAAGAAGCATATGAAATTGATGTTCATGTAAGTATATATTTTTAACCCTACTATTGACATAAATTAATTTATAATCTGTGAAATGTTTTATAGAATGATATAGCGCATAAGATATGTTATGAGAGTTTTGATTGCTAAATGATATCAAGTTTAATGGTCTTGAATGACCATATTATAAAGGCAGTAATGGTTTTTTATTTTTAATTGTAAAATTAAATCTATAAATAACATATTGTAGCATGGATTTGCTTTCATCCCATCATTGGAAAAAAAAACATATATATATATATATATATATATATATATATATATATATATATATATATATATATATTGTAGTTTAATTTTCTAACTTTCCATCTTATTTTATTTTATTGAATAATGTAAAGATGACTATTTTTTTTCCATGAGAATTAGAGAGAAGGAGATTAAAGAAACTTTTATTTTTGTCTTTTGTTGCATCCCTGCCGTTCAAGAAGCATATGAAATGGATGTTCATGTAAGTATATGTTCATGTAAGTAGATTTTTTTAAGCATAATTTATTATTTTAGATCAATATCATTTTCTTCAAACAATATCTTTATTGATATATCATTTTGTAGTTTAATTTTCTAACTTTCCATCTTATTTTATTTTATTGAATAATGTAAAGATGACTATTTTTTTTTTCCATGTGAGTTAGAGAGAAGGAGATTAAAGAAACTTTTATTTTTGTCTTTTGTTGCATCCCTGCCGTTCAAGAATATGTAATTATATGTTTTTAACCCTACCATTGACATAAATTAATTTATAATCTGTGAAATGTTTTATAGAATGATATGGCGCATACGATATGTTATGAGAGTTTTGATTGCTAAATGATATCAAGTTTAATGGTCTTGAATGACCATATTATAAAGGCAGTAGTGGTTTTTTATTTTTAATTGTAAAATTAAATCTATAAATAACATATTGTAGCATGGATTTGCTTTCATCCTATCATTGGGAGAAAAAAAAAACATATATATATATATATATATATATATATATATATATATATATATATATATATATATATATATATATATATATATATATATATATATATATGAGAGCTACTAAGAGTTTGGAAGAACAAATGCAATATGTTCCGGTGATCAAACAATGTAACAATAGTTGTATATGCAAACGATAATTGTAATTTTTTTTGTATTTATTTATTGATTTTAGTTGTTCTTTTATTATTAGAAACGTTAAACCAATGATAGTTTTTTATTCTAACTTTAAGTTTTTAATTTCTTCTTTATATGTATTTTCCTTGCAGCACCAATAATTATTATTTAAGTGGACACTTTTGCTTGGAACACAAAATTGTTTTACCAAACCTTAGTGAGATCATAAACAATATAGGACTATATATTTAATTTGATAAAATCAACAATCAATAAGGCACCTTTGAATAAATAAGTATTTAGTCAAAAAAAGTATAACCATATAACCTTACTCATTGATCTCAAGTATCAAGAAGAATTTGTGTAGTAAATTAATACAAGCCACTTTAAAATTTATTTTGACGTTATACAAGTAATTAATTTAACTAAATGAAATATGTTTTCAAAAAAACAAAACTAAATGGAACAATTTATTTTTAATTGGTTATAAAGTTGAAAGATTACAACGCATGGTATATTAAAAAAAAAAATTATAACGCATGATCTATACAGATATATGAACTGATCTCAAGCTTCTTTTTTTTTTTTGAAACTGATCTCACGCTTCTTATCTTCTTGAATTGAGTTTTTTCATTTTTAATTCATGTAGCTTTTTGAATACAATTATTTTTGTCTTTGGACAACATTTTTCGGTCTAAACAACTTTGAGGTTATACTCTTCAATTTTGTATTAAAATTTTTGTTTCTCATATTTACTCTTCACATATATCTTAATTATTCATAGATTGAAATAATTTCTTTTGGCTGCTTTCAGTTTTTATGCTTAACAATTGTTAAAAAGATGGTTTGTTTGTTTGTTTGTTTTATTGTGTGTTTGTAGATTACAAATCATATCTTCGTATCTTAATCATCTTAAGAGAAATTTTGGGATGTGATATATAGGGGAAATAATTTATTATTTCTCTTTTTTTTTATTTATGTTAGTTTTAAAAAAATATTTGTACAATAATTTGGAATAACTTTTGGGATTGATTTTTTTTTTTCATATTACTCTTATTGTGTTTTTACTCTCACTTTATTATTTTTGTCCAAGAAGAAGAAGAAGAAGAAGAAGAAGAAGAAGAAGAAGAAGAAGAAGAAGAGAGGTTGTCTAAAAAATTATCAAAAATTGGTGGTATAAATATTATTATTTATACAATATTTTTTACGTCTACTATAATATAATTCAATTGCTTCTTTTGAATGTATAGACCAAATATATATTTGAAAGTAAGTTATGCTCAATTGGGATCTTTTAGCAAGTGTAGTGAACATAAAATCACGAGGTTGTGGATGTAATGAGTTTTCTATGGTAACTAATTGTTTAATGCATCAATGTAAGAATTAGTGCTCACTCATTTTCCTTGCAAAATTACCACTAACTTATTTATAAAAAAAATAAATAAAAGATACCATTAACTATCATGTTGAATGCTATATCATTGCAAATCTTTTACCTATGGTTCTTATGTATCGTTTATAAATACCCTTTTAATTAGTATTGCCTACGCTACATTCTCATATTTATCACATTTATTCTTCTAAGATCTCATTCTAAAACCTAAATTTTACACTTTTGCTTTCTTTTGATTTTTTTTCCCCAAAACTAACACTGCTATGGAGCTCTTGAATAGAATTCATTTTCCAAACTTTATATTTCTATAGCAGTGCAATTTTTTTGTGTTCATCATTTTAATGTTTCATTTTTAATATAGTATATTTTTTATTTCGAGTTTTAGGATAGCGTGTTCTTCCTTCTTGGCTATGATGAAAAGTTGCAAGGTGGTTTCCAAATCATATATTACTTTAATTTGCTTTACCAGTTTAGTCTCTTTTTAATATTTTAGTTTGTGTGAATATTGTGGTACATTATTGAAATATATCTATACATAGAAGATTAGTAGTTAAAATTATCAAGACTCGATTGTTATACTATTTTAATTTGCAAAGTAGATCGTTTATATACGATGAACTGGAGCATTGCAACCAATTTTCAATTTCAAATAGAGAAAATGAATACTGATCAAGTTTATAAAAGTCTTAATTAAACACCACAAAAAAAATTCATCATAAAAAATTCTTTTAAAATCTCATGAAATCTCAATTCAATATACATATCTATATATCTATCTATCTTTAATAGTTTTACTTTGAACGTCTAACGCTTAGCAATTCATGTTTGATATTAACAATGTTGCCTTTGATATCTAAAATATTTACTTACACTTTATATTGTGTCAAAGAATTTTTATCCACCTCTATACATTATATTCACTTGATGAAATAAAAAGTTTAAAGATATTTTCAAAGAATAACTAATACATTTAATTGAATTGAATAAAAAAAATACATCTATAAAAGAAACCTAATAAATTCCCCTTTAATTAATTTATGGTATTTTTTTTAAAAAAAAATTGTAACAATATTCCTTTTTGTTTATCATCTTTTTGTCTTTGTTATTATTAGCTTTTTTTTTGTTGTTGTTTATCCAAATATTGTTAAATCACTTTTTAAGTTCATTAGTATATATTAACATAAGATAATTAATTTCTTTTTAAAAATCACGTCTTTACAAAGTATAATTTGTTTTTATTAAAAATTATGAATTTTATAAGTCTATTATTAAATTTTAAAAAATTAAATATCATATTATTTTATTCAGTAACCAAATTATAAAATAAAAAATTTTAATCAAACCCGTGCATCGCACGGGTTTAATACCTAGTTTATTATTAATTCACTATCTTGTGCTGCATTGTACCACCCACTCTTAAATATGACAATTATCTTTTGACAATTATCAAATCTATTTAAAATAATTACATTGAAGTAATTATAATGAGAATCTTTATTATTCACTAAATAAAAAAAAAGCACTACAAATATTATATATAGTATATAAAACTAAACTATATTTAAAGTTAAATTTGCAACATTTATAAACACACTTGTACAGAGACGGAGCCATATACATGGATGTGTGGGCAGGAGCCCCACTTCAATTTTAATTTGTTACTAAGTACTAGTAATATGTATATATGCCTAGCAATGCATATATTACAACAGTAAATGACCTAGTGTGTCTTCACTATAATGTATGTATATATTTTTCTTTTATATAGTTTCATTTTTTTAAGGGCAAACTATCATTTTAGTTTTTGAAAGTGTAACTCGATGTTATATTGATCCTTAAATATATTGAAATTGCAAATACATCCATAGTATCTCTTTTATTAGTAATTTTATGGACTAAAATAACTAATGTAAAATATATTTGAGTGCTAATTTGACTACCTAAAATCAGATTTAAAGACCAAAATGATTAATAAAAGAGACACTTAGGAAACTAATTGCAATTTTGATACATTTTGGGACGAATGTGACAGCGAGATACATTTTGAAGGACTAAAATGGTGGTTTTCCCTTTCTTTAAACAAGACTTTGTTTAATATTTAATAATTACTCATATTTAAGTTGATTTTTGGCACAATTTATTTGTTATTTATGCACTCATACATATTTCTTATTAATACTATATTTTTGTTTACTTAAATATTATCCCCACTATTCAAAATTTCTGGCTCGTCACTGCACTGGTATATCTATCCTGAATTTGTGTAGTTTCCGTCTTCTGTGATAGAGCATATCCAACTATCCTGAATTTGGGTGAATTTTGTCACGCCAATTTGCATCAACAATTTATTAAGTAAATCTTCCCAGACAAATAATTTTCGTTCCACCGTAAATCCCAACACTAAAGTTCATTCATCCACTGACCCACAAAAACCTTGGGTACACTTCAGATAGAGGCCTTTCGCCCACTCAAGTATCAAGCCAAAATCTAGCCGCCGTTCCATTTTATATCTTAACCATTATCTTGTGAAACCAGTCACCACCTTCCACCTCCTTTAAAACTCCTAGCCGACAAATATCCTTCCACCATAGGGACGAAGATTTTGAGTCCCCCCCTCCCCCCACCTAAATAACAAATTCAGCGAAGTCACTATTTCCTCCCCATATTTTGCTTTTAGAACCTTGACCCAAAGTAATTCATTAGTTGAAATCAATCGCCACCGCAGAAGACTTGGTTTCAAAGGCTCTATCATGTTTTAGATTAGAGTGCTAATACGGTGGGGGAGATGGATAGTTGGGTCGACGGTCAATGGGTTTGGGACTTGAGGTGGAGAAGAGACCTCTTTATATGGGAGCTGAATCTCTTGGAAATCTCCATGAAATTCTTAACTGCTCAACAATCTTCGCTGCATATGATTCTTGGTTTTGGAAGCACGACTCAACTGGTTTTGGCACTTAGTCGTTCCACAACTAATGAGGTGATCTTATCTGTGGAGGAAGAAAGACTACTTTCAAAAGTGTGGAAAACTTGGGCCCCTTCAAAAGTGGCTGTCTTTTCTTGGCAACTTATGCAGGATAGGTTGTCGACTCGTCAGAATTTCTAGTAGCGGGGCGTCATTGGGGATGCTACGCTTCTATGTGTGTGTTATGTGGTTTAAGGCTTGAATCAGCTGATCACTTTATTAATTTTTTGTAACCAAATCTTACCAGTTTGATATGGTATTCTTTGGAGGCTGAGTGTAGAGCCAGTGCCTCCTCGTGGTGTTTTAGAATTTTTTGAGGCTTTCTTGGGCATAGACATAGATAGAAAAGATAGATTAGGATGATTGTTAATTTGACATATACTATTGTGTGAACTATTTTAAAATCTCGAAATGACGTTATTTTTTCGGAAGATTTCTTTTATGTCGAGTGTCTGATCGATAAGGTGAAAATTTGATCTTGGAAGTGATTTCTAGGTAAAAATCCTGGCTCCCCCTGTTCCTCTTACGAGTGGGTATCCATCATTCTTTATGCTGAAACCAGTAGAGTTTGTTTGAGTGTCGTGTTGGGTCTTGATTTGGCAAGGGGGATTGAAGATCGTCTTGTTGCTTTGTCCTACATGTGGTTTCCTTGCCTCTCTCGTTCCGAGGAGTATTCTTCTCGTGGTGGTGCCTTTTAAGGATTCTAGTTTGTTGGTTGTGTGTCTCCTTGTAGATTTTTTTCCCATTTGTTTTCTTGTCTTATCTTTAAGATTGTTGGATAGTACCAATTTCGGTGAGCTAAGTCCATACAGAGCAAAAAAAACCCAGGCTTTAAATGGGCCCCCCGCAAGTGGGCGGTGAGATTAGTTCCCTTGGATTAGTCGGTCCTAAAGCCGGATACCAAGTTTTCAAAAAAAAAAATTATTGGATAGTAAAATGTACTTCTGGTACCTTCTTGATTTACTAAATTTTCTTTTGTATTTTTCTTATTTTTATTTATATATTATATTTGCTATTAAAAAAAAACCAACACCGCCATTTTGTACATAAGAAGGGAGATATTCACCAATCTTAAATTTCTTATTTCAAGTCCACCGCACTCTTTTGCACAACAAACAAACATCTACCCAACTAACCTAAACAATCTTCTTATTACCACTAGCTCCTCATCACAAGAAATTTCTTTGTATCGACACTATAGCTTCCTCCACGCTTTTAATGGCATTTTCATGAAGGACAAGTAAAAACTTGGAATTGAGGCGAGCACCGAATTGATAAGAATCACCCTCCCACCCAAGGTTACGTATCTATATTTTGCCAAGAATGAAGTCTATTTTACAATTCAAAGATACACATGATTACGTGAACAAAATTCTAGCTTTATTTTTTTTGTGACTAAAAGCTTGGTTTATTAGGTACCAAAGAAAAAAATGGCTTGGTTTGTTTACTTATCTCTATAATATAGAGTATAATAATATAATTATATATTTGATACGTTAGGTATAACAAATGCATTTATCATTTATGCAGGAACCACTAGATATAAGTTTATTCATCAAAAGGCACATAGCGTTACAAACATAGCCGTGTAGTTCATTATTGCATGCACCTTTAAACCTAATACATCTTATCTCACATGACTGATCAATTTGCATCACTGCTTCTTCTGCAATTTTCAAATGAAACAATTTTTATTTTATTTTATTTTTTAAATTTAAGCGGTATATTTACACTTGTTAATAAAATTATTATCTATATTTTATTGCTACACAAATTATTGAATAGGAAATTATTTTCAAAATGTGTTAATTAATTTATCATTCATTGACGTTATATATAAATTATAAATATTTTTAAATTTACATTTTATAAAAATCAATCTCTAAATTTAAAGATAGCTTGAATTATATTTGCCATTATTGTAGAAAAAAATTATATTTGCCATTAAAAAACTAATAAATAGAAAAAATAACAAATTTATATATAAACTTACGAGCAGCTAAGACAATAATGAGAAAGAAGTGCATGCTGAAAAGGATTTTTCTCTCCATTATTTCTGATTTTTATTTTGTCTCCTAAGAATGTATAAGTGGTTATGTATGCGCTGCATCTAAAATGCTATATGTATTGCTATTTATAGAGCCATTGAAGTTAAACTTGAAATAATAATCTAACCATTAATCAATTTGAAAAGTCATCATGCCATGAGTACGTGACTCCTTAATCAACGTTTGAATATAACCCTTCAATACCAATTCAAGTTGGTTGTGACTTTTGAGAAGCCACAACTTGTAGCTTTTATTTATATATTCTAATTCTAATATATGGTGGTGGGTGAATTTAAAGTCTAATTATTCCAAGAATTTTATTCTTCAAATATACATAAAATTATTCTATCCACTTTTCTTAGGTTATATATATAGACATACTAGTAAAAGACTGCATTCACAACCAAAATATATAGTGTAACACAAATGGTAAATATTTGAGTCCATTAACCATTTGATCTTGGATTTGATCACCGACTAATGTGTATGGAAAAATATTTAAGGTCAACCCCTTAACCATTCAGTCATGAATCAGTTGATTTGTAACATTTTATATATTAAGAAAGAATACATGCAGGTTGAACCTTTTGTGAACACAGGGAGGCATATATAAGGTTTGGTCAACATCCTATTAAAAATTGGATGGTGATCAAAATAATTACGATGTATACAAATTATTGATGTTTAATTAAGAGTATGAAACCAAGTTGATAATGTAAGCATTTTATTGGTTCTTTTGGTCAACACCTTTTTATTTTTCTATAGTTTGAGAACTATTGCCAAAATCTTCAATTGGGTAAAAACTTGCGATGCTTTTTGCGCTTATGTGAGAAAAATCTAATACTCCCTCCGGTCCTTTTTATAAGGAACAATTTGAAAAAATCACATAGACTAAGGAATCACATTTAACATAATTATTTTCATTTAATACTCTTATAATTTTAAATTTATTCCATATATACCCTTATTTAATTACTCTTTATTCAACTAATTTACTTATTTTTAAATTCTTTCTCATAATAAATAAGGGCATAAGTGAAATTGAACAATTAAAACATTTGAAAATTGGTCAAAGTTTCTTATAAAAAGGACCAAATTTTTTGCCCTAAATGTTTCTTATAAAAAAGACCGGAGGGAGTATTAGTGAGCAAAAAAGAAAAAATTCTGTGTGTGTGTGTTTTTTTATTTTTTTTATTTTATATATTTGTTTGTACGTAGGATTTGGATTTGCGTGTAGGCAAGCTAGTCTTCAAAATTATGTGGTCCAATAAGCTATGACATCAGTGTTTTAGAAGTGTATCATAAAATTATGTGTATCAGGGGTTGAATTAAGTTTTGTTCATGATTTTTTTCAATACCATAGTAAAAAATACTCTCTTCGTTCTTAATTATATTATAAACAAAAATTTATTTTTTAATTATATATATATATATATTTGAAAATTAGACTTTTATTAAAAATTATAATTAAGATAAAGTAGTAGCCAGGCCCGGCCCTGTGGGTGTGCAAGGTGAGCCACCGCGCAGGGCCTCAAACATTTAGGAGCCTCAAATTGTTTATATCGGTCTATTAAAAAATTTATATGTGTAAAAAAATTTAATAGACACACTCTTAATTTTATAAGTAACTTGCGGTTGATTGTAAAAAAAAAAAACTAACATTTCAAGAAAGTTTTTTTTCCCGAAGGAACCGTAAGTTGATAATGATATTAGATTGAAGATGTATTTTAATGTTATTGATTAAAATATGTCGCTTTTAGATGTTATTTACTATGATGACTATTTTTTATGTTATTTACAATTCAAATAGAGAATGACTTTTAATTTTTTTTTATTTTTTTATTAAATATCTATTTTTAATTTTCAAACAGGGCCAGCAAATACTCGGGACCGGCCTTGGTAGTAGCAATTAGTCAATTAATACAACATACCTTGTTAAGATTGATATATTTGGTTCTTTTCCTTTCCTTTCAATTAAATAAGTGATCTTCACATGTATTTAACTTTTATTTTGTGATTTTGTCGTCCAAGTGTGACGTTTTGTTGGTCGTCGTCTTTGTGCGGCATTTTGTTGGTTGTGATCTTGGTACAATGTTTGTTTGGTTCAAATTCACCGATTATATTTAATCTGGTGCATGTTCAACCAATGACTTTGGCGTCGTCAACATTGTAGACTCGGAGACATGAGGATTCCGAGCACCTCAATCTCGTCATATTTGTAGGATTTATCACATTAGTTGATATTACGCCGTTGTATGATATTAACGCGACATGATTTAAAGCGTGATCCAATAGTGGTTGATAGTTGGTGTCCCGATGAATCTAAGATAAATTTACTAGTATTTTAATTTTATAAATTCAATATAACTCAATTACACAAAACTTTGTAAAGTGACATATGTCTTTCACTTATATAAACACATTATTCTTTCATGTCATATCTTGTTTAATGCGATGAGAATAACATTTTTAAACGGATTTTGATTTTCTACATTCAAAAATCATATATTCACTTACATTTAGTTTATTTTTAAGATTAATTTTGTCATTACTACCTACCATATTATCTATTCCATTCTTTTTCCTAGCACTTTTGCAGTAAATGTAGTGTAAATGAATGTAGGAGTTAGAATCCAAATCCATTTTTAAACACTCTTAAATCTTAATGGATTTTAAATTGAATAAGTTCCTAATGTAATTTTTTTTGTACAAAAGTTCCTAATGTAATTGAAAATACAATAAAGTGTTTGGTTAACTTCAACATCCATACCTCCATTTTAAAATTAAGCTATTGTTCAAAATAATCGAAACCATTTTAATGGCTGGACTTTTTAGTGAAAACTTTGTATTGCATTTGCATTGTTTGTGTAATCTTGTCAATACAAGATTTCTAACAATTTAATTCTGATCATAGCTTACAGGATTTCAGATGATACGTTCCCAAAGCCCAGTTTAGTGTTTTTTGTAGTTTCATTATTTTAGGCGTGAATGATCTCATAGTTCGTTGTCGGTTAGTTATAACAATCTAATACATGTTTTTTGATGATGTCGATTGAGACCGTTATGCTAATTGACGAATAATTTTTTCGAGTTTGTTGGGATTGTTATAGTAACTGAGACGCATCCGCCCCAATTTCTATTTACCCCAAGAGGGAGAGGTAAATGTTGGTGGCTGATCATCTATGCCAGATTTTCTAGGGGGATTTATTAAGAGTCTCCCAAAAGTGGCAGTACGACCTCCATCATCTTGAACTCCAAGGAGATGTGGTAGATTCGAAATTTAAGTTTTTGTTATATTAATTTTGATGTACTTTTCCTGTCTAATGCAATTTGTTAGTTTGTTTTATATTGTAATAAACGTTGTTCAATGTAATGAAATCAATAAATTTATTCCTATTGAAATATAACGTTGCAATGTACGTAATTCCTAATTTTTATTTCTGTAGCAGAGTCGTCCGCTACTTAAATAATGAATAGCAAAAAGGTTCTCTGGGGGCTTGAAATCTCCTTCCCGCTTCATCTCCTCATCCTCCATCTCATGCACAATATCATCACCATCATCATGTCCCTCCTCATGCGCATCATCAGCCCGATAATGCTTCGCTGTTTAGAAAGCGAGATTTTTATTTTTATTTTTTAAATTTTTTTCTTTCGGGGGGACTGTACTTTGAAGGTGGATAACAATCACATTTTTTACATGCTCGCATTCTAGAATGCCAACGATGCTCGCATTATAAAAGGCGAAAGAGTTTGTTTGGTCATTTTTGAGGATGTTTGAGAAATTTTAGGACGATCCAGAAGCAGCTCTTTTTTTTTTTTTTGGTACATCCAATCTTAGACTCGTTATTTATAACTAGCAGCTAGACAGGGTGCGTTCCGCGCCTGTCTATGTCTATTATGAAAAGAAAAAAAAAATGCTTTATGTTATAATGAATTCGTTAATAAAAATTTGGCTTAAATGCACTTTTGATCCCCCTATTTTCAAAAAAATGAAGTTTTGGTCCCCCTATTTTAAAAACCAACTTTTTAGTCCCCTAATTTTAATTTTTTTTGAGTTTTGATCCCCCATTCCATTTTAAGGCTAATTTTGTTGATGTGACATTGTCACTAATGCATATCAGCGTCCACGTGGACAAATTTAATATCCATGTCATTATTTATTTTTAATTCAATAAAATTTATTTTATAAAATAATTTAATTAAACCTAAGAAAGTTCATTAAAATAAAAAATCCAAAAATTCACAACCTCTAATTTATTAAACCTAAGAAAAAACAAACAATCACAACATGGACATGATCCTCTTTGATTCATATCAAACAATTGCATATTGAAAGCAAGTTTTGTGTTTCAAGAACCTTCAACTTTCACCATCATCCAACTTTATATAAAACCAATCTAGAATTAAACTTCAAACTTAAAACAATTTTTGGGTTTTCATTCAAACTAATCCAAAGTCATAGATAGTTTAAAGAGTATGAGTAATTTCTATTGAAACACAAAATCATCTCTAATTTCTTTTCGTTTTTAAAAATCTAAAAATTGTTGAGTTTGAACGGAAACCATAGGATTAGTGAAATCCATAAGGAAGGATTCTCTCCGACGGTGAATAAAATTCTAGTAGTTGAAGCTTTGATAATTAGGGTTTCAAATTTCATATTTTATAAGATTTAACAATTATTATTTTAGTTGAATATATAATTCTAACAATTAAAATATTTTATAAATAAAGTTTTATTGAATTTAAAAATATATAATAATGACATGGATATTAAATTTGTCCACATGAATGTTGCCACATCATTAGTTACAATGCCATATCAACAAAATTAACCCGAAAATAGGATGGAGGATCAAAACTAAAAAAAATGAAAATAGGGGGACTAAAAAGTTGGTTTTTAAAATAGGGGACCAAAACTTCATTTTTTTGAAAATAGGGGGACCAAAAGTGCATTTAAGCCTAAAAATTTTTGTTGCTAAAAAAAAAGACATTCCTTATATTATTGTGAGTTTGTTAATAAAAATTTTTTATTGCTAAAAAAAAATCAATGGTATTGTTTGTATTATGAAAAATCCACAAAAAAAAAAATTTGTATCCTGTTTATATATTGGTAAAATGTGAGTTTGTTAATAAAAGATTTTTGTTATTAAAAAAAATAAAAACATCAAGTATATCGTTGGTATTATGAAAAATCCATACCAAAATTTTTTGTATTTTTTTTTTTTGTTACAAATTTTTGGATCTCTTTATATATTGGTAAAGATAAAATTATTTTGAGAAAATTATTACGTAGTCTATAAAGCGACAATGGTTAGTATATATTGCAAACCCTTTTCAAAAACCTAAACCCTGTCTGTCGTATGGTGTTTTCACTTTGAGCAACAATGGTTAGTATATATTGCAAACCCTTTTCAATCTCTCTTTCAAAGTTCTCCTTCTTTTCTTTCTCTTTTGGTATTTTATTTGATGGTTAGTGTTTTTTATTTTTTCCTGCTTTTCTTTTTGGTACAATATTTTTTCCTGCTTTATTGGTTCATATTGTGATTTTTTGTGTTGGGTATGAGTTGTTATTTTTGGAATTTAAATGTAACTAGTTAGAAAAGAAGAAAGGAAGTTTTCTAGCTGAAAGTTCATTCTTTTCATACAGTTGTGGTATGGTATGTTAGGATTTAAGTTTGCAAAATTAGTATGATCAAACCTAATTTTGCAAAATCAGGTTTTATTGAAATGAGTCCACTCCTATTGAGCACGACACAAACACCGGACATGACACAAGTCACCGACACATCGATACTGATAGTAATTTTGAGAGAAAGACATAATTAATTGTAATCATATATGTGTTGGTGTCGGACCCTTGTCTAACGCAGGATACACCTAATCTGATGAGTGTCTGCGCTCAGCGCTGCCTTTCATAGATCTGCTCTAGCGTGATTTATTGTTGGGTAACTTGTCTCAAAAAGTATGTATGATAAAATGTAATTCCTTTTCATTATGCTTATCAAAAGTACTTTTGAACATGTAATTACTGAAAATTGTATAAATTTTGTAATGTAGTATAAGATGTATAGGTTAAAATGTTAAACGAAACATCTCAAATGGAAAAAGGAGAATGAAAAAGTATCAGGGATCTTGCGTCCATATAAACGTGTATGTTTGAAGCCAAAATTTGTTTAGCTAAAGGACTTATGTTGTGCATCAAACATAAAGTCAAAGTCAATTTTGTTTGTTGATTTCGAATTCGAACTAAACATATCCTTAATTGTTGTCGTTACTTTTGTATGGCAGGGGAAGAAAAACCGCGAACGTGCAAACAATCTGCAAGAGAAAACACCGAAACCAGACATAGATAAGTTTATTCGCGAAAGGTTTGCTTGCTTTTTGTGTATCTAAATTCTCAATGTATGTCTTGTAGCTGGTGATAAATTTCCACTTCATTTGATTTTTTTTCTGTATTATAGGTACCCAAGATTCGTGGATGCGCTTGGAGAATTGAATAACTGTCTTACAATGGTGCATCTTTTTGCAGCATTACCTGCGTTAAAGAGCAAGAAAATCGATGTAAAGCTTGTCCAAAAATGCCGAAGGTATATACTTCGAAATCAAGTTTGTATAAATTTTGATCAGCATTACCTGCGTTAATGACTTGAGTTATATATTTCCTTACCTGTATGCTAGATTGGCACATGAATGGCAAGCATTCGTATCTCGTACGCACAAGTTGAGGAAAACATTTGTATCTGTAAAAGGCGTATACTACCAGGTATCAATTGTGACATTTGTGATGTTTATAATCAATAAGTTGTGCATGTTATATGGATATGGATGGATTGAATTTTTATTTTTTTTTGCGCAGGCTGAGGTTGAGGGTCAGAAAATTACATGGGTAGCTCCTCATTTGTTACAATCCGATGATGTTGACATACCTACCGTGCTAAATTTTCTGCAATTATATGTGGTCGGTTTTTCTATTCATGTTCATATTTAGTGTCTTCATTCTGTTGATTCATCAACATTCATGTCGTTGTTGACATTTTACGAATTTTCTTAACTTTTATAATGAATTGTTACAGTCTCTTCTTGGTTTTGTGAATTTCAACCTCTATCGTTCTATAAATTTGGAGTATCCTCCCATACTCAATCCTCGGTTGGAAGCTTTGGCAGCAGGTACAATTTTCGCAGCTTAAATGGAAAATAGAACTTCATGAACTTAAAATTTCTGCAGATACTTCATTAATCTACTCATTGATTCTCTTTTCAAACTACAGACATATATGCACTATATGCCGATGAGTTTAGACCCTCTGGACCGATATCTGAAGCTTCTAAGTTAGCAGAATCTGAACAAGTCGAGTCCAAGAAAAAGGGGGCCGATGCTGAAAGTGAAAAATCTGAAGAGGATCAAGATACAAGAGAATGTAAAAACCTCTTCAAAAATCTGAAATTCTTCTTGAGCAGCGTGGTAACACCTTTTGGACAGTCTTAACAAAATCCACTATTTGAACTTACTCTTGGAATCATTTTCATGATTGTATGCTTGACATTACTTGCACTGCTTTCGTCTAACTATTCAGATACAAAGGGAATCATTGCTTTTTGTTATTCCGGCTTTCGGTGGTACAGTTTCATGGGAGGGAAAAGGGGCACCTTTTAATGAATCTGATCAGAGCATTACTCATCAGGTTTGTGATTTAGCTTATCATCTTCTAGGTGAAGTAGCTTTTCAGGCCTATTTCTTTTGTATTCTCGTAACTAAGATCATCTACATCATATACACAATAACAATCATACAACTGCATACAAGAGGGATCACTAGTGACTTGTTGAGCAAGTTACTTGTGAAGCAAGCTAAAGGTTTAACACTCTTCGCAATTTATTTTTTATGTTTAGATCGTAGATACGGATGCAGAAGGACATACGTTTCACACTAGAGAATATGTTCAACCACAGTGGATATTCGACAGTGTGAATGCTCGCATAGTTTTGCCAATGGAAAATTATATAGTAGGAAGGTAATTTGCTTGTATTAAAGAAAATTGTTTTAATCTTATATATTAGAAAATTGTTTTCATTGCAAACTTTTTTGGTTAAATTTTTATTTTGTTTACAGGATTCCTCCACCACATTTGTCACCTTTTGTTAACAACGATGAAGAAGGATCGATTCCTGATTATTCAAAGATTATCAAAAACTTACAGGAGGCTGCCCGAAAGGAAATCGTTCCGCTTCCTGGTGTTGGAAAACAAAAGGGCAATGAAGCAGCAAAGGGAAAACAAAAGGTATACATATTGTGAGAAAAACATTGCATCATAATTGTTGAATATATTGAGGGATCTCTAAATTTTAAATGTTTGCATTGCAGATGATGATTTCGAAGCAGCAATCTAATGTCGAAAAAGAAACACCTGCTGGTGTGGTAAAGACCGGAGAATCAACAACGAATGTTCAAGAAAACGTCGATACTGATACGAGTGCACTTATTATGATGTCACAGAAAAAAAGGAAACTATATGAAGCCATGAAGGTAAACTCTTTTTAGCTTCGTTGTGCATAATTGGTTGCAAAGTGATTTATCGGTTAAGTCTTTGCAATAGGTTCTGAATTTCTTCAAGTTTGTTTACTTAGTTATTTTTGGTAAATTTTTTTGATCAGATATCTAATAAACGCAAGCAAGATCAGTATGATCTTATCAGACAACGGAAAAAGAAACTAGATGAAGCTAAGGGTCAAAGGAGTTGAAGCGATCCTGCACCTTATATTTTTTAGTTAGGAATTCCACGAGGTATCATTCTATGCAAATGCAAACAAACTGGTGATTTAAAAGGCTAGTAAAAGTTTTAATTTTATAAGTTTAGACACTTATACTTATTTTATAATTCACATTCTGTGAATTTTGTACCTAATCTGTTTTTAATTATAGATCAAATACGTTAATTATCACACTCCCTGACACACCTTTTAACCTGTTTGCAAGAATTTTCGCCAACAACTTATTCAAACTACCTACCAAAGAAATAGGTTTGTACGCTGAGAGATTTTGTGGGTGATCGACTTTTTGGTATGTGTCAAAAAATAAGCGATGACCGCTTTGGGAAACACATCATTTTTGTGAAATTCTTTTAAATCGCCTACAAAATCTTCTTTTATTGAGCTCTAACATTCCTTGATAAATGTGAAATTGAAACCATCCGACCCTGTGCTCGTTGCCTCCTTGAAAGCTCAATACTGCCTCCTTGGTTTCGCCCTCGCTAAATGGCATGAAACCAATGACACTGTCTTCATGGTAAATGCTTGAAGCTAAGCCTACTCAAGCTCAACCTACATGAACCTTCTCTTAAAAGTTTGAGGAATAAAATCCCCATACCTCTCTCTTTACATGCATCATGGATTCATTGTAGGGGTGGACTACTTACCATTTGTAAATTGTATTGTGTAACATTGTATTGGTTTAGAAATTTTTAAACTTAGAAAATATAACACTCAAAACAACATAATTAACAGATATTAATCTATACTGGTTAAGTCTCCTCTCAGCAATGGGAAAACAATCAATTCAAAAAATTTCTGTTTGGCCTTTCTTGTTTTTTTGTTGGTTGGGTGTGTATTTGAGGTATCAAAATATGTTTTTTTTTATGGTTTTTTTTTTTTCTTCTGTGTTGTTTAGGCGAAAAACATCTGTTTGTGTGTACTACTGATACCCGTTATTGCGTTTGTATTATGGACATTTTCCAGTCTTTTTTATTTATAATTTAATATATTATTATATTTGTCATTCTAAAAACAAAAATCAATTAATATTTTATTTTAAGGACACTTATCAAAAGATATACATGAACAAAATTATAGCTAGGTTTTTTTTTTCTTTCTTTTTTTCACTAAATAGCTAGATTTATTTATCTCTAATTATATAGAATATAACTAAACAAGTTGCTTTCGCCGAGTGGTTAAGGCATGTGCCTGCTAAGTACATGAGGTTTTCTCGCGAGATTTTGAATCTCTGATGCGACGAAATATTTTTATCTTAAAAAAAAAAAATCATAGTGAAGACGTTACGTTCAATATACTTTGGCATAACAAATGCATTTTCCACTTATGCAGTAACCACCAAATAAAAATTCATTTATCTTGCAAACATTGTTACATATTTCATTGTCACCAAAACCTTTGCATTCACCAGGGAACATAAGACAGATGATTTCACATGCCTCAATCTGCACCATTGCTTCTTCTGCAATTTTCAAATGAAACATTAATTTTTTGTCATGATGTTTTGGATCACTAGTTAAGAAAACAAAAAAAGTAAATTTCTTATTGAAAAAATTACTTTTTATATTTTAAAAAGTAGAGTACCCAAATTTCAATTTTTTTATCATATTTAGTTCCTTAATAATATTTTTTAATAAAATTTTTATATTTTCAAAAAAAATTCTTATATTAATGATTGAATAGGAAATAATTTTAAAGATGTGTTAATTTTTAATTCATTGGCAGTATAAATTATAAATATTTAAATTTACATTTTATAAAAATCAAACTATAACTTTAAAGGTAAACAAATTGTCAATACTTAAAAATTGAATTGGCAAAACTCCATGAGATAGCTTACAATTAACCCTCTAAATTAGAATGCCAACTTCTAAAGAGAAAAATGAAAATAGAGTTAGTAATTAAAACATAATTAACTTACGAGCAACTAAGAGAATAATGAGAAAAAAGTGCATGCCAAAAAGTATTTTCCTCTTCATTGTCACCAACTTTTTATTTTGTATATATCCTATGAATGTGTAGGTGGTTATGAGTCATCAGCATTGCTATTTATACAGCCATTGATTTGAAGTTAAACATGAAATAATATTCCAACCATCAATCAACTTGAAAAGTCATCATGAGTTGGATGTTACCCCTTAATCAATGTTTTGAGAAGCCACAACTTGTAGCTTTGAAATGGAAGCAAGTTTACAATGATCCTACACAAGTTTTAACATTAATTGCACTTGTCACACTATATAAAATTAATTGTAATTTCATTTTTTTTTGCCTCTTATAATTTATTATGTGATTGCATATATGAAGAAATTTTTTGTGATATTTTCTTTCCCTTTTGTTATTATAAAAATTGCAATTATAATTATATATAAAAGTTAAACTCTTTCAAAATATTCTAAAATTTAGAATATTTATGGTGGATGTTTTCAAGACTAATTATTCGGAAAGTTTCTATTTTTGAAAAATATAAAATTATTTTATCCACTTTTATATTCGGCGACTTCTTTTTATTTATTTTTTTATTTTTTTATTTTTTTATATAATGGAGGGCCTAGGCCCGAAAAGAAATTACAACGAGACTAGTATGTGAATACTAATCCCAGCTTTATCATCAAGGAAAACATGCGTAATTTGAGTCGGACATGACTCATAAAAAAATCATATAAGAGCCTAAATCACACCCGATACTCGCAAGAGCATCAACACATCGATTCGCTCCGCCAGTAAGAGTGGGCGTGGAGGCGCGTCACTATTCATCATCTTCCTCACTCATTTTCTGCAGAAACGGGTCGCGACGACCCGGTTCGTTCTCCCTCAATAATTAACGAAACTCGACGTTCTTTATACCGTTTTGATCGTCGTTCAATTTTATGAATGTTTCCGGTATTAGTTTTCGAAATCGGTGATCGAATCGCATATAAAATGTGACCGAAATTGAGCAAGCAAAAATAGAAAGTTCTTATTATTACACGTGTAAAATCATTTGATGGCTGTGAATGACTTATGCACCATACATAAGAAGAGGCTTATGCATATTAACTCTTGCCCGGTTTGGATTAGCTTATTTTTGAGCTTATGCAATATAAATTAGGTTTTATGCTATTTTATAAGTTCACACTAGTGAAAATTGTATTTTTATAAGCTATTTTATCATAAACTGACAAACTTATAAAAATTGCATAAACTATTTATATAAGCTCAAAAATAAACTAATTGAAATAGTTCCTCTCACCCTATTAATAGCATTTATTGTAACAAGTGCATTTACCTTTTTTGCATGTACCACCCAATAAATATTTATTTATTTTGCACGTATGGTAACAAGAAATACTGTCATATTCACTAATGCATGGATCTGTAAACATAGTCGTTCTTATCACACATGGCGCCGCCTCAATCTGCACCACTGCTTCTTCTGCAATTTTCAAATGAAACAAAAATATTTTTTAATTTAAGCGGTATATTTACACTTGTTAATAAAATTCTTATCTATATTTTATTACTACACAAATTATTGAATAGGAAATTATTTTTAGAATGTGTTGATTTAGCATCTTCGATTGTGATATCACGTTGGGTATCATACAATATTATTAACAAGTGGTCCTTATTATATTTATTTTTTCAACTTAAATTGATGATATTAACCTGATGATACGACACCTTAAATAAGACACTGTATCATCAATTTTGATATCCTCTGTGCCCGTCATGGAACTCCAATGATAAAAGAAAATTAAGGTACGAATCATTAGTCTATGAAACTCTCGATGATACTCTTATTGAAGATGCTCTAAGTTATAAATCTTTATATTCACATTCTATAAAAACTAAACTCTAAATTTAAAGATAGCTTGAATTTTTATTTTCAAACCCATAAACTTATATTTATATAATTACATTTTCCTTTAAAAAATAATAAATAAATAAAGTAATCAGACTTATGTATTAAAATTACTTTAATTAATAGATAAATGAAAATAGACATATAAATTAAAATATTAAAATATAAACTTACGAGCAGCTAAGACAACAATGAGAAAAAAGTACATACTAAAAAGCATTTTTCTCTCCATTATTTGTTACTTTTATTTTGTCTCCTAAGCATGATAGTGGTTATATATATATATATTACATCTCAGTGCTATAGGTATTGCTATTTATAGAGCCATTGAAGTTAAACTTGAAATAATAACCATTAATCAATTTGAAAAGTCACCACATGAGTTGAAAATAAAATTTAAGTTTAACGTCAAACATTATGTGACCCCTTAACCAATGTTTTGGATATATACTTCAATACCACTCTGCAATTCAAGTTTGTTGTGACTTTTGAGAAGCCACAACTTGTAGCTTTGAAATGGAAGCAAGTTTGCAATCATACTAAGACAATTTGAAAATGACGCTTGTTTTCCTATGACATTGTAGCGCTATTAAATTGCCCCTTTACCATTTTTTTGTTTTTCTTTTTAACTGCACAAAATCAAAGACATTATTGTCATGTTTGGGTGAAAAGTCTCATTCATCCTCACAAAAACTTCCAACACATCGACTATATCTTGTCCTTATTTCTTTCAATTTTATTTTGTAATCCACAAAAGTAAAGCTGGGGTACTCATTTTGGCCATGACACATTTTTTTTATACATCGTTTAATGAAACAAATTCAAATTTCAAATATCACATTTTACCTCTTTTTCTTCTTTTATATTTAATTTTTGTTCTCTCTAGCTATTCATGTTCTTTCTCTCCTCTTAGATTCGCTCTTTTTTTTTTTTTTTTTCTTTCTTCTGCATATTTCTCTTTTACTAATGCTAATTTCATTTTATTTAAATTATTCTCTATTATTTGTTTCCTTAAGTTCAATATGGTTTCCTTCTAGGATGCAACTACCACTACAAAAACACACGCCTTTAGCCATGGTCAAAACCATAGCTAAAGGTTGCATTGAACGTGGCTAATAACTTTACCACGTTAATTTTAAGGGTGGGTATTCCCGGCGTTTTCAAAATTTAGCCACAGTAATATCAAGCGTGGTAACAATTTTATAACTACGGTTATTTGTCAATTAGTCACGGTTAAACTGTGGCAAAATAGTTGTTAGGAGGAGAATTAAAAAAATATAGCCACGGTTGAAACCGTAGCTAAATTACTTTTTTAATTGTCCCACTATTTTGCTTCGGTTAAACTGTGACTAATTGATAAATAACCGTGGTTACACAATTGTTGCCACACTTTATATTGGTCATGGCAAAAATCAAAATTACCATGGTAAACTTTATTAGTCACGGTTGATCATACTTTTAGTTAGGTTTTGACTATATGGCTAATTAAATAGCACTTTTTTTTGAATAACTACTATAAGTTTCAGCCTAATTTCTTAAACAATGAATTATTTTCTCAAACAGTTTACAATTAGATGAGCATATAATGAAGTTCTGCTTCAGAATTCATCACAGTTTGAATAAATAGAGTTAAATAAGAGGCTCATATGAAAATTTTATAACTATCATCATATATTATTTTTGAATTTTTTATCTCTAATTATATAGTATATAACCATCATATATTATTTTTTTAACAGCGCTGTATATTATATAACCATAATATATAGTGGAGATTCTCAATAGGCATAACAAATGCATTTCTCATTCATGCAGGAACCACCGATTAAAACATTATTTGTCTGGCAAAGATGGTTACATACTTCATTGTCATAAAAAGTTTTGCATTCACCAGGGAACAAAAGACAGCTTATCTCACATGCCTCAATCTGCACCCTTGCTTCTTCTGCAATTTAATTTTGAAATGAAACATCTATATTGTATCAAAAAAAAAAATCTATAAATTAATAAACAATAAAACATTTGAAGGAATCCTTCAAAAAGTAAATTAGAATGAATAATAATAGCGAAAAAAATTAAAAACAATTAACCCTCTAAAAAAATTTTAGGTCGTCCAAATAAAGGGCATTAGAAAACCCCAAACTCCAAAGCAGACAAACTGCATAAACTATTTACCATATTCAGTAGAAACCCCAAACTGCCATTCCAATGTTTTTATCATAGTTAGTTCCTTAATAACATTTGTTAATAAAATTCTAATATAAATGATTGAGTAGGAATTTATTTTTAAAATGTGTTAATTTCTGATTCATTGACAGTATAAATTATAAATATTTAAATTTACGTTTTATAAAAATCAAACTATAACTTTAAAGGTAGCTTACATTTTTTATTTTCAAATAAACAAAGTTATATATTAAAATTACTTTAATTTAGAGAAAAATGAAAATAGAGTTAGTAATTAAAATATAATTAACTTACGAGCAACTAAGAATAATGAGAATAAAGTGCATGCCAAAAAGTATTTTTTTGAATCAAGGAAAACTTTGATTAAACAAAAAAACCATCAAGTACACGGCAATCTCAAGGATTCAGCCCAAAATATCTAACACGGACAAAACAACCATAAACTAGCCTATTTACATCATTAGTTTAGCTAGGTGTGTCCTTAGCTTCCTATTTGTCCAACCTCTATACACTATATTATCAATTATTTTTTCATCAGTAAGCTGGTTCAGACCATTGTTGCCAAAGCTGACAGCATTCCTATACCTCCAAATTTCATAAACACATTCAGTAAACGCAAGTTTTAGGATCTTAGCACGGCTACCCTTTCCCTTTGTTTGTTGAATAATCCAATCCACTTCGTGACGCCAGCCCAAAGGATTGTGGTCAACTTGTATCCACTGCAGGACTTTTCTCCAAATACCCTTTGTTTCACTGCAATTGAACATCAGGTGTTGTTGTGTTTCATCAGCATTGCAGAAGCAACATCGGGTTGTATCAATTGCTCCATGTTTGTGTAATCGGTCACGAGTAGCCAATCTCTCATTACAAGCAAGCCAAAGGTTAACAAGAGCTCTAGGCCGGGCCATATTTCCATAGAACAAGGTTCTCCACACAACACTTTGAGCTTGATCATGAACTGCCATGTACATCTTTTTCATGCTAAATTTCGAGGCATTCAACATCTCTATCCACACTAGATTCTGATGGATACCATCGCGATGCTGCATAATAGCCTTCATAATCCAGGATGCATTATCCGGGATACAAGCCTCCATAATCTGCTGATTTTTAATGTAGTATGTATGGACCCATTTCACCCAAAGACTATCTGATTTGCCACTAAGGTTCCAAAGAAGCTTCAACAAAGTAATACGATTCCAAACCTCCAGATCAATGAGATTTAGACCACCATTACGCTTAGGCTGACAAATAGTTTTCCAAGCACCGGGGGCTTTACGGCTCTTCTCTATACTACCAGTCCAAAAGAAAGTTCGACAAATAGAGTTAATTTTTTGAATCACTGCTTTAGGAAGAGGCAAGCACTGCAGCCAGTAATTAGTCATAGAAAAAATCACACTGTTGAGAAGCTGAATTCTTCCAGCATAGCTTAGAAGTTTAGAGCTCCAATGAGTGATTCTCCCAACAATTTTTTCAATCAAGCCCATGTAGTTTTGAATAGCTAATTTCTTACTAGTCATAGGAATCCCAAGGTATCTAAAAGGAAGCTTACCTTCTTCAAAGTGAGTGATTCTTTTGATATCATCCTTACTACTTTGGTCTACACCACCAAAGAAAATGCAGCACTTAGAAGGGTTGACTTTGAGGCCCGTTGACTTAGAAAATTTGTCGAAGGCTTCCAACATAAGTGTAACGGAGCCCTTATCACCTCTGGCAAATAATAAAATATCATCAGCAAAGCAAAGATTAGTGAGGCCGAGTTTCTCACACTTGGCATGAAAATTGAAGTTATGATTTTTTTGCATCCTTTGAAAACAACGGTTTAAGTACTCCATCATGATGACAAATAGAAGAGGAGAGATAGGGTCCCCTTGCCGAAGGCCGCGATTAGCCTTCATAATGGTGGAATAACTCCCATTTATGTTAAATCTATAAGAGACAGAAGTCACAGCTACCATGATCCATTTTGTAAATTGTTTTGGGAAACCAACTTCATTAAGCACACATTCCATAGATTTCCAATCAATGGTGTCATAAGCTTTTTGAATGTCAAGTTGCATCATACACCTAGGGGTGCCCCCTTTTCTATTGTACCCTTTAATTAATTCATATGTCAGTAGGATATGATTATGAATAATCTGACCTGGCACAAAGGCAGCTTGGTTCTGACCAACAATGCTAGTCATCACCTCCCCCATTCTTCTGGTTAGGACTTTTGATATGATCTTGTATATAGTGCTGCAGCAAGAAATAGGTCTATACTCCTTGATCTTCCTAGCCTCATTAGTCTTAGGGATCAAAGTGACGAGAGTGCAATTAGCTGCCTTATAAAGTCTACCGTTATCAAAGAAATCGTGAACAGCTCCCAACACATCATGTTTCACTATATTCCACGCTTTCTTAAAAAAATAAGCCCCGTAGCCATCAATGCCCGGAGACTTCAGGTCACCAATACTTTGCAAAGCTTCTGTAATTTCTTTGTCAGTGATAGGACCAATCAACTTTTCCCTTTGATCATTATTAAGTTGGGGTCCTTCTCTCAGCACAGTGATGTCAACACCATTTAAATCATCGTCAGCCGTGCCCATAAGCTTAGAGTAGAAACTCATAACCTCTTCTTCAATATCATCTTGGGTTGTAAGTTGGGTACCATCCTCTGTATATAACACATTCATGTTCTTTGAAGCTGACCTTGTTTTGATTGAGGCATGGAAGTAGCTGTTATTCCCATCCCCCAATTTTAGCCACTCCAATTTAGATTTTTGTTGCAAAATTTTTTCCTCAGTTTCCTGCCAATTAAGGAGGTCATCATTACACTGTTTCACCACCTCAATTTTATCAGCATTCATTCTATCCAGTCCAAGGTCCAGCTGAGCCTTTAGAAGATTTTCTCTAGCTTTGGAAATCTGCAGCTTAACATCTGAGAGGGGCTTACTAATCTCTTTCAGAATAGGCTGCAACCTTTGCAGCTTCTTCCACAACACGTACATAGGCCTGCCACTGATTTGCTCATGCCAACTATTAGCCACAGCGTACAAAAAACCATCCAGATCAGCAAAACTATTAAGGAACTTAAACTGATTTTTTCTTTTCCTCATGGTACCTTCAGCACTTAAAAATTGTCAATACTTAAAAATTGAATTGGCAAAACTCCATGAGATAGCTTACAATTAACCCTCTAAATTAGAATGCCAACTTCTAAAGAGAAAAATGAAAATAGAGTTAGTAATTAAAACATAATTAACTTACGAGCAACTAAGAGAATAATGAGAAAAAAGTGCATGCCAAAAAGTATTTTCCTCTTCAATGTTACCAACTTTTTATTTTGTATCCTATGAATATTTAAGTGGTTATGAGACATCAGCATTGCTATTTATATAGCCATTGAAATTAAACTTGAAATAATATTCCAACCATCAATCAACTTGTAAAGTCATCATGAGTTGGATGTTACCCCTTAATCAATGTTTTGAGAAGCCACAACTTATAGCTTTGAAATGGAGGCATGTTTACAATGATCCAAACACAAGTTTTAAAATTGCACTTGTCACACTCTATAAAATTAATTGTAATTTCATTATTTTTTTGCCTCTTATAATTTATTATTATTATTTTTTGGGTAAATGATCATTTACCCCCCTGAAATATAAGCGAATTTTCGTTTACCCCCTGTGTAGATTTTTTTTCAGTTTACCCCTCTGCAAAACATAGATTCTCTCATTTTGCCCCCTAGGTGTACAGCAGGACATGTGACTATGCACATATGCTGACTTGGTTTGTACACGTGGAAAAAAATCATTTATATTTTTTAAAAAAATTCCACGTCAGATAATATATAATTTTTTTTAAAAAAATTCCTAAAATAAAAAAAACGAATCTTTTTTTCCTAAAATAAAAAAAACGAATTTTTTTATTTTGCACCAAAAATAAAGATTTACTCCAAGACTTACTCCCAAATAAAATTTATTTTTAAAATAAAAATTTTAAAGATTTATTTTCAAATCTTTTTTCACTAAAGAAAAATAGAATCTTTATTTTTTAAAAACAAAACCATTTTATGTTAATATTTTTGAATTAAAAAAAAAAGTACCGTACAAAAAATAGAAAAAGAAGTTTCAGTTTTCATCTTCTACCAAAACTATTTTTTCTAGAACTAGAGATAACAAAGTAGAAGAGGACTCCGGCGATTGAAGAAGACGAAGATGAATACGATAACGACGGTGAAAGCAAACGATTTTCGGCGAAGCCTGAACTATGAAGAAGAAGTAAAGTAAAGTTACGCAGAAAAAAGTAAAGTTTTGTTTTTAAAAAATAAAGATTCTATTTTTCTTTAATTAAAAAAAATTTGAAAATAAATCTTAAAAATTTTTAATTTAAAAATAAATTTTATTTGGGAGTTAATTTTTATTTTTGGTGCAAAATAAAAAAAATTCGTTTTTTTTTTTTTTTTATTTTAGGAAAAAAAAGTTAAAATTTATGCAGAAAAAAGTAAAGTTTTGTTTTTAAAAAATAAAGATTCTATTTTTTTAATTAAAAAAAATTTGAAAATAAATATTTAAAATTTTTAATTTAAAAATAAATTTTATTTGGGAGTAAATCTTTATTTTTGGTGCAAAATAAAAAAAAATACGTTTTTTTTTTATTTTAGGAATTTTTTTTTAAAAATAATTTATTATCTGATGTGGAATTTTTAAAAAAACTATAAATGATTTTTTTCCACGTGTACAAGTCACGTCAACATATGTGCACAATCACATGTTCTGCTGTACACCCAGGGGTAAAATGAGCGAATCAATGTTTTGCAAGGGGGTAAACAGAAAACAAATCTGCACAGGGGGTAAACGAAAATTTGCTTATTTTGCAGGGGGTAAATGATCTTTTACCCTTATTTTTTTGATAAATTAAGAACATCTAGATATCAAAGTAAAGATAGACAAACATCCCAAGATTGTTGGTACCCTATCCTCCCCTATAGCTCATATTATTATTAAAAAAGAAAACAAAGAAACATATACAAGTTTGTAAATTTAATTGGAAAGAAAGAACTGGGCAAGAAGGCCAAAAGATGTAACAAACAAGACCAAAGTCATGCCGTACAAAACTGGGTAAGAAGGCTTAAAGATGTACTTATTCCTGCAGATGACTTGCTAGATGAATTTGCTATTCAGGATATGATACACAAAAGGGATGAACCTCAGCAAAACAAAGTAACAAAGGTACTTCATTCCCTATCTGCAAACAGAATTGCTTTTCGCCATAAAATGGCTCATGAGATTGAAAAAATACAAAAAAAATTTAATGATGTGGTGAGAGATATGTCTGGGTTGAAGCTAAACCCAAATGTTGTGATGGTTGAGGAAACTAACACCGTAAGGAGAGAAACCGGTTCTTATGTGTCAAAATCAGATATCATTTGCGATAACCACATGAAATTCAAAATGATGGTGAAAGACAACTCTTGCTCAATTGGTATACAATGATGGTGAAATAAAAAAGTCTTTTGAATAGAGTATGTGGGTATGTGACTCTGATAACTTTGATGTCAAAACTATTGTGAAGAACATGTTGGAGTCACTAACCAAGAAAAAAATTGATGATACATTATCATTGGACATCTTGCAAAATATGCTTCGTGACAATTTAACCGGTAAGAGATACTTGTTAGTCTTAGATGACATTTGGAACGATAGTTTTGAAAAGTGGGATAAATTGTGGACTTGCTTGATGTGTGGTGTTTAAGGTTATAGTGACTACTCGTAGTACAATTGTGGCTCAAACCAAGGGTGTATGTGTCCCCTATGCTTTGAAATGGTTTGATTCTAGAAGACTCTTGGAGTTTATTAAAGAATATTGCATTTAGGGATGATACCACTAGAGTGAATCGAACTCTCGAATCAACCGGCAAGAAGATAGCAGAAAAGTGCAGAGGCGTTCCATTAGCAATTAGATCATTGGGAGGCATATTAAAGAATAAAAGAGAAGAAAATGAATGGGGTCATGTCTTGCGAGGTGACTTTTGGAAATTGTGCGAGGAAAAAGATAGCATCATGCCGGTCCTAAAATTGAGTTACCGAAACTTGTCACCTCAACAAAAACAGTGTTTTTCTTATTGCTCTTTATATCCTAAGGATTGAGAATTTAAGAAGGGTGGGTTGATTCAAATGTGGATGGCACATGGTTATCTTGAATGTTCAGTGGAAGGGAAATGCATGGAAGATGTTGGTAACCAATTTGTTAATATTTTCTTGATGAAATCATTCTTCCAAGATGAAAAATTGAATGAAGATGGTAATATAAACTGTTTTAAAATGCACGATTTAATGCAGGATCTTGCATTTAACTTCATTTCACGATTTTTGATCTCTATTGTTTTGTTTTGTCGAGTTTTGAAAGTAAACAGATTCCATTATTTAAACCTTGAAACAGTTTTAAATTATTTTTGTTGCTCTAATTTATACTTGCAATTTTTTTATTCACTTATTTAGGCTTTCTCATTTGTAGTTTCAAGTTTAAGATAAATGTTGCAATTGTTATTTTACCATGAAAACACCGATTAATCTAACAAATAGTGAAACTAACTCATAATCTACTATTAATCTAAAGATAAATAAGCCACAGGGATAAATTTCTTTTAGATCATCAACATAATCCTTTTTCAACATAATCTTTATTCTTTAGATCTAACTTACCATTTCATAGCTAACAACTGATTATTTTCTCTTAAAAATAAGCCCCAGGTCTACTTTTCTTTTAGAATGCTCGAAGGGTGTTTTGAATAAGCTACAACTTTAACAAACTATTGTGTGGATTATCTAAAACTCGCGAAATAATATTTGCTTTTTGGAAGGAACATTTTCTACTGAGTGTCTCATTGATAAGGTGAAATTTTATCTTGAAAATTGTTTCTAGGTAAAAACCTTGGTACCTGATGTTCTTATATGAGTGAGTATGCAACCAATATTTTGATGGAATCGGTATAGTTTAGCAGGGGTGTGGAGCGGGGTCTCTTGAGATCAGTAGATTTTATAAATGGGTTTGTTTTCTCTTGCTAAGAAGCTTAGAACTAATCTCTTTAGGTTCCTCTTGTCTATATAGACTAGAGACTAGAGATACCCCTTCTCAATTGTAATTAATTAGAGCATTTTTTTTTGAATGGTAAATAATATTATATTATATATAGAAATGTAAAAAAAAAATCAAAATACAGAGGGATACTAAAAATATATTCCGCCAACACCTAACAACATTTTAATATTTTTGTCAAAAAAAAAAAAACATTTTGATATTCAATAATTCTATAATATTTCTTTTATCTCAATATGGTATCAACCCTTTATCTTTAATTTTTCTTTCTCTTCATCGAAAATATACAATCATTCAAAACCAAATCCCAGACTTTCTTCATTGCAAACTCTAGAGTTTTTCTTCATCGCAAATTTGTGTCTTCTCCATCGTAATCACCAAAACTATTGAACCAAGAATCGAGAGAAGATGTACGTACGGCAAAGATGGTGTCAAAGAAGAGATGTCATTGGTGTTTGAAAAAACGAACAGAGAAGAAGAAGAAGAAGAAGAAGAAGAAGAAGAAGAAGAAGAAGAAGAAGAAGAAGAAGAAGAAGAAGAAGAAGAAGAAGAAGAAGAAGAAGAAGAAGAAGATGAGAGAATTGTTTAGGAATGCAAAGTTCAAATTTATTACATTTAATTAATTTTTATCCAAGGGTTATCATTGAATCCTCTCATCTCTTATTATAATAAGTCCTCTGGCCCTATCAATCGCATTTATTGTAACAATAGCATTTTCCATTTTTGCATCCACCACCCAATAAAAGTTTATTTGCTGCTTTGCACATATGGTAACAAGAAACATTGTGATATTCATCAATGCATGCATCTGTATATAGAATTGTTCTTATCGCACATGCCGCCTCAATCTGCACCACTGCTTCTTCTGCAATTTTCAAATGAAACAAAATATATATTTTTTAATTTAACCGGTATATTTAAACTTTGTAATAAAATTCTTATCTATATTTTATTGCTACACACATTATTGAATAGGAAATTATTTTTAAAATCTGGTGATTTATGATTCATTGACGGTATAAGTTATAAATCTTTATATTCACATTCTATAAAAATCAAACTCTAAATTTAAAGATATCTTGAATGTTTATTTTCAACCTAAACTTAATTACATTTTCCATTAAAAAATAAATAAATAAATAAATAAAGTAAACAAACTTATGTATTAAAATTACTTTAATTAAGAGAAAAATGAAAATAGAGATATTAATTAAAATATAAACTTACGTGTAGCTAAGACAACAATGAGAAAAAAGTACATGCTAAAAAGCATTTTTCTCTTCATTATTTGTGACTTTTATTTTGTCTCCTAAGCATGTATAAGTGTTTTTTTTTTGTTTTTTTTTACAAAAGCATATGTATAATTGGTTATAGAGCCATTGAAGTTAAACTTGAAATAATAACCATTAATCAATTTGAAAAGTCACCAATTTGAAATAAAATATTAAGTTTAACGTCAACAATTATGTGACCCCTTAACCATTGTTTTGGATATATACAATAGTCAATATCACTCCGCAATTAACCCACTTGAGTTGGTGCATTGGTATTGACTTTGGACTTGGGAGTGTGCTCCTCTTGAGGTATGAAGTTCGATTCTCTCTGGCGCTAATTTAGGTGGGCTAATTTAGCTTCTTAAAAAAAAATACCACTCTGCAATTCAAGTTGGTTGTGACTTTTGAGAAGCCACAATTTGTAGTTTGAAATGGAAGCAAGTTTGCAATCATCCTAACACAATTTTAAAATGCCACTTGTTTTTCTATCGTAGCGCTATTAAATTTCTCCATACGAGTGTACTATAATTATTAATGTTTTTAGCTCATATGTTACACATGGTACATCTAATATGAACTTAAAAAAAATAAAAAAAATTGTTGGTGGATCTTTACAAATTTTAGTAAGATAGTGAAACTAACTCATAATCTTTGTGTTACTCTTTAAGGGATACTTAGATCTTCTTGTGGTGGTGTGTTACAAGTGTTAACTTTTGGTGTGCCTTCATGTAGTGTTTGTTTTTCCGTGGTTGTTATTAGGTGTTAGTGGGGTGTACTTTTGGTACCTCATTGTTTTTTAAAGGCTTAATTAGTTTATTGGTCCAATAAAGACATTTTAAGTTTCTCAATATTGGTCTTTTAAAGATAAAATGGTCTGAATTGATCCTTATTAATATCATCGTTTGCAACATATTGGCCATTTCCATCTATTTTTTCTAAAAAACGTTAACTATTGACAGGTGGCATTGTGGTTGAATATGGTGAATCAACATATATTGTGGTACACCGTAGACTTTAATAATATTTTAACTTTTAACCATTTGATTTTTTGGACAAAAATAAAACAATTAAATCTTATTGATCTATTATATCTGATAATGAACCACTAACATTTAATATTTTTTCTGTTGTTCTTCATCTTCCTCCATTCTTTTTCATCTTTACATCTTTCAAGAAACCTAAATAAAATTTTTTAAAAACAAAACAAAAATCCAAGGTCCTAAGTTGTCCATCCATGAAAAAGCACCCAGGAGCATTGGAGAACCAATCATAAAATTCAATTGAATTTGCATCTTGAGTTTTGTATTTGAGTTTTGATTTTCTAAGATTTGCTTTATAGAATCGATTAACACATGATTTTCGTTCTTGGAATTTTCTGTAATTTTATTTCATCTCACTTTTTTTCTATTCAACCAAACCGATCATTAATTAAGTACGGAGCGTGACTTGGTTAGACATTTACGCATAGGAGACAATATCTAAGTTGAAGATTTTTATTTTTAATACACTTTCTATAATTAGTTCATTCATAGATGCACGCCGCCGGTCCTCTTTTTAAGGGTTTTCTTAAAAAAATAAAACTAATAATATTTTAGGGAATTTTTTTAATTTAACCATTTTTTAAAATATCCAACGATAAAATGTTATATTATGCTGCCATATCACTATTTCTTTAATTTTATTTAAATTTCAAGCAATGAGATGCATAATCCATATTTATCTCATGATTTATCTCATGATCTAATTCATGATTTATTTCATGAACATGAACTAGCAAACTTGAGCTAGCTTTATTTATATATTATATATTCCCTCATTTTCATATATAGTGGTAATTAAATTCAACAGATACATTGGCACACGTAATTGTTGCAGACACCACTGCTCCAACCTTGATCCTTGCAAGTAATGTTACAATTTTCGTTTAGAATCGGGCCATAGCATGGAGGACTGATCACAGGACCTGATGTAGAACAGTCATCCAATGCTGCATTTTCCATAGGAGTACTTTATTAATCACTACATATTAAATTTATAATATAATACTAATTAATTATATTTTTCAACAGAAATCTTTTATTAATGGAGAAAGAGAACATAGTACAAGTGATAGTGAACCAACCAAGGATCAATATAAAGCTTATAAAAAAAAAAATCAATAAAGTATAGAATATAGATAAATAAAGCTAGATGGTTTGGGAGATCACCTTTTCGTTTCTTGTGATCGGATCTCTCATGTTTAGTACCGTGTTTCTAGGTGGTTAGGGATCGAGTTTGTGTCCCCCAATAGTATTATGCAAGTTTTTGAGAGTTTATTTGACTTGGGTGTGGGGTGTCAGGCTCAGTTAGGTTTGATTCTAGTGTGCATGATGTTGTGTGGACTATTTTGACCTCTTTGGTGTTTTTGTTTCGTATCTTTTTTCTTATTTGTGTTAAGTACTTCTGATACTTATGATATGTACTCTGATCATAATTATTAGTGAGCCAGTGAAGTATTTTATGAAATTCACATTTTTTTAGTCCGCCACCTCATCCACAATAGAATTAGTAAAATTCATACTTTTTTTTGAAAAAGTAAATATTAGTGAGCTGGTGAAGTATTTTATGAGTCATGCTAGTTAGTGTCCCTAAGATATTAGTTATGGGTTATGCTAACCTTTTTTAAAATTCAGACATTTTTATATTTTTAAAAGCATAATTATATAAATTTTTAAATTATTTTGCTAGGGTACTAGCTAGCATTTTTTATATTTTTATTTATTCTGTAGGAAAAAAATATTTTCTTATTAATAAGTATATAAAATTTATAACACCATTGCTCTAACACTTAAATTTTTTTAATATATGTATTTAATCTGTTATCAATTTTTTTTTGTGTATGTGAAAGTTATTTAACATTTTAAAAATTAAAAGGTAATTAAACATAAAAACATACAATTATATCTCAAAATATTATAGCAAAAAAAGGAGAGGATGACACTACCATATATAGACTTACCAGCTGCAGAGACAACAAAGAGGAAGAAGAACAACCAAAGAACTGTTTTCCTTTCCATTATGATATTTTCTTCTTCTTTGTTTCCTTAGAATATAATGAATATGTGATATCCTAATACCATGATGTTGTTATTTATAGAACCTTAATTTGAACTTGGAAGATCACTACTACTATTCCATTGCAACCACTGTGGCAAAAATTAAAATCAAACACTTAGTTTATTTTTTGTTCTACAGTGACATAAATTGATTTTAAATGAATTAATTTTGTAAACTTTGATTTCAATTAAAAATAAGTTGAATGTATAATAGTTTATATTGGAATACATTTACATGAAACTCTAGTGTAAAAAGTTGTTACCCTTCAATAATAGCTCATTTTTGGATCAATGCAATTATCATATTATGCTTTTAAAAAAAATCTATCAAAGTTTAATGAATGTTCACTATTTTAAAAAAACTTTGTTCACAACCTAAATACATATAGATTATCTCAGCTAACGGTCATGTAAGAATTTTTGTAACGGCTACATAACGGAAGCATACAATACAATGTCCTGTCACTCACTAAATGATCACATGACAATTTTGTTACGAATGATCATTAAAAGAGTGATAATGTAATCTGTTACAAAGTTAAGAGATCAATTTAAAACTGAAAAGAAATTAAAAAGAGCATCATAAGACAGTGGCATTATTAATAAAAGAGCAATGTTATTCATCCCAATAGAATTTTCTTAGGTAAATCATAGTAACTAGTAGACATCGGAGTGACACCGCTAATCCTATCCTATGCCTCTTCAGAATATGTCCTCAAATTTTTTTTATGAAATGTAGATAAGATAACCAACCATTTTTTAGCAAGATACATATAAGATAAGGTTGAGATAAGGTTAGTAAAACAAAATAGCTTTATATCCCAATGTTCATACCACCTATAATATTTTAATTTGCCACATTACAGTCTAATAATCTCCTTTTGTTAGACATAACCATGCTGCTAGACGTAATATATTTATAACTAATTTGTTTATTTTTACAAATGTCTAACTAGTTTCATAATTTGGTCCAATTGTATAATAATGATTTAAAAGAAGTACTATTAATAAGTTATGGGGAACAACCAACATCTGAAATAATAGATATTATGAAACTATTTGGCAAAAGTTGTCATAATTAAATGAATTTAATTTGTCTTCAAATAATAGTTAAGGAATTAAAAAGGGAAAGAAAAGAAAAAAATTGCATTGAAAAAACAAAAATTTAAAGTTTTAAGATGTAGACTTCACAAGTTTCAAGATAATAATACTATCTTTAGTTACCTTAACCAGTGCCCCGGGGGCACCGGTTAGCATTTTCCTTATTTTAAATTTCAATTTTTGTATGACCAAGAAAAGTAAAAATAACTAAGAGCTCAAATGGTAGAGTATTTTCAAAATTGATCTTGAAACTTGATGCCAGCTCAAATCATCGAAGAATGGCTTTAATTTATCGACCAAATATTTGCCACTGTGGCTTCCCTCAAGAAGAGGGTATTGTTCGTATACTCAGTGATCGACGAATCCAGGATGTTGAGTCAGGGGTGCAAACTTTTTAATTTCATTAATAAATTTTATAATATATAGAAAGAAGATACTGAGTTTTTATGCGGTAATTTTTTCTTTCTTATTTTGCCGTTTATTTAAAATACTAAATTTTTAATTTTATCATTTTTTAGTTAAATAACTGAATTTACATAAAATATTATAACTTTAATTTTTTTGTTAAATAGTTTAGTGACTAAATTTACACTTTAGCTGTGAAAAAGTGGAAAATTCAGAATTCAAACACCAACTTCAACAATAATATCTTTAGGTGACTAAATTTTTTCTTTGTTAGTTTTTTTTTCTCCTTGTTAGGATTGAATTTTGGACCTCCAACTCCTTAATTATTAACTCAATTAGTTGAACTACCCATCTCACCCAATTTTTCGGATATTGTCGTATTTTGCTTTGTTGCCTGTCTATCTCATCTCATTTTTCTTGTGTGTTTTGTACTTCTTGTACTCCTCTTTCTTTCTGTAATTCTTGGTAACATTGTTAATTTTCTTATTCTTCTATATATTTGCCATTCATTTTATTTTTTTTATCTCAACAACATAGGAAAGAGCATTAATTCATAAGAACATCGATTATTTCTTTTATTTAAATTGCAAACACCGAGATACATAATCCATGCTAATTAATTTTCTTCTCAACAACATATAGGAAAGAGCATTAATTCATGATTTATTATATTTCTCTATCTATCTATATAGTGGTAAATTCAGCAGAAGAAACACATGCAATGTTGTGGAATACTGCAGACACCACCAAGGGGGTAACCTTCTTTATTGCAAGTCACACTACACAGTTGGTGATCAAGGCATGGACCGTCGAACGTATTACTCCTTATATAACAATCATATTTTCCTGCATTTTCCATAAGAAAGACAATACCTTCTTAATCAATTTTATAACACTCATTAATAAAACTCGTAAACAAAATATTGGTGTGAATGAAATATTTTATTTATTCCATCGCAAACAAATGTTTATTTTTATTTGAATGGCAAATATATAATATTCACTACAACATTTTTGCTGTTAGACAACAATTCAAAAATGTAGCCTAAACCATGAAAATTGTTGTCTAAAGGTATAAGGAACAGTTTTTGACTGTTTTATAAGCGAGCGTTACCTAATAGCTATGGTTACAGTTTTTTCGCTTTTTGGGCACACTCTTTAAAACTGTCGCCTAAGCTATCAGGTAAAGGGAACAGTTTCGATGCAAACTTTAGGCAACAGTTTTTACGTGTTGCCATATTTATTTACAGTTTGTGCCTGTCGCCTAAAGATTCAGCAAAGGGTACGGTTTTCTAGTGACCCCATTAGATATAGGCAACCGTTTCTAATAAAGACAATAATTTTAAAAATATTTTGACAAAATTTAATATTCAAATAATATATTTGTAATAAAAGTGAGGCAAACACATGATCCTTTATTCAAATGTTTGTAGTTTTACATAAATGCATAGTGGATTACCTCCATTCTATGGATACTACAAAGTACCTCCTACTATAAAAACCTAAAATAATGGTTACTGCTCCCATGATAGACAATATTTACTCAATAATAAATACAACTAAAATTGGACATAATCCCTTTCTTTCAATGATCATTATCAATTTCAACCTTTCTTTGATCATAATCCCTTTTCACCCTAGATAATGTTTGTACTCCCCTCAACATGGTTGGCCTTGTACAGCTTCTCCATAGTCCATAATGTTGTTGTCTCTGCATTGCAACCTCATCAATAACCACAATGAACTCTCATAACCGCTTCCGCTAAATTGTTTTCATCAAACCTGACAAACAAGTATATAAAATTATATCACAAAGTGGAAAATACTATTATTGCATAATGTAATTGAATCTAAACCATCAAGTTAATACAACATTCACATAAATGAGAAGGAAAACATCAAGCTTGATAGCACTGAAGATACAATAATTCAGTTAAGAGGAAATAGAAGAAACAAATATAAGTAGAAATAGAAGTACCAAAATCCAATTCAATGTTATGTGCATAGACAAGAAACAAAACAACACTAATTGACTTTGGTCTACAATATATCGTCAAGAGGCTTCTATGTTTTAAATAGATTGTTTATAACCTAATTGCAAAACACACGACACCTTCCTCTATGAAAAACAACAGTAAAAACAATAGTGTCAAGTGTAAGATTCAAATAAGCTACTCCACTACACTTAAAAAGAACACTATTTTGTGGATAACTAATATATGCAATGAAAGTGGCCCTTCTTAGTCCCCATTGGGATAAATAATCAAAAGTAATAAAAGGCTTTAGATTCTTGAAAAACATATACGTAATAACAGTGTTAAAACTTCAAATAAAAAAATAAACATGAAATGCATACCGAACACTTGAAGGGTAGGCACAACCACTTATGAAGGCTTCAAAAGAACATGAAGAACTTGTTGTTGAAAAAAATGCATACCTAACACTTGAAGGGCAGGCACAACCACTTATGTCTGTTCATAAAAAACAAAATGAAATTAAGAAAGAACCAACAAGGAGTTAGCTACTATTATTTTCAAAGGAAAACAAGAAAAACAAAGAGAATTAGGAACCCACTTGGGGTTGGTCGAGTGGTGTTGGCTTGGGCCCTTGGAGTATGCTCCTCTCAAGGTCTCAGGTTCGATTCCCATTGGTGCCAATTTCGGTGGGCTAAGTCCATACAGAGCAAAAAAACTCTGGCTTTAAATGGGGCCCCCGCAAGTGGGCGGTGGGATTGGTCCCCTTGGATTAGTCGGTCCTAAGGCCGGATACCAAGTTTTCAAAAAAAAACAAAGAGAATTAGGATTTACTTTGGTCATATGGAGTAACAACAGTTGTTCCTGTTAAGATTCAAAAGCTTCACAATTAAAATTAACTTTGGCACCTGAACCACACCAAGTCCTAATCCTAAAATAACAAAAATAGCTTTGGTACCTGAACCACGCCAAAACCTAAAACTGAACTGAAGTGTGGCATCTTGCTCCAATTTTGATTCCTTTTTGTAGGTTTTGTTGCAACCCAATTCATTCTTCTGCAGAACATCTACTTTGGTCAAAACAACACCATTGCTCTTCAACCCGCTGCAAATAATCTGTTTGAATCCAATCAGGTGAACTAAAAGCTAGAGAACAATCAATAAACTTAACTATCTACCGACTAGAACTATAAAATGAGATTAGGTGGACAGATTTCAGTATAACTCACAAACCCTAGGTGCTATTCTTATTAAAAAAAGGGGAAATCGCGATTCAAGAAAAAGGGGAATTCACCTCTTATCTAAGAAGAAGAGCCCACGATGAGAAGAAGAACGAAAAATAGGAGAAACACGGCGCCGGTGGTTAGCAAAGAGCACTTGAACAGGGAATAACGCTGCCACCTGTGGAGAACGAAGAGATAGAGAGATCTGAAATCCGCCGTGCGGGGAGGACGAAGAGTGAATCAAAGAATAAACGAGCCAGCAGAAAGGAGAAGAACCCCATTTCGTTATCTCTCGCTGTTGTCCTAGTTGCGGGAGAAAACGTAGAAGAAGACCTTGTGAAAACAATTGGAATTGGAATGACAAAGGGTTTTCTACTTTACTTTTTGACGATAAAGGGTGTTTTTTATTGTTTATTTTATCTCAGTTTACCCTTTTTTATATTTCAATCTGATTACTTAGTTTCTATTTTTTTTGTTGCAATACTTAGTTTCTATTTTATATCTATAAAAATAAAAAATATAGATCAGTAATAAAAAATATATAAATATTTTTTTTGATATTATCATTATTCTCTCGGGAGAGAAACCAATTTGATTGACACAGTTGACTGTTGTGCACTATTCACATACGATGTTTTGACCTTATTTTTTTTTACTAATAAACAAAAATAAATATTAGCATATAAGATGTTTGATTCGTCTCGATGAGTATTTTCAAAATATCAAATTTTTATAATTTTTACTATTATACAATTAAAAATATTAATCGTCAAATTTATGCATTGGCATGCGTGAAACAGTCAACTGTGTCAATCAAATTGGGACAAGGGAGTAATAAAAATTCCTTCAAAAAAAAAAACAAATTAATAAAATTATACTGCCACATTTTTTTTTGTCAAGTTATGCAGCTAGATTTTATAAAATAAAAAATTCTACTGCTAGAAAATTCCTTATCGTTGAACTTTATAAGCAACCATTCCTAAATTGTAGCCTTTTGTTACAAATAATGTGACATTTGAAAAATGTTCCCAGAGATAGTTAAGGGAACGATTATGAACTATTCCCAAAATACTTTGAAGTTACATCTTAAAACCGTCCCCTATTTTGGTTCAGGGAACAGTTTTATAGTGTTACGGAAACATAATTGGCAACAGGCACAAACCGTTGCCTATGCTACTTTTAGGTTACAATTTACACATGTTGTATAAAAAAGTGTTGCTAGAGACAATAAATGTTGTAGTGATTTTTTTTTACACTGAATGGCAAATATATAATATATAAATATAAAAACGAAACCAGTACACTCCATGAAAATCTAACGATCTCAATACATTAAATTTATATCACCATTACTCTAACACTTACATTTTTTTTTTAAATATATATTTTATCAGTATTCAAGTAAAAAATCAATTACGCTAAATATAAAGGTAGCTTGCATACATTTTTTGGTTATGAAAAAAAAGTATATTGTTGTAATAAAAAATAAAGGTTTAATTAGTCTATTGGTCCCTTAAAGACATTTTAGGTTTCACAATGGTCCCTTAAAGAAAAAAATGCTCAGATTGGTCCCTTAAAGAAAAAAAGGTCCAGATTGGTCCCTTAAAGACATATATGTTTGTCATATTGGTCCTTTCCGTTAAATTTTAACTCCAAATATAACAAAAAATTCCAATGGTTAAAATTTTAAAAATTAATAAGGTTTTCGGTAGAGCACTTACACTTAATGACATCCACAATCCAGTCAATTAAAACTAACGTTTTTTCTGAAAAATTGACAGAAAGGACCAATTGAGAAACGGATGTGTCTTTAAGGGACCAATCCGGACTTTTTTTTCTTTAAGGGACCATTGTGAAACACTACTACAATTTTGGGCTACAATTGCACTTTTTTTTGGCTTTAATAGCACTTTAAAGTGCTATAGAAGCTGGTGCTATTAAAAGTCTGTGCTTATCATAGCACTTTTAAAAGTGCTATTGTATGACCAATCTTTAATAGCGCTTTACACTAAAGCGCTATAGTATACCTGTTCACAATGCTTTTACACAACATGCTTTAATAGCGGTTTTTACAAAAGTGCTATCATATGTTTCAGTTTCGATAGCACTTGTGCTCAAAAGTGCTATTGTTTGCCCTATCTTTAACAGCGCTTCATTACAAAAGCGCTATTGTATGTCTCTTTTTTTCTTTCTTTTCAACCTGCAATTTAATTTATTTTCTTCTGCAAATCTGTTTCAATATTTTGTTATACAACCTGGAAGTATTGTATTTTTTCAATAAGTGGTGACTTGAAGCTTAATTTTGAAACTTAGAATATAATGGCAAATAATACAAAGGTCAAAAGGCCAAAAATATATTAAAGATAAAAAGGCACAAGGAAGGCCAATAAGTACAATCAAATTACATGAGGTTCCCTTCCTTCACAAAACAGATAAAGAAGCAAGATAATTCTATGTCCAAGACAAAAGGAAACTTCCATGCTAGTAATACCAAAACTTGGTTTACTACAACATTGACAATAAGCTCTCAAACCATTTCCAACTAATTAACCTAAGCGACATACTATGTTCATAACACTAATTAAAACAAGACAAACTAGTATTAACCTAAGCAATCCTCTGCCATTTTCCAAGCCAACATCTCTCATGTTTTCAAAAAGACCCTGAAAAATTAAAAAGAAGAGAATGAAAAAGTTTAGCAGTAGCTTCTGAATATTAATATACGTGATAGAGAAGCTTTTTGACGCATTGTTTTGAAACCACCAACAATTTGAAACTATGATACAAACAATTGCAAAAGCAATACCAACCAATAACATGAAAATACCAAAGGCTCATGCCAAAATTAAATAACCAACTATTAGATAAGTCATGAATGTATTTCCAATTTTAACATGTTGCACAACGAAGTCCATTCCTCAATCTAACATGGCATACATTACTAAAATAAATAGAATTATTAATTTATATAAATAGAACACCACCACCTTTGACAAATATCAAACAAATAGTAGTGGAAGAAAGAGACTCCCCACTATGTCAAACTGAGGCCGTGGGAATAGGGGACATGCGACGATTTATAATTGTTGCCATATCTTGCAACAACCAAAATGGTATATGAACCGGGGTTGGTTTACGAGGTAAAAACCTCATCTTAGAAAATAGTGGTTAGGTAGATCGAAAGCATCTATGTGCTTACTCTATTAGAGGCATCCGTGCTTGGGTAGGTGACTGTGCTGGGGCAGTTCTTTGGTCTTGTTGTTCTGCTTCTGGTTTGCCTGTGAGGTTGTGTGTGTGATGCTTCCGCCTCTGTTTCAATGGCTGCTATGGCCTGCTTGTTTTGTTTCCTTTGTACCTTGATAGTATTCCACCGCAGCTCTTGTTTTCTTGGCTCACTATTTTTCTTCTAATAAAATTTTTCTGCATTCAAAAAAATGGTTAAATGAACACAACATGACTCAAGGATTTAACTTCTACCATGGAAAAAACATAAGAAAAAAATAATAGACCAAACCATGAAGCAAAATCAATACATGTATTAAAACTAGAAAACCATACACAACATCTCCAATAAAAATTAATACAAAGAATCAAGGACTTGAACATCGAATGCAAATCAATACTTAACAAATAAATCAGTTAAGTAGCACTAAAAAATAAGATGTAGAAAAACTCACATGATGTTAACCCATTGTTTGGCACGCTTATAATCATTCATATCAGCATTCAGCAAGCTGATTATTAGGGATTGCAACCATGAATTCAATTCCACTACCACCACACATATCACCTAAATGAAAGTAAATAAACATCTTATGAACCAAACTATGTAAGCAACAGGAGCTGTTTGATAATCATCTTGTCTTATAAACAATAAGGCAATGAATTAGCATATACAATAAGTCAAGAACAATAATAAAAAAAACAAGAGACTCAACTCAAAATTGGTTCATGAAGAAGTTAGGAACAATAGAAACCCAAAAATCAAACTTATAAAAACACAAAAACATGGGTCAAATTCAATTCTATCCCAATAAAATTCACACTAAGATAATGCTTCAGATCATGTTCTAAATCCACTACCAAAGAATAAACAACTTAGTCTTAAAAATCAATTAAGAGAAAAATTATGATAAGCAATGGTTAGATGATACCTCTCAATCATCTTTAATTTCTCATCAACTACCTTCATTTTGTCATTCCTGATCTAGGTTGAGATCAAGAAGGGAGTCAAGGGACCATACCTCAATTAATCTGACTCTGGCATGACAAAAACCACAACATCTAGATTGCAATTTCTTCACTTTCATCTAGATTGTAAAACCATATATAATTGACTTCTTGAGCTGAAATGGAAATAGCTTGTATAAGAATGATTTACATGGTCATTATGTATGTGTCTTTCACAAGTCATTCAAAATAGTAGAACAGATTAGCATACTAAACTTCTAATACTATGCAGGACAAGTAATCTGGTACTTTAGGAAAATAGAGATAGGACACTCAACACTTAATGTATATTTATAGCACATAGTGATACTATCATCAGTCTATCAATAAACACACTAAAACCACATATATTCAAAAGTTTCCCTGAGGTTACACCTGATGCAACAATAGCAAGTAAATAAACTACTAATAAATAAAACATCCAATTCAGGTATGGAAAACAATCAAGTAAATTATTAAAAAAAAAAAAAAAACTATAGCAATCAAATGGAAATTTGCAGAGGAAGATAATAAAGCATATATTCAACTACTAGTGAATCTTTGCATCAAAATTTAGAACCTGCAAGTACTTGTGAATCAAAATTTAGAACCTGCAAGTGAATCAAAATTTAGAACCTGCAAGTACTTGCATCAAATAAAGCATCCCATGGGAACCATATATTCAACTACTAGTGAATCTTGCATCAAATTTAGAACCTGCAAGTCCTTGTGAATATAGAAGGAGAGAAAGACTATGTGAATATAGAAGGTTAATCATATCATGTAGCTTTGCCTTCGATTCAGTATAAATATGGAAGCCGCGTTTGAATTTCTCCCAAAAATTGAGAGATCGAGAGATTTGGGGGAATTTGAGGGATTTCAGAGAATTGGGATTTTACAGATCAGGGCTTTCAGAAAATGTTATAGGGGTTTTCCAGAGGGAGAGTGAGAGTGAAAATTTTGTACCTCACTTGATGAATTTTAAGGATTTGAGGAAGAAATAGCGAGTGATTGAGGTGTAAACAAAGAGTATGATTTAGGGTTCGACGGTGAGGTGTTGGGTCGAAACGAAGGATTTAGGTAAAGTAAAACGAGAACAATGGAGATGGTATGTAGAACAATGGAACTGTGAACAAAGTAGAAGCTTAACAATTGAGATGGTATGCAGAACGATGGAGATCGAGAAGAGTAGAAACTAAACGAGGAAGATGAATAGAAACTGAAGTGTATTTTTATTTGTTTTCATTTTGATTTAATTTATTTTTTATTAATCAGCAACCAAGGGTCAATGGTTCGAAACCCAGCCACAACCAATTTTTTTTATTAACTTTTTTCTATTATAGCGCTTCCGCTTAAAGTGCTATTATAGCATCCCAGTGTCTCTGATATTAATAGCGCTTTTGGAAAAAGTGCTATTATAACATCGTTCGTTTGAGGCTTTAATAGCGCTTTTACTCAAAGTGCTATTATAGGGGCCTCCGTATTGAGGTTTTATAGCGCTTTTCAAAAAGTGCTATTAAAAATGCGCTATTAAAACTACTTTTTGTAGTAGTGAAACCTAAAATGTCTTTAAGGGACCAAAAGACTAATTAAGCCAAAAATAAATTATTACAATTTTGAAGGAAACATCCTAGATTATGGAAAAAAGAAGGAATTAATAAAGGGGAATTATTCTTTTAATTATGGTTAGCTAGAAGAATTATAGATAATCTCTTCTAAAAATTTCATTAATGCTTAGACTTACCTGCAGCAGAGACAACAAAGAGGAAGAAGAACAACCCAAGAAGTGTTTTCCTTTCCATTATGATCTCTTTCTTCTTTGTTTCCTTAAAATATATAATGAATATGTGATATCCCAATACTAATGATGTTGTTATTTATAGAGCCTTAATTTGGACTTGGCACAGCACTACTACTATATCCCATTGGAAACCAAAGGAGGTTCCAAAATTAAAAATTTAAGTTTGAACAAATTGATTTTACTTTGAAGTAACTTGATTGCATATTTTATTATAAATTAAATGTATAAACCGCACGCAACTGTAATGACTAATAGCCTCGAGATAATTGAGATTTATTTAAATTGTTGACATCTCTTAACAAATGTTTTTCGAACACATGAGCTTGTATCTCTTGAGATGTCTGCTCTTTGTTGGTTTTTCCCCTTCCCTTTTTTGGTGGCTGCTTTGAGTGATTTTGTTTCTTTCCGGGTGTCTATTTAGTGTTTCTTTTGTAAGCATTTATTTTATTTTGGAGTATTTCTGGTAGTTTTCCTCTGTATTCTGAATGTTTTATGCGTTATATATTGCCATTAAAAAAACACATTAGTCAAATATCGAACTCACGACCAAATGGTCAATGAACCAAAATATCTACCACTTATACCACATTATGTTGGTAAATTATATATTACCAATGTTCATAAAATATTATGTTTAGTAAAAAAATTCCTAATCAAGTGAAAAATTAATAATTATATGTTTCTTGATTAGGAATTTTTTCCATACGCATGAGTCATGATCTGTGACCACATGTTTAATGGGACTAAGAACCTTACCCCTTAAACCAATTTATTATTGATGTTTCTTATGTTACTTATAATTTAAATAAAGAATGATATTTTTCTTTTTTTTATAACAGGTCTGTTTTTAAAATTTAAACCGAACCTTCAGATAGTCAGGATTTACCCTGGATTAGGGTGGAAATTAACCAAAGTCCCCGTATTTTAAAATTACAGAAAATTTAAACTCGAAACTAAATCCAATCAACTCAAACTTTCTCAAACAAAATCGGGACAGGTTCGAACGATTATCCGCAAATATAAATTTGGTTGTCATGACTAAGTTTAGAAAGGTAATGCGCAAGAAATGCTACTTGTCAAAATTTGAGTCTAAGTTTTAAGTCCAAAAACTTATGATCATATATAATACTTCTCCTGGTTTCCAATATAAGTAAAGAATTTTATACCATCAATCCAAATCCAAACACATTGATCATTATAAGAACATACATTATTTAAATTTCAAGCACTGAGATACATAATCCATACTATTTTTATTTTCTTCTCAACATAGGACAAAGCATTAATTGATGATTTATTATATTAATCTATAAGTAGCTAGTAAATTCAACAGAAGAAACACATGCATTGTTCTGTAAAATTGCAGAAACCACCAAAATGGTAACCTTCATTAGTGCAAGCAGCTATACAGTCTCGGGGATCAAGGCATTCGCCATTTAACGAATTACTCCTTATAAAACAACCCTCTCCTGCAATTTCCATAAGAAAGACATTACTTTTCTTAATCAATATATATTCACTTTACAATAATACTCATTAATAAAACTCGTAGTTTTTTTGTTTTTTTTTCCGGTGAGCTTAGATCAGTTGGCAGAGATATTGTGCAGGGGTTAGGGTTAGAAACTCAGTCATCCTACTTATCTACCTTAAAAGGTGAAATTTCTTTTGAAAAATAAAAGTATTGTTTTAATAAAAAAATTATTACAATTTTGAAGGAAACATACTAGAATATTATTATGAAAAAAATAAGGGAAAAAAGGGGTAATCATTCTTTTAATTATGATCAGAGAGAAGAATTATAGATGATCTTTTCTGAAAATTTCATTTATGCTTAGACTTACCAGCAGCAGAGACAATAAAGAGGAAGAAGAACAACCCAAGAAGTGTTTTCGTCCTTTCCATTATGAACTAGGGTGGCTCAGAAGACAAGAGAGAATTCACTATCGATATTTCAAACAAGAAACACAATTTGATTACTAATGGTTGAATGGTTAAAGTACATTGTGAAGCTCCTATTTATAGGAGAAGAGAAACTATACAAGAGTTACATGCAATGTTACAAGTGTAAACATGCAAAGTGTTAAGTGTATTACATGCAAGATAAACTCTATGGTTGTGAGCATTCAATTCAATACATTAGTGGCAACAACCATCACAACAAGGACTAGTAAGACAAACTAAATAAATATCATATTGTAAAATGTTCAAGATCAATCACAATCCCTAATAAAATTATATTCAAAACGACAGAATAACATAAAAAGCTTACTGATCAGTTTGAATCAGAATCCAATAATTTTCTAATGATATTTCAGAGAACATGTGAAAGAGATTTTTAGTGATTGAGTTCTTCCTTGATTATATCGAGTGGACCATACATCGAACGTTCAATATATTTCTTGCAGAAATCAAACCTTTTTACCGTTTTTTTAACACTTTTCGATGAGAGATCAAGAGGGATTTGACAAAGTTGAAAGGGTTTTGCAGCGAATGATAGAGAGAATGAGAGAGAGAGAGAGAGAGAGAGAGAGAGAGAGAGAGAGAGAGAGAGAGAGAGAGAGAGAGAGGAATTTAGGATGTTGCAAAATTATTTGTGAGCAAGGAAGGGAATTTGGGAATTCTCAGCAAAGAACAGTTGATGATTTTATGTTTTTTCAATTCACATGGAAAAACACTTTAATTTTGACAGATCTTTAATCTTTAATTTTATTATTTAATTTAATTTTAGTTTTTTATTATCAATATAAGCTTTACCTTCCTCTCTTCATGTCCCTCCTTGTACTCAGACACTCATTCGTTTGAAGCCAATTAACGAACTCAAGAATTTCTACCCTTATGTATTCACTTCTCGATGATCTTTGAGGTGGCTGTCGACTTTGGATTCTTGTTGGTATTCATCCAATAGAACTTGCTGAGCATTTATTGTCTCTTGTAACCGTTGAATTTGCATTATATCGTTGGTGTCTTGGAGGCATTTTGAAGGTTTTTTTTAAAGGGGAAAAATTGTAATTTTCAAAGAAAATATGTCAAATTGTAATTTTCAAAAAAATAGGAGCAACTTTGGAATTTTAAAAAACTCTTGGGCCAAATTGTAATTTCAAAAGGTTTAGGGGTCAAAGTGGAAGGGTTGAATTGTAAATAATGATAGTGTACCGGTTAAACAACAATTATTTTGTTTGTTGCTGACTTGGCCATGAGTGACACATGGCATAAGGTGGTTAGACAACAAACGACATGGCGAATGATGTGGATGATGGGGTGTATAGGTGGCGTGTTGGTGGGATGCAAGGATGACGTGTAAGGATGGTACATGTGGCTGGCGTGGCGCTGACTGGAGAGTAAAGGGTGATATGGCACTGTTGTGACGTGGCCAAGGTTTTTGGACCTTTCGAACGCAATGGTTGTGTTAGTTTTTTGTTTATTGTTAATAAGATAACAAACCATATTTTAGCAAGATACATATATAAGATAAGGTTGAGATAAGGTTAGTAAAATAAAATATTTTAATTTGCCACATTAGAGCTAATCTCCTTTTGTTAGACATAACCATGCTGCTATAGACGTAATTTATTTATTTTTCCAAATTTCTAACTAGATTTATAATTTGATCCAATTGTATAATGATTTAAAATAAGAACCCCGTCTCAAATTATAAGGGAAAAAATCCATTTTTTTGTCCCAAATTATAAGAGAAAAAATCATTTTCAAAAATGTTTCTTCCTTATTTTCATAAAATTAAATGCAAATTGCATTTAATTTCTTTTCTCTCTAATTTTTTCAATAAACAACAACCAATAAAAATTGTTTTTACATCTTACTATGCAAATTATTCCAAGGAAAACCCACAAAAACATACTTCAAATTCTCATGTTTTACTTTTTCTTAATAAGTGTGATTTTTTTATTTTCCCTTATAATTTGACACGGAGAGCGTAATAAGTAATGGGGAACAACCAACGTCTGAGATAATAGATATTGTGAATCTATTTCGCAAAATTTGTCAAAATTAAATGAATTTAATTTGTCTTAAAGTACATGTTTATTTTAAATTTTAATATTTTGTATGAAAAAAAAAAAGTAAAAATAACTAAGAGTACATTGTACTCAAGTGAATAATAAACTCCCCTTAAAATGAATTAATTTTGAATCTGAAATTCAATTACAAAACCTCCTTTCCTTGAAATCAGAGAGTTCATTAAAAAAAAAGAAAAGTAAAAGTGAAGAGAGTATTAATGGTGGGAATCAAAAACTAAAATTTGGAGCTCAAATTTGATCGGAGGGTATAGATTCTCATTTATCTTAGTGTATTTATATGAAACACTTGGACATTTCTGGGTTCAATAACTTGGACATAAAACTGTTATGGAAAGTTTGCTTCTCATTTTAGTTTCATAAGGTTCAAAAAATTAGTTTATACAATTACTCATAGATGATATATAAAAAATTCTTTTTGGGCTTTGAAAATTTTGCAATCCTTCCCTTTTGAAAACATTTAATGGTATTTTTGAATTTTTTTTTTTTGAAAAACTTTTAAATTGCAGAAATTAAATGAAAGCGATAAAAATTACCTAGGACGGATCGTTCAGGAGACCCGAGTTCGATTCTTAAGTGGAACAATTCTTTGGCCATACTTACTTACCTAGCGGCCGAACTTCAGATTTCTAAGGTCCCTTTTTCTAAGAACTGAAGAGTTGACGAAAAAAAATTTGATAAGAAGTACATAAAGTTATGACTTGATCAAGTTAGTTTTATCCATGGCTATGATGAATTACCGATGGACCCTAATGTGAAGAGAGGTTGAGTTTTCGACTTCGACTATTGTCGTATTTTGCTTTGTAGCGTGTCAATTTAATCTTCTTTTTTTTTCTATGTTGAATTTTGTATTTCTTGTACCTCTCTTTCAATAATTCTTGGTGATATTGTGACTTTTCTTATTCTTCTATATATGTTTGTCTATGTATAATGTATTTGTTAGAATATTTTTTAATATTTTGTGGACTGCAATTAATTGTGTGTTTTAGTTTTAATAAAAACGGGTTGATGTTGTTGTGATTCATTTGATGATGTTTAAGCCCGATAATTGTGATCAGTATTAATGGGCTTGAACACTAATTCTGATTTGCGTAGAAACAAAGTATAGGCTCAACTCTAGAGTCCATGATGGGTGGTATACTAGGGTTGTTATCTTATAAATAGATAGGCTAGGTCCCCTTTGCCGTCACGTTGTCAAGCTTGTAATAAGCTGAACGCTCATTTGTTGTCTTCCTCATCAAAGACCTCAAAGACTTGAGCATGTGATTAGGTAGAGGAAGACCTTGTCTAGTATATCGATGTTTTCGATATTGGTGCGCTTCCGGTAACGATGGTTTGTGATTATGATTACCAAGTAAGTGTGTTCTAATTTCATATAATATATGAATGTCTAATTATTAATTATTACGGTATTTGCAATTAAAAAAAAATCATCTCATTTTATTTGATACCTCCAATCCAAACATAATGATATGAAGAGCATACATTATTAATTTAATTTATTTAAATTAGAAACATCGAGATACAACACATACTAATTAATTACTTTTCTTCTCTTATATTATATATATATATAATATACTTTTCCATTAAAAAAAATTCTCCCTCAACATAGGAAAGAGCATTAATTGATGATTTATTTCAAGATGAGCAACACATGCATTGACGTGAATTTTGAAAACTGCAGACACCACCAAGAGGGTAACCATCTTTATAGCAAGCAACATCACACATGTGGGGATCATTGCATGGACCATGGAACGTAGTACTCTTCATATAACAATTTCCTGCATTCTCCATAAGAAAGACAATACCTTCTTAATCACTATATATATATATATATATTAAATTTATAACACTCATTAATAAAACTCGTAATTTTTTTATTATTAATCAATTATATATTAAATTTATAGCACCATTACTCTAACACACTAACAATTTTTTTTAATATATATTTAATCAGCTATTACTAGGAAAAATAATCAATTACGTTAAATTTAAAAGGTAGTTTGCATATATGTTTTTCTTCTAATAAAACGAAGTATTGTTGAAATAAAATAAAATAATTACAATTTTGAAGGAAACATCCTAGAATATTTATGGAAAAAAGAAGGAAAAAAGGCGAATCATTCTTTTAATTATGGTTAGCCAGAAGAATTTTATGGAAAATCTCTTCCAAAAATTTCATTTATGCTTAGACTTACCAGAAGAGGAGACAATAAAAAGGAAGAAGAACAATCCAAGAAGTGCTTTCCGTTCCATTATGATATTTTTCTTTGATAATGAATATGTTAAATCCCAAAATACTGATAATGCTGTTATTTATAGAGCTTTGGTAGAGCACCACTTCTATATCCCACATTGGAAGCCAATTTTGTGGTCCAAATTAAAAGCAAAAATTAATTTGAACAAGTTGATTTTAATTTAAATTAACAATAAGTTTATGCGCAAAAATGAAACGAACAATAAGTTGATTTTAAATAAATTTAGTTAAAAATGAAACGAACAATAAGTTTATGCGCAAAAATCATGTTAAAACTCAAAAGTTACAATGATTTTATCATCTCTCTTGACGGTCAACTTCTACTGCGTAACTAGTAGATAAGATTATACTCTACTCTTAGAAATGGTTCTGTGGTAAGACTTCAAGTCACGCCCATTTTTTTTATGAGTGGGACGTGTAACATATTTGGGCCGGGTTGGAGCCATGTGGAGGGGCCAATCTTGAGTAAAATCACTGCTGGTTAAGTTCTCTGATCTAAGTCTCCCTATTGATCTCGATTTATACTCTTTGATAATCTGATACCTATGTGTTTCTTCCTGTAGTTGGTGATTGATCTTGATTTTCTTTTTCTTTTTTTCTTTTCGATTTGTCTCTTAAGTTAGATCAATCTGTTTAACTCACTTTGTTAAGGTCTATTCTCATATGATATGTGTAGAACTTCTTTCACGGTTTGATACTTGATATTTGTATTTCTTGTTATGAAAAAAAAATCAACATAAAAGAGTTCTCCGGACCATTGCTGTTAAATATGTTTGAATCTCAACCTCAAAAGCTGGTTGATAGGGTGAGGTTACCCTCACATATTTATACACTCAACAGACCCTCACGCCTAGCATAGTAATGGGTCAAATGCCCACACTGGGTCCTTACCCGCGTCTGATACCATGTTAAATATGCTTGGATCTCAACCCTAAAAGCTAGCTCATATGATGAGGTTGCCGTCACATATTTATACACTCAACAGCACAGAAACCTAAGTAATGTGGGATAACTACATATTCAACGATTGCGATGAAAAAATAAAAAGAAATGAAATAGAAAGGGAACGAAGCAAAATACGACAATAGACTAGAACCCAACCTCGACAATAAAATACTTGAAATCATCAATTCTATGACTTCCACCATTGTCCAACTCAAGGTTGTCAGAACCGGACCGGTCATCGAACCGGCAAGCTCACCGGTTCAAGGTTCAATTGGTCGGACCGGGTTCAACCGGGGTCGAACCGTTTTTTATTAAATATATAATTTAATTAATATATAAATAAAAATATATGAATAATTGTTCAATATTTCATAATTTCACACATTAAAAAGATAAAATATCAAAGGTCAGAATAAAATAAAATTTATAATTCAAACCAAATTAGAAATTATATAATAAACTAAGTTCAATAACACAAAATAGCACCATAACATCAATTGACAACATACTCCTTTCAAAAAAAATCAATTTGCAACATACTACCAAAACCAATAATATCAACATTAACCCTAGAAAAAGCAAGTAAATTAAATCTAGAAAGAAAAAAACAAACTAATAATAATAACAACTAGATAGAAGCAAACAAGAACAACAACAAAGATCAAAACAAGAATAGAAAGAAGAAAAAAAGAACGCAAAAAGAAAAAAGAATTTAATAAATAAACACTCACTTGAGGAATAGAAGACATTGATGGACTTGGAAGAAGAAACTGGCTGCAAAAGAGGTAGTAGTAGTAGTACCGCCGGCGCCAGAGCAAGAGGAGGAAGGGGAAGGGTTTGTGGCAAGGTTGAAGAGGGTGGAGGAGATGTTAAGCGTTTTTACTTGATGACTGATGAGAGAAGAGAAAAAAGATGAAAAACAACTTTTCTTATTCCTACGTTGTTTCAGATTTTTTTTAAAAAAAAAAAAAAAAAAGATTTTGCCCTGTTTTTTAAAAAAAAAAAAAAATTGCAAAACCGTTTGGACCGCCCGGCCGGTTCGCCGGTTCAACCCGGTTCGCCACGTTTTTTTTCCAGTTGGTTTCCTGTCCGGTTTTTTATCATAACCGAGCCGGTTTCATGGCCGGTTCACGGTCCGACCGGTCCGACCGGCCGGTCCGGTCCGGTTCTGACAACCTTGGTCCAACTTCTCTTCACATTCATCATAGGCACATGGAAGTCAACGATCGAAAATCTTGTAGATAAGGTAAAACTCTTCTCCTAGAAAAAAAAATCTCAAAAATCGTTTTTTTCATTTTTGTATCAAATTGTACATGTAAATATATAATTTTGCTCAAAATTTCATGTGGATTATGAATATACACTTAAATTTTATTAATTCTTACTCAAACATTCGAATTTTCATATCAAAGTAAGAACCCTAAAAAAAAATTATATGTCGAGCCTGGGCACGTGCCAGCACTACTAGAAAAGTCGCCTTTAGCGACCGATTTAGAGACCGATTTTGATGAAAATCGATCTCTAAATCTATTAGCGACCGATTTTGCGACCATCTAAAATCGGCATCAACGACCCTGGTCGCTACTTCGTTGTGACCAACCCAACGACCGATTTTGTAGCGACCAAAAGAATTTTCTAGTAGTGCAGGCAAGCCGGACGGTAAAATCGCCCCTGGTTGTTTATTTAGGTTGCATATATTTATAATTATGTGGGTGTAAATTAGTAAATAGGTGCACAACATTTAATCAAATTTACGTAACTAACCCATAATTTTCTAGTGTAAAATAACTAAATGTCAAAAGTTTTTTGTCCAAAATGAAAATGTACGCATTGCTAATTTACACCTTAATGTTTTTAAGTGATTGTAAATTAGCAACTCCTAAATTTTAATATCATATTTAATTATTTAGTTAGACTAAAACTTAGGTACTTCAGATTTATAATTTATCAAATTTATGAGCTAATTTATTGTGTTTGTGAAACAAATTAACCTTATATAATACAAAAATAACTCATGCATGCAAATTATCTATCACACGCACCTTCCTCTTTAAGAATGACGTGTCCTTCTATTTTTTGGTTCCTTCTATTTTTTTGATTTAAACATCTTTAGGAGCTTTGGATCTTTTTGTTTTTGGTTCCTTCAATTCTATTTTAACTTATTGGATCCACTACGTCTTTTTCACTCTCTTCCTTTATTAATGTTTCTATTATAAATTGATAATGGAGTAATAAGACCATCGCTTTCTCTTAGAAGTTATGAATATCGAAAATTTGTACATATTGAAATAAAGTAAAATAAATTAACAGGAAAACAAGAATCAGGACAAAAGGTGGCCTCAAGGGAGGTTACACGGACAAAGTCCTATTTTGGAAGGAGATTTATGGCAATGGCACCATGTGAAACAATAATGATAATAATTAAATAAAAAACCTCATGGCTAAAATTTTGGTTTTTTCTAATTAACCCTCACATAAATGGAAGGTAAGTGCCCTATGCTGACATGACACCAATTAAATTCAGCCATATGTGTCCAAGTCAAACACATATAATTTTTTACCAAAAATAATTTTATTTTGGTAAAAAATTATTTATGTTTGACTTGGACACATATATGACTGAATTTGATTGGTCATGTCAGCATAGGGCATATACCCTCAATTTATGTAGGGTAGAAAAGTAGTCACCTAATATCTATGTGTACTAATGAAATAATAATAATTCCTAATCAAAGTTATCTATTGAGAGGAAAATGTGAGATGTTACACAGGGTTTTTAATTCTGTAAAGCTGCATAGGTAGTATGAACAAGGTTTTTAACATGTCAAATATTTAAATATAAGTGCGGGCGTAGCACAAATCACTTAAATCTTTCGTTCATATTTTACACTATAATTTTAAGAGTTTCTACTCTTCGGATTATTTCACTGTAGAGGTTTTATTTTACTTTGTCCCTTTGTTTATTTTAAAAATAAAACAAATGTAACATATTCACAACAAAACCCTTAGAGTGTGTTTGGACGAGGGATTCTAGAAATTCAAGATATTTTAAATACTAGGCAATTCAATTGATTTAATTGAATTCCCTTCATTTTCAAATTCCATTGTTTGGATAAAGTGGTGAAATTCCATCAATTTTAAAATTCTTTGTTTGGGTAATGTAATTGAATTTCCTTCATTTTTTTTTTGAAAACTCCATTTTTTTTGGTACATTTCATTTAATTTTATTTATCTTAACATAATAATTATATTTAATATTTAATTGTAAAATTATTTATTTGGGTAATGTAATTGAACCCTAAAATCGACCCGATTAACCGTAAACCCGATTTGAACCCTAAAATCGACAAAATAACCTAAATTTCAATCAACCAATTTTATCACTTCGTCAAACAAAAATTGGAGATACATAAAAAAAAAAAAAAAAATCCGATTTCATCACTTCGTGAATGTCAACAAAAATATATAAACCACGCATATTGTACTTCAAGAGTATCTATTTGTGTCATCAAAAACTTGCTAGATATCGGAGATACATCACCACCACTAACTACAATTGCTATCATTCACTTTCTAGGTCTTTGCACAACTATATCTTCGCACAATCATATACCAAATGTCTAATCTTTTTCATCACTTCGTAAATGTCAAACAAAAATATATAAGCAACACATATTGTACTTCAAAGGTATCTATTTATATCGTCAAATCCTTGCTAGATATCGGAGATACATCACCGCCGCAAACTGCAAATGCCATCTTTCACTTTCTAGATCTTTGCACAACTATATCTTTGCACATGATGCATAAACCAAACCAGACCTGCCAACACAAAAAATGCACATTAGCACCAAACAACATATCAAAATGCATAAAGCAAACCAGAACTGCCAAATGCATATCACCATTTAAAAGCCTTCAAATAATTCATCACAACTCACTCCATGAAAACATACAAAATGACTCATATGGTGAATAGAAAAAAGCATAAACTCAAGCTTTTAGCCAGGAATTTGGACTAAGCATTATAAGGCACAAAATACTTACAAAGTGAACACATGGTACTAGACTACAAGTACTAGACTACATGTACCAGATTTTGAGACTAAAATAAATAAATAAAAAGTAATAATACCTTGGTCTCAATTTTATTCGGATTTTCAATCAACCAATTTATGGCTTTATAGTTTTGTTCCTCATCAATGTCATTAATCATCTCCACTTCAGCCAACACTTCTTGCACCACTGCTTGACCATTTCCTTCAACCCATTTTCTATTACCTTGTACAAAGTCTTTCAACGACTCGGCCACTTCTCTCATGAAGTTGATCATCCAATCTTTGTCTCTATTCTTATTAGCATAAGTACAATGTACTTTTTTCTTTGTTGGGGAACTTAGTTCCTCTAAATCAACATACACGTTGGAACCTTCTTCAGCTGCCTTTGCTTCTTTGTCCATGACATCATCCGCCTCAAATGGATGTTCTACTTGGATAATGTACTATATATCCTTAAGACCAAAAAGACAACAAAAACAAATCGCTAATTCTAAATCCCAAAAACCTAAGAAATATTTCTTCTATTTTGATACCTAACAAACATTTTCATTGCATAATCGTCACGAAATTTTGTCCATTCTTCAGTCACTTGAACAGTTGAGATCTCATCTACACCATTAGTTGGTACTCTTTGACTTTGTTGGCTGGTTAACTCCTCATCAACGGCAGATAAAAGCTCTAAGTCTTGAGCCTCTAAAATTTCATCACTTTGTTTTTCATCTATTATAAAATTGTGCAACACGAAACAAGCATTAATAATTCTAATTTGTGTTTTTATATCAAAAAAAGAAGGAGTTCTTAATATACTCCATCTTTTCTTCAATACCCCAAATGTCCTTTCAATGACATTCTAATGGAGAAAACGGTCAGAATTCAGAACATAGGCACCAGAAATACTCAAAAACAAAATAAATGAAAATTCAAAATAAAATTTCACAATCATCAATGATCAAAGTATGAAGATAAAACAATTACTTACTTAAAGTATGACTTCAAAACAAGTTCAAATCAATAGTTAAGAGCATCCACAATAGAGCTACTCATTTTTGAGTACTTAAGTGGCCCCACATGTACACATAATTCATTTATAATTTTTTTAATAATAGTACATAATAAGTACTCATTCCCTCCAACCCAAAACCTCTTCAAAAGTTCTAAATTGGCCCCACTAGTAGCACATCTATCCAATAACTCAACATCATTTTAAATGGGTCCCACAAAAATTATTTAGGTACTATGTCTTATTGTAGAACTAGTACCAATTAGGTACAATTTTGTTTTTGCTCCAATGAGAGTACCTATTAGGTACTAGTACTTAAAAATATAAGTACCACCATTGGAGATGGTCTAATTAATAAGAATCAGCATCATTTCATCTAAACAAAATTTCTTCCTTCTATAGGGTGGTTGAGTATTTCTTTTACTTTCTCCAATTCTTATATATTATTTATTAATTTGTGTCGCACTATATTATTTTATAAATTTTTTACGATATTCCTCGAGCTCTCTATAATATTACAATGCTAATGCTTATTAAAATTAAGAAAATTAAATTTTAAACCAATAAAACATAACACGAAAAAAATAACCAACACAAATTATATTTAATTTAATAAGGAAGCATGAACATGAATTATACATGCATAATCCATACTAAATAATTTTCTTCTCAACATAGGAAAGAACATTAATACATGATATATTTCATGTTCATGAACTAGCATGAACATGAATTATACATAATCCATAAAGCATGAACATGAAATTACAGCTAGATATTTATTATATTTATCTATATATTTTTTCCATATATATAGTGGCAAATTCAACAGAGACACATGCAGTAGAAATGTTCATTGCAACTTCCACCACGAACAAAACCATCAAGCTTGCAAGAAATGACACAACGTGGGGTTGCAATTGGGGTAATGCATAAACCAACGAACGTAGGACAATTTGTCTCACATACCGTTCCTCTTGTATTTTCCATAAGAAATTAGACAATACTTACTTAATCACTATACATTAAATTTATAAAACTCATAATATTTTTAAATAAAATATTTGTGTGAGTGAAATCTTTTAATTATTCCATAGAAAAAAAATTATTATTAAGTATATTAAATTTATAACACGATTGCACTTTCTTTTTGGTGAAATTTATTTAATATTTTTAATTAAAAGGTATAATAATTTATATAAAATTATAGTTGAAAATAACTATTTTGCAACAAAGGTAAAATGGCACCAACATATAGACTTACCAGCATAAAAAACAAAGAGGAAGAGGCATAAAACAAGAAGTGTTTCCCTCTCCATTATGATGTTTTCTTCTTTGTTGAATATGTGATATCTCAATATTTATAAAGCCTTAATTTGAACTTGGAAGAGTACTACTACTGTATCCCATTGGCAACCAAGGTGGTCCAAGCAAACACTTATTATTTTAGTTTAGCGAAGATAAGTTAAAGTTGATTTTAATGTCCCGATGAGCTCAGTTCGTAGGGACATCAATATTTAAAATGCAGTAGTTCGAATTCGAACTTCGAACACTTTATTTATTCACCTTAAAAGGTGGAATTTCTAACCACTAACCTGACAAAAAAAATATGATTTTAATTGAATTTAGTTTATAATTATTATTTGAATGGCAAATAGATAATTTTATATAACGGATAAAACTCTAAAAATACAAAGTAGGAGTACAAGAAATACTCAAAAAAAAAAATAAAAAAAAAAAAATTACAAAAGCTATAAATTTATGAAATTTATTTTTTTTAAAAATGAGTTGAATGTACAATAATTCATGTTTTAATACATTTACGTAGAATCAGTGCATTGAATAATTAATAAATTCTAGTGTCATGCTTATACTCAAAAGCTATAAATTCTTCGGTTGAGAGAAGTTGGCGAGTTCTTTGATGGTATTTTTGTGGTGTATCTCTTTCTTCTTACTTAGTTTTTATTTTATCATTGAGCACTTCTAGTACTCCTGATTTGTACTCAAACTGCCGATTTTATATTCATCATATATATAATATCTATTTGACATTAAAAAAATAATAAAAAATCCGACTAGCTCCAGTTTTCTAGGTAATATATTTGTCTGTTTTTTATTTTATTTTAGTTCTCTTTTTCAGTTTTTGTATTTTGTTAGGATTTTTTTTTTATTTTCACCACCAGTTTAATTTGATTCAGGGATTAGTTCTGGTTAAACCAACAAAACATAACACTAAAGAAATAATTAACACAAATTATTTTTAATTTAATAGGAAAGCATGATAAACATGAATTAATTTCCTTCTCAACATAGGAAAGAGCAATAATTAATACATGATTTATTTCATGAACATGAACTAGCTATACGTGAATGGAATCACATCTAGCTTTATTATACTCCCTCCGTCCCAAAAAGAATGACCCATTTTGAATATATGCACTATTCATATATATTGTTTTGACCATATTTTTCTACTAATAAATAAAAATAAATATTAACATATAAGATGTTGTTAGATTCGTCTCGATGAGTATTTTCAAAATATCAATTTTTTATAATTTTTACTATTATACAATTAAAGATATTAGTCGCCAAAGTTATGCATTGGCATGCGTGTTTCGGTCAACTGGGTCATTCTTTTTGGGACGGAGGGAGTATTGATTGATATATTTTCTATATATAGTGGCAAATTCAACAACACACGCAGACCATATGTATGTCGGGATCACAACTTCCATTGGCATAGCCATTAAGCTTGCAAGAAATGCTACAACGTAGGTTGTGAACTGGGTAAATGCATAAACCAACATATGTAGGAGATACCAAACAATTTCCTGTATTTTCCATATAAGAAATTAGACAATACTTTCTTAATCACTATATCTTTAATTTAAAAGTAGTTTGCTTACATGTTTTTCTTTTGAAAATAAAGTAATGTTGTGTACATGTTTTGGTGAAAGTTATTTAATATTTGTAATTAAAAGGTATAATAATTTATATAAAATTATAGTTGAAAAAAGGTAAAATGGCAAACATATAGACTTACCAGCAGCAGAAAAAACAAAGAGGAAGAGGCACAAAACAAGAAGTGTTTCCCTCTCCATTATGATCTTTTCTTCTTTGTTGAATATATATGTGATATCTCAATACTTATAATGCTGATATTTATAAAGTCAGAAGTTGATATATTTTATTTTCGATTTAATTGCACTTTTGGTCCTTATCATTATTTTAAGTTTTAAGTTCGTCCCTTATTTTTCAAAAATTTCAAGTTGGTCTCTTATCTTTTCTGCCGGTTTCATGTTGGTTCCTGCAGTCAAATTTTTTACTATTATCGTTAAATTTTCACCCTGTCAACCGGGCATTCAACAGAAAAAGTTATTTCTTAAAAGAAAATATCATTTTGGAAGTTTCAAATAGTCCACATAATAGTTTGTCAAATTAATAATCACTTCAATCTATTTTTCCTATTCATACATGCTTAAGAAAACCTCAAAACACCCTAAGATACCACGAGAGGACACCCGCTCAACATCCAATTAATCACCTAAAAATAGCATATCAAACGGATCAAATTTGGTTGCGAGAACCGAAGAAGTGATCATCCGAGTATGTTATATATCAAACAAATATTTTTTAGGGCAAAATTACACTACATGTCCTTTATCTTATTTTTTTGTAACATTTTGGTCCTTTATCTTTTTTTTGTAACACTTTGGTCCTTTATCTTTTATTTATAACACTTTAGTCCTTTATGTTTTTTATTTGTAACACTTTAGTCCCCTTTTTTGTAACAGTTTGGTCCTTTATCTTTTGTTATTTGTAACACGTTGGTCCTTATTGGTCCTTTATTTTTTATAAATAAATAAGATAAGGACCAAAGTGTTAAAAAAAAAGAAGATAAAGGACCAAATTATTACAAAAAAAAGATAAAGGACCAAACTGTTACAAAAAAATAAGATAAAGGACTTGTAGTGTAATTTTGCCTATTTTTTAGTCATATGCTTATAAACTATCAATTATAAATTAATTTACTGTACTTGTCAAACAACCCTTATAATACAAATAACTTACACGTATGGATTATCACAACTCACAAGCACCTTCTTCTTCTCTATAACTTTTATTTTTATATATAAACATCTTCCTCTTTCTAAGATATGGTTTAAGATACATCTTCACACGATCTTCTAAGATTGAAGATTCTTGAACTGATCTTAGCAATTCCACCTATTTATAGAATAAAAATTATTTTTTGTTCATAAATATAACTAAGGAAATATCAATTATCTCAAAAATTTATTATAATTATGAGATTTTCCATGTGTCAAGATACCTTTCGTCGATCTTTTGGAATGTATCTAATTCTATCAATTTTTCACCACTTGCATTTATTTGAGAAAATGAATTGCCCTACCAACAAGTCGGACAGGTTAAAATAATATTGAACATAAAATAATATTTGAACATATTATCACATTGCATGCAATATATTTACACTCTATTACAAGAGAGAAAATTATATCTTCATAGTGCTTCTATACTCTATATTTTGAAAACCCTCTATGTATAATTTTTGGTATTAAGCTAAAATTCAAGTTTTCATTTGTTTTATTGATTAAACTATTGATTTATCCAGATTTCTTTTTTAAAAAATAATAATTCCCAGTTTTATTTTTATATAAAATAGTTATTTCTAATAAATAAAATTATTTCTAAATGAAAAACCATAAAATGTCTTTATAATTAAAAAAATTGCTTGTGATAAAATAATTCCCTCACAAACTTTATAATACATATTAGTGACGTTTTTACAGACAAAATAGATAGAGAGGAAAACATTCCGTAGCAAATTGCTTGATAGAATTAACATATTTTATGTTTTTTATGAAAAAATTTCCTCACAAACTCTATAATTCGCATTAGTTATAATTTTTGTGACAGAATATTTAGAGAGGGATTAATTTCAACAAAAATTCCCTAATAAAATTAAAATTAAGTTCTCTTGTAGCGCATTTCGTGACAAAATATTTGTCAGGTAAATTAACTGTGTCAAAAATTTCGTCACTAACATTAAAAAATTTAATTTTAATAAAAAAAATGACTATCCGTCACTAACTTTTCCTCCCTAAATTTCGTCACTAATTCGAGTTTACTTGGAAGTGCCAATTCGGCATTTGTAGCAGAGTTAAGAGGGGTTTTGGAAGGATTGCAATTATTCTAGATGTGTTATAACTTATAAGGTAGTGGGAGTACTTAATTATCTAATGGTGGTTGAGATAGCCTTTCAATCTTCGGGAGGAAAACTCATTAACAGAAAAAAAATTTACACGGAGGGGTAAATGAAAATTTGCTAATTTTGCTAGGGGAAAAAAGTCATTTACCCTATTTTTAAATATCCAAGCAATATAATATAATTTTATACTTATTCTATTCCATAACATGGTATGTATATTCAAAAAAAAAAATCTAAACATGGTATCATGTTATATTATAGAAGCGGAATAAATGTTACGATTATCTCCTCTAATTTTGAGTTCAAATTCGTAAGAATAATCAGAAAAGTCTATCATTGCTAGAAAATTTGATTTTAGAGATCGATTTAGCGATCGAAACGATTCGATCACTATAGAGAACGAATTAGAAACCAAAATTTCGAGCGTCAAATTTGAAAAATATTCGGCCGCTAAGTAATTGTAGAGACCGAATAAGAGACCAATTATTAGCGACCAGCAAATCCGACGTAAACTTAACATTTATTGAGCTGAGCTATAGGAGATAATCGTAACATTTATTGAAAATTGCAATTATGTGAAAATTCAAAAACAATGAAATTGAAATCAAAGAAATGAAAGTTCACCGATTCAATACATATTATATGAAATTTTCCAAGAAACCGAAGAACAAATCAAACAAATAGAATCCTTCAAAAAAAAAAATCAAACAAATAGAAGAGAAGACGAAATTCATCAAATAAAACACTAACTATGCCAATGGTTCATATTCGCGTGTCAATTCCAACAAACTCGCCTTCAACGGAAACTATGTCTTAAATTCGGCCGCTCAAGCTTCAATCGGAAGGGTGTTTTATTTAAATTTCAAGCATTGATATACATAGAAAAGAAAATTAATACATTATTTATTTCATGAACTAGCTATACCAGTGAACGAAATCACACAGCTAGATTTATTTTAATGAGAAATTTAGAATTTTCAGCACATGCATTCCGAATTATAAGTAAAAGTTGCTGAAATTTTAAAGATGACTGTGGGAAAAAATTTAAAATTTTTAATGATATGGACAAATTGAATGATAAGTAAAAGTTGTTGAAATTTTTTATAGAAACTAAAAACGAAATTTAAGATATTTATAGAGACTATATAAAAACATATTTAATTATACAAAAAATGAAAGATTCACGATAGCAACGCACAATTTGGCATCTATGCCTTACTGCCAATAAAATTAAAGTTATACTTTAAAATTATCATTAAAGCAATTATACAATAAAATTAAAGTTACAGCAAATTATTATTAAACAAAATTACTGTGTCAGAAATCCAACTTTTGGTTTTGTTGAACATATATCCAAAAAAGTTTGCATCCTTTAATCCTTATACTCACGGAAGCACAGTTTGTTGAACATTTTTAATTATCGCTTCTTCCAACTCATCCATTATAAAACTCTCTTTAATATTCTTATAGGAGATGCTCTAATTACAAGGAAATATTTTTTTAAAAAAAACTTAATAAACTATAAATAATACTTATTTAATAATATAAAAGCCCATTCACAAATAATAAATAAATATGAAGTCCAATGTGTTAAGTCCGATATATTATTATCCAGCAGTTATAAAGCTGATAATTTAGAACGATGGTTAAATTTTTGTTGTTTACAAACAAGCAAGATATTTACTTTTTCCACCCTACCGGTTACTCGTATACTCTGCGTGTTTCCCATTTTACCGTTTCCGCCCGTTACCTCAGTAGCAGACGGCAAAACATAATGGGGCTTTTGGTAGGGCGTGGGTTCTAAACTGGTTCAGAGCTAAGAAATTTTAACATGTCTGTTGCCTATGCCACGGTGACGTTTCCGTGACTTAAGTAGCGGACAAGGGTAATATGGTAATTTTGTAGGATACGCCCCATAATTGGTAGGGTGTCAAAAGTAAATCTCAACAAGTAATGCATAGACACACAACTTACTTTTTTTTCTCATGCTTTCAATGTGGTGCGTGATCTATTTTGAGAGGGCCGAAGGGAAAAGTAGATGAGTTTTCCTTTTCGCACCCTCTATAAATCCTCACACGCCCCCTAAACTTACTAAAATAATCTTGTATTTTAGGATGCGAACATAATTTGCACCCTGTTTTTTGAGTGTCAATTTTATTTGAGTCAAGTCGAACATCTGCACCCCATGAACGAAAATATTATACAATACAAAAAAGAGTTTGCATTCTAGAATGCAAACTGAGCTTGCAGAGGTTGAATGGGCCAGAGAAGTGTAGAACCCTCTAATCCACACTAAAATGTTGATTCTAGAATATGGCGAGAAATGCTAGAAATGCTGCAGTATGTAGACGGTTTTGATGGTAGAAAGTGTTAGAATGTGTTGATCAGCTAAAAAAACAGGGGACTGAACTGGGCAACTTTTGTTGTACCCTTTTTATTTGAAACTGGTTATGGGACTGCACAAATTAGGTAGCAAGAGATAGCACAAAAACAAGATTTTTTGTCCCACACTGAACCACATGACAACTTTTTGTCCACAGTACAACTATAAAAAATACGAAAATACCCATTTTATTTTCAAATATAAAAATATTATCGTCCTATATTTCGCCGGTACAGATTTGTCCTGTCCAGTATTATCTTGTTCTGTCCAGTGCTTGCTGTTTTACGAATCAAACGCATGTTTACTCTTTATTATCGGTGGATTAGCAACCCCTTAGTATGTATGGGGTTGATTGCATGATGCTAATTATGAAAGGTTTCTGTTGAGTGTGGCTCATCATATGCATCAAGAAGAGGTTGGGGCGGCCTAGGAGCTAAGCTAGTGGAGCGGTACGGTTCAGGATGTTTTTTGTTATTTGGACCGAATTATTATTATTATTATTATTATTATTATTATTATTATTATAAATATCGCTCATAACACTGAAATCCTAATTAATTAATTTATCTAATAGAAACGTGTTGTAGCTAGTTCTACCGTCGGAGACATACCCGTCATTTGGGGGAACTCCGTTATCAAACTTCTTGTGTGATCAGTATCATTTGTTTTTGTTATTATTTTCTTTTGTTACTAGTTGTTCCAACAGGTTTAATTACATAAGGCGGTAAACTAGAAATCTACTAAACTATGTGAGGTTTGTCTGCTTTTTTATTAATGTTTTATAGCATGTTATGTTCATATTTGCAGCGATGGTTCTAACTGTGTGGCAATTGTGCGGAAAGAAATTATTTCATACCGCAACGGCCGCAATCTGCTTCACAATGACTGCAATATGGCCGCAACCGCCATACTTACAATTGCAACCACATCCACAACCGCAACCACAATTTAAAACCTTGCTCTGGTGATTTCAGCTCTCTATAGTATTTCGCTGGCGTGTTTGGTTGCAGCATTGTTTGGTTTGCAAGTTCTTCTCAAGATTCAGCCTATTTGGTTCAGTTGCATATAGCACAAGTTTTCTGGCTTATCTTGCCGTATTTTGTTGTATATCTCAAAATCCCTTGCCCGGTTAATTATCTTGGGTCTGAAGTTAATTTTGCTTCTCGCGCCCGTAGTTATTCGTCGCATTGGCGAGAGATCCTATTGCTCTGCATTGTAGGCTAGAACATCGATTCAATTCAAAAACTTTCAACATATATATGTTTAAAGGACATTGAACTAGCTACTTGATACATGAACAATTTTTCTTTCGGACAAAGTACATGAACAAAATTATAGCTACATATTTATTTATTTCTATAATATAAATTCTAATAGTGAAGCCATTCAACAGGCAGTGGCACAAATGCATCTTAGAGATTTACAAGAACCACTAACTGAGTTTTCTTTGGTAACGCAAATAATTGAACATAGTTCGTCAACATTTAGATCATTGCATTTATCGCCAGGGAAAAAATGACTTTGTTTCTCACAATATGCCTCAATTTGCACTCCATGTTCTTCTACAATTTACAAAGAAAACAAATTATATTTTGAAATTAGTGTATAGATTTTTATTTTTTTGGTCAAATAGCTTGTGACTATAAATTTCAGCCTTAACTTAGATAACCTCGACCTCTACATATAAAATACAATGTCACTGCCAACTGAGCTAAATTCACAGGGATTCAAAATAGAAAATTTGCAAATTTCTATCATGTGCAAATTTGGACATGGTTATGTCATCTTCGTCCTTTTCCCACATCCCAAATTGAAACACAATAAACCATTCACGAAAATTATTTTTATAAAATTTAATTTCTAATTCATTGACGGTATAACTTTAAATCTTATAATTGACATCATATAAAAACTAAACTCTAAATTTAAAGGTAGCTTGGATACATGTCTTATATTTTCTAATAAACTAAATTAGAGAAAGAACAAAAAAAAAAAAAGTAAAATTGAAATGTAGACTTACGAGCAGCTAAGAGAACAATAACGAAGAAACATATGACAACAAGTGTTTCTCTCATCATTTTTATTGATATTCTTTCTCTCCTAAGGTAATGTGATATTCCAATATGGATACAGATGTTGCTATTTTTATAGATCCCTTAAAGTTGAACTTGAAATAACATTACAACCATCAATTCATTTGAAAAGTCACCATGAGTTGGATATGACCCCTTAGCCTGTATTATTTGATATATTTTCATTAATACCACTTCACAATGCATTTTAGTTGTGACTTTTGAGAAGTTAACAACTTGTAACTTTTTTTTTATTTATCGAAAACATCTTGAATTTATTTATTTTTAAATAAAGGAGGAAAGCCAAAGTAGCCAACCTCTCCTTTGTGCAATCTCAATAGCAGTAATTGCGTAAAGAAAGCATCACTTATCCCAAAATTAGAAGCAAAACAACCAAGATCATTAGCCTGATTATTTCTAAAGATACAATCACAAATTGAAGGACTAGGGTTACCTTTAGAAACACCATCCGAATTATACTTGACCCAACGGAGAGGGGGAGGCTACAAAACAACTTGTAACTTTGAATTGGACGCAAATTAATCCTTTTTTGTTATTATAAAACGTGCAACATTTTTTTTTTGAGGTTAGTCGTAAATTAATCCTTTTTTGTTATTATAAAATGTGCAACATTTTTTTCGATAAATAAAAAATATTATTAAAGATCACACTTTATCCATCTTAGCTTTTAGACATGTGTCTGGAGCTCGCAAACATCCCCATATCATTATGATGGGTGCTCGTTAATCAGGATTGACTATAGTTGAACCCATTACCTTCTTTTTTATAGATTTTCATTTTTTTTTGGGTAACTGAGTAAGAGAAGAAAATATTTTTTAAAATAAAATATTAAAACGTATTATATAAATATATAATCTATTGTTTGGTGAAAAAATTATATATGATTTATAGTGTTATTTATTAAATAAAGTAAAAAAAAAATAAATTAGTTTGTCAGATTTATCTAATTATTTTGACATTGCCTAGCAACACATTTTGCAGCCAACTTATTGTAAAACTGTATATTTTCTTGTAGTGATATATGATGATCAAAATAATCTAAAAAAAAATATTAAATAGAAGATACAAATTGTCAAAATTTATTGTGCAAAATCATATAGATTTTTTTTTTTGACGCATGCAAAATCATATAGATGAGGATGGGTCAAAATATTCACTTTGGATGAGGATGGAGAGGTTTCTACATTACACGAAAATAATAATTGTGTCATAATGGATTATTTTATGTTACATTACTGGACTAATTTTGTGTTTCTCTATACAATTATTATTTTGCCGTTTTGTTTTAAAGAATTTTAAACAAACTTTCCATCTAATTTTTATATTGGACACTTTCATCAAGACTATTTTGGATTAATGATATTATGTTTAATTTCTATTTGCAAGTTCTAAATTATTAAACCAAATTGAATATTATATACGACATTCTAAAAGATTTGTGCATCCAATGTACGGGTCGGCGTCTAGTTTATATAAAATAAAATAAATTGTCAACAATATCTTAACAATGTAGTAATAATTAAGGGACTGGACAATGCACAACGAGAAACATTTTGTGGAATTGGCAAGGTACAACAATTTATATATTCACTTTGTTTTTATATATTCACTTTTAAACCAAAAGAAACGCGAAGGCAATTTTGATAAAGAAAAGAAGATTAAAATCACGATTTATAATGATAAATAAAAAATAAGAAAACATAATATTTACTTTTAAACCAAAAGAAATAAGAAGGAAATTATGAGAAAGAAAAGAAAATTAAACTCACAATAAGTATAGCAAAATGTATAATATATTATTTCATGATTTTTATTCTTCAGGAAACCATTCCAAACATTCTCTAGGAGCATTATGGTTAGCCAGGCATGGTCCTGATTGATTGACATCATAGTGACATTCAGTTTCACATAATATGTGATAACGTACATGTCTCGCATTATAAACATCATAGTAGTGTACACGTGATTGATTGACCCATGTAAATGAACAAGAGAATATGGCGTATCCAGGTTCTAGATTCGGCTTAAAATTGAAGCTGTAAGTTTCTCTAAAATGTATTGATCTAAACCCAATATCATTGTGTTTGTTTTGACAATGAACCCCAAGCTGAAGAGCATTGGTTAAATTGTTGGTAATGGAAAGGTATACTCTGGGGAGGCTGGAGCGGCATTCTCCACCTTTGAACTGCAAAGATGTAAGAATAATTAGTAACAAAGAAAATAATAAAACAAATTTGGAGATCGAAACCATTGTAAATTTCACAATTGATTGATTGATAAACTGATATCGAAATATATGACATGTTTCTTGTGTTATATATATATTATCAATAATAATTAGAGTTTTAATTCCTTTAATTATTCATATTTGTAAATCTTGTTATTTACTAATTATACACTCAAAAGTTAATAGCTTTGATTAGTGGAGAATCACTAGGAGATTTGTTAATATGATTCACTCCAAATTAAGTTCATTAAACTTGTATATATACACTACTGCAAACACTGATAATAATTATCATTTACGTATTTACCTCTTTATATGGTATCACTTAGAACCGATCCAGCCCTATTCTCCTAACTCAGAACGCCGTTTCTCAATTTCTCTCATGGCTTCCGACAGCTCCCATTACATCACCAACCCCTATGAGCCATCCAAACCCTTTGTGTGCATCACTTGAAGTTAAAAACATAACATCCCACTACACAACAAAAGGAAAACAAAAACGTGACACTGCATATTATTATTAGAATACATGCATCACATATTATTGAGAACAAAATCACTATACAAAATGCAACGTTAGAGAGGATATAAATTAAGTAATGCAAAGAAGTTTAGAACACATCAAATTTTATTTAATTAGAGCGATATGCAACCCTTTCAAATGATTGAATAAAGTTGTAAGACGGTGAAATAAATTGCATGAAAATATTTTGTTTGCATTGTACTCTATTGTTCTATTTCCTCCATATATTTGATGTTTGGAAAGGAATTGAAGTTATGCAACAGAAGTTATATAGCTGCAAATAGAATGTTAGACTCGAGTGATATATAGAATGGTTGACAAATATTTAAGTTAAAAAAAAATTGAGGAAAGAAAATAGGAATGAATACAAATATTGTTGAAGAAAAATAGAGAAGAATGAAGATGTGTAAACTAAAATAATGGAACAAATGGTTGGTTTTGGAAGTTAAAAAGAGTTTTTTTTTTTTTTAAAGAATTGGTTTTGGAAATTAGAGTGTGAAAAAAAATACTAAGAGAAGGGTATTTATGGTATTTTAAAAAAAGGCTACACCAAAAAAAATGTTTTCCCTTTATATATATATATATATATATATATATATAAATAATAATAATAATAATAATAATAATATAATATATATATATATATATGGGGTTTTCTAACTTAGACCCTAGTTAGGTCTAAGTTAGCAAGGTGCATCTTTTCAATTGGACCAAAATACTCATTCTTTTTAATTAATTAACCAAAATACCCATTAATAGACGCGGATCCAGTGTCGCGCGCGTACCGAAGGACCATGGTTACAGACCGTTGATTTCCATCAGACAGCCAAAATCTGATCTCATCAAGACTGTCTGATCAATCAGACAGCCCACATCATCCTGATCCATCAGATTCCAGCGCGTGCGCCACACTGGATTACACCCTGGAGAGAGAAAAATTTGCTTTTTAAAAGTAGGACACGTGTCACACAATGGTTGGCTGGACGTGATTTTTGTTCATTTAATACTTTGAACTCAATTATTTCGTTGTAAATTAATTTTTTATTTTTTTATTTTTATACCAAAATTCATAATTTTTTTTTTCTACAAATAGAGACTTGGTTCGTTTGATTTGGACACCGAAAAAAAAATGCAATTTTTCACTACCTTAATCTCATTTTTTGTCTACTAAATACGTTACTTGTGTGTTGTAATTTAACACGCACCACTCAACCAACTCACTGAAACCATTATACCAGGAAAATATTAGATAATATTCTGGAACTTTTGGTATATTTTATGAAATTTTTGGAGACCTGAAACTATTTTTAGTTAATTAAATGAGATAAAACGGTAATTAAAAACTAATGTTTGCTTCTGAAACCATTTTACTGGTAGAATGGTTGCACATAGTTGTATTCTGAAACCATTTTACTGGTAGAATGGTTTCAATGAGTAATTTATTAATTGTGTTTGCTTCTGAAACCATTTATCTGGTACAATGGTTTCAGAGAGTTGTAATCTGAAACCATTTTGCTGGTAGAATGGTTTCAGTAAGTTGATTATTAGTTATTTGCTTCTGAAACCATTTAGCTTGTAGAATGGTTGCACATAGTTGTACTCTGAAACTATTTTACTGGTAGAATGGTTTCAGTGAGTAATTTATTAATTGTGTTTGCTTCTGAAACCATTTTGCTGGTAGAATGGTTTCAGTAAGTTGATTCTTAGTTATTTGCTTCTGAAACCATTTAGCTGGAAGAATGGTTTCAGAGATTTGTACTCTGAAACCATTTTCCTGGTAGGATGGTTTCAGTGAGTTGATGTAAGGTAGTGAAAAATGAGATTAAGGTAGTGAAAAATTGGGTTTTTTTTCTGTGTCCAAATCAAACGAACCAAGTCTCTATTTGTAGAGAAAAAAAATTATGAATTTTGGTATAAAAATAAAAAATAAAAAATTAATTTACAACGAAATAATTGAGTTCAAAGTATTAAATGGAAAAAAATCACGCCCAGCCAATCAGACAGCGACACGTGTCCTGCTTTTAAAAAGTAGATTCTTCTCTCTCCAGGGTGTAATCCAGTGTGGTGCACGCGCTGGAATCTGATGGATTTGGATGATCTGGGCTGTCTGATTGATCAGACAGTCTTGATGATATCAGAGCTTGGCTGTCTGATAGAAATCAACGGCCTGTAACCATGGTCCTGCGGTACGCGCGCGACACTGGATCCTCGTCCATTGATGGTAATTTGGTTAATTAATTAAAAAGAATGGGTATTTTGGTCCGATTGAAAAGGTGCACTTTGCTAATTTAGACCCAACTGGATCTAAGTTAGCAGCCCCCTATATATATATATATATATATATATATATATATATATATATATATATATATATATATATATATAATCTAAATCGCCGAATATGAAATATGAGGTTGAGATTAATTACTACATAAAACTGTCAATTTTTTTTTTTTTTTACAAACTGTGGATGTTTTTTAACTATACTAAATAAATACAAGCATCAACCATGTGTACAAGTAAAAGCCAATACATATATTTCAATTTTCAAGGATTTCATTCAAAACATTCACTAGTAGTATTATGGTTGGCCAAACTTGGCCCTTATTGATTTACTTCATAGTGACATTCAGATTCACATTTTCTTTGATCATGTACATATTTCGCATTATAAACGTCATGGAAGTGTAAATGAACCATGTAAATGAACAAAAAAAATTTATCCAGAAACTCTAAAGACATTCGACTTAAAATTGAAAGTGTAAGTTTCTTGCTAAAATATATTGATCTAAACCCAATATCATCATCTTTGATTTTACAATATAATAAACCCCAAGCTAATGAGTCTTTCATCAAACAAATTTTTTATTACAATATAATTATTATGGAATAAAAACATATATTCAAGTTGCACAACTTCCCCAGATACGTTATTCTCGATAATAAACATATACCAATTTTGGAATGAAAACATATATGCAAGTTGCTTTAAATTTAGAGCTAATTTGATTTATATAAACTTTTTTTACCAAATTTGATTTATACCAATTTTAACTACTATCGACCAATTTTTTTACACATATACTGTATGTGTGGATGGTTGGAAAATAAAATCGGAGGCGTATTGTCACATCAAAATTATTCGTAATATTGCACATCTTCCCCAGATACAACCGGTTATTCTCGATAATAAACATGTCGAGGCTACAACACCCCCGCATATACTGTTGTATTTCATTTTTTTTTCTTCCTTTTGGCTTGTTCGATTCGAAGTAGATAGAGGGAAGAGGAGGTGAGAGGATAATCTTGAACAAAAAAGATTTATTTTTATTAAATCATTTTAAAAAAAAAAAACGTTTTTTATTCTTGAAAAATAAAATAAAATTTAAAAACAAATTTTTTTAACCAATCAAATCTCTCTAATAATTAAGATTTTTTGTTTTTGTTTTTAATTTTTTTTTCAAGAATAAAAAACGTTTTTTTTTTTTAAAAAAAAATATTATTAAAAAGAAACCTTTTTTTGGACAAGATTACCCCCGCACCTCCCCTCCCCTTCATCTACTTCGAACCAAACAAACCGTCTCTACATTTTTTATCCCTTACCAGGTTGACCGCTCCTGAAACAATCCGCCAAATTTCATCGACCTAAATTACATTACATTGATTGGTTTGTATGTATGGTAAAATAAAAGAGGTCAAGTTCTCTACATGTTGTAGCTTCTTAAAAGTCATGGCCAATTTTCATTGTGAAGTGGTAATAAACTATATTTAAACATAGGCTAAGGAGTCACAACAAAATCAGGGTGACTTTTCATGTTTCTTGATGGTTGGAATATTGTTCCAAGTTCAAATTCAAGGGTTCTATAAATAGCAACACCTATAAACAATATCATATAACCACCAACATATTCTTAGGATAAAAAAACAGTAATAATGGATACGAAACCTATTGCTGGCATGTGTTTCTTCTTGATTATTTTCTTAGCTACTCGTAAGTTTATGTTTTAGTATCTTTTTTTAATTTTTCTCTAAATTAAATTACTTTTGATAAATAATTATTTTCAAGAGTGAAGTAAAAGAAAATGAAGGGGGCATTGATGGACAATATTGTGAGTCAACATTATTCTCATCCATATAATCCATTACACGTACGGTTAATTAAGTGACTTTTTTTTTTGGATTAAAATGCATGTCTTTAAAATGTCTTCAAAAGGATAAAAATGCACATAATTCAAAGGTCAAATTCATATTTTTAAAGGACAATATAGTTATAATTTTGCCTAAAATATATATGGTAATTGTTGCAAGTATATCACTTATTAAAATAATTTGTTTCCTTTGGGAATTGCAGAAGAACAAGTGGTGCAAATTGAGGCATATTGTGAGGAACAAAGTCGTATTTTCATTGATGAATGCAGTGATCCAATTGGTGACAAACTATGTTCCATTATTTGCATTAGCAAAGAAAATTCAATTGGTGGTTCCTGCCAAAATCTAAGATGCATTTGTGCCATTGCCTGTTGAAATGTGTCTAGTATTAGAATTATATTATAGAGATAAATAGATTAATTACCGAGTTATTATTTGTTCATGTATTGCTTCATCAATGTCCATGAAATAAATCATGAATTGATTATCTTCCCTTTTTGTAAGAAGAGAGTATAGTATGGATTATCAAATAAATTTTTTGAGTACAAGTTGTTTAGACTAAAAATTACCAATAGCGTTACAATGCCATAGAACAATATTTGCGTCCAATTCTAAGTACAAAATTGTTTTCAATAAAAAAAAAAGTTACAAGCGGTTAACTTCTCAAAAACAACTAAAATGCAGGCTTTGTCTAACGTACAAGAACAAGTCATTCAAGTTATGCATGGTGCACAAGTAGTAATTTATATTATAAGGAATACAAATTTTACAAAATTTATCGTTGGAATGAATGCAATGATGAATGCAATGATCCAATTGGTGACAAACTATGTTCCATTATTTGCATTAGAAAAGAAAATTCAATTGGTGGCTCCTGCCAAAATCTAAGATGCATTTGTGCCATTGCCTGTTGAAGTGTGTCTAGTATTAGAGTTATATTATAGAGATAAATAAATAAATTACCTAGTTATTATTTGTTCATGTATTGCTTCATCAATGTCCATGAAATAAATCATGAATAATTGCTCAATATTTCATAATTTCACACATTAAAAAGATAAAATATCACAAGTCAAAATAAAATTAAATTTATAATTCAAACCAAATTAGAAATTATATAATAAACTAAGTTCAATAACACAAAATAGTACCATAACATCAATTGACAACATACTGCCTTCGTCAAGTTCATCAAGTTGACGAAATGTTCATCAAGTTAAAAAACTAAATGTTCATCAAGTTCATAAATACTAGTGCCATAACATCAATTGCCAAATGCATAGCTAAATGCAACGTAGTGCCAAGTTAAAAACTAAATGTTCATCTAGACATAAAAAGTTAAAAACTAAAAAAAGGAGGTTAAAACGACGTGGTTTTGTCCAGTTTTTTTAAAAAAAATCTGCCATCGTTCATCCTGATTCGACCCCGGTTCACGCAGTTTTTTCCCGATCGGTTTTCTATCAATTTTTTGCTCATAACCGAACCGTTTTTATAATCAGTTCTCGGTCTGACCGGTCCGACCAGCCGGTACGGTCCTGTTTTGATAACCTTGATTTAAAATGAAAAAAACGCACCCAATAATATTTAGACTAAAAACTGTCAAAATAAAAAATTTAGACTAAAAATTACCAATAGCGTAACAATGCCATAGAACAATTTGCGTCCAATTCTAAGTACAAGTTGTTTTCAATAAAAAAAATAAATAAATAAATAAAGTTACAAGCCGTTAACTTCTCAAAAGTCACAACTAAAATGCAGGCTTTGTTCAATAGGTGTTGCTATTTAGTATTTACAGAGCCCTTGAAATAGTATTCCAACCATCATATCAACCATCAAGCAACTTCATAATGCATTTTAGGCCAAGTCATGAACAAGTCCTTAAAGTTGGGCATGGTTCACAAGTATCAATTTATATTATAACGAATTCGAATTTTATAAAAATCACCTTTGGATTAAAAGTTTATATCATATAGATCATTTATTGAAAATCATTTGATATGTTATTGAAACCCATCAAAATTAACGGTATTTAATAAAAAAACTCATAAACCGTTAATTTTGACGAGTCTCAATAACATATCAAATGATTTTCAAAAAATTTCAATTTTTTTATGGATGAACTATTTTATATAAACTATTTTTTTGCAAAATTTGTATTCCTTATAATATAAATTACTACTTGTGCCCCATGCATAACTTGAATGACTTGTTCATTGCAACACTTACCATATATATTTTAGGCAAAATTATAACTATATTGTCCTTTAAAATTATGAATTTGTCCTTTGCATTATGTGCATCTTTATCCTTTTGAAGACATTTTAAAGACATGCATTTTAATCCAAAAAAAAACAAAAAGTCACTTAATTAACCGTACGTGTAATGGATTATATGGATGAAAATAATGTTGACTCACAATATTGTCCATCAAGGTCCCCTTCATTTTCTTTTACTTCACTCTTGAAAATAATTATTTATCAAACGTAATTTAATTTAGAGAAAAATTAAAAAAGATACTAAAACATAAACTTAGGAGTAGCTAAGAAAATAATCAAGAAGAAACACATGCCAGTAATTGGTTTCATATCCATTATTACTGTTTTTTTATCCTAAGAATATGTTGGTGGTTATATGATATTGTTTATAGGTGTTGCTATTTATAGAACCCTTGAATTTGAACTTGGAACAATATTCCAACCATCAAGAAACATGAAAAGTCACCCTGATTTTGTTGTGACTCCTTAGCCTATGTTTAAATATAATTCATTACCACTTCACAATGAAAATTGGCCATGACTTTTAAGAAGCTACAACATGTAGAGAATTTGAGCTCTTTTATTTTACCATACATACAAACCAATCAATGTAATGTAATTTAGGTCGATGAAATTTGGCGGATTGTTTCAGGAGCGGTCAACCTTGTAAGGGATAAAAAATGTAGAGACGGGTCTGTTTGGTTCGAAGTAGATGAAGGGAGGGGAGGGGAGGTGAGGGGGGTAATTTTGACCAAAAAAATATTTTTTTTTAATAATTTTTTTAAAAAAAAAGAAACCATTTTTTATTCTTGAAAAAAAAAAGTCTCAATTATTAGAGAGATTTGATTGGTTAAAAAAGTTTGTTTTTAACTTTTGTTTTTTTTTTAAGAATAAAAAACGGGTTTTTTTTTAAATGATTTAATAAAAATAAATCTTTTTTGTCAAGATTATACTCTCACCTCACCTCCCTTCTATCTACTTTGAACCAAATAGGCCAAAAGGAAGAAAAAAAATGAAATACAACAGTATATGCGGGGCTGTTGTAGCCTCGACATGTTTATTATCGAGAATAATCGGTTGTATCGGGGGAAGTTTTGCAATATTACGAATAATTTCAATGTGACAGCACGCCTCTAATTTTATTTTCCAACCATTCACAAATACAGTATATGTGTAAAAAAATTGGTCGGTAGTGTAAAAATTCGGTAAATAAAAAAGTTTTTATAAATCAAATTAGCTCTAAATTTAAAGGTACGTGCAACTTGCATATATGTTTTTATTCCATAACTAGGGATAAACCCGTGCGTTGCATATAAGTATACTCATATATAGTTAAAAGATAGACATTAATTTAAAATATGATTATATTTAATATTAGTATATAAGTATAAATTAAAAAAAAAAACAAGTTGTTTAGAAATATGAGATTTTTCATTAATTTATATCGTAGTTTTGTTTATAATTTAATATAATAAATCTTTTATAGTATTTTAGAATCATATTTTATTTTAATAGTGTAATCGTATAAGATCTTAGTTTTCTTTATATGAATTGCAATTGTATAGTCACATGTACCACTTTGCTTTTTATTTTTGATGTATTTTTTTTCCAATAAGATCTTAGTTTGGATGTTGATTTTCTTTATAAGATCTTAGTTTATTTTTGTTATAAATGTGAATATTTTTTGTTGCCAATATATAAGTTTGGATGATGATTTCATATATATGAATTTAGGCTTAGTTATTTGGCTCAGGTAAAGAAAGTTTATTATTTTAGAAGAATTTCACATGTCATCTTATTATTTGCTTAAAAAAATGTTATATTTTTCTTACAAACATCTCACTATTTTATTTTGAGCCGTAACTTAAACATTTTTTAACACTTTATAGAATATGTACTTATTTTATTTAAATATTTGCATTATTATTTAAATCAAATCAATAATTTTGGAATTTTTAGTGAATTTCAGATCACATGCACACACTATATGTAAAGAATTAGATTATCTAAATCACCTTATTATTTTGCATGTAATTATGTTTTAATATCTACAGTTTCTACAATTTTTAAAATTTTTTTTGACGTATGAGCATCTTAATCTTGAAAAATTATAACTATTTACTCTACCCCTTCACACAATTTAAGGTATCTCAGATTTATAAAAAAGACGATTCTTGTTCTGATAATAAATTGTTTCTATTGAAGTTTCTTCTCAAACATTCACCTGGTAGAATATTTATATCCCATATTTTATTGGTCAAAAATTTTCATAATGTTTTTAGCTAGTGGTTTTATTTATCTTCTTTTTACTATGCTTAATTCATTTTTTTTATCTTTCATTTTTTTTAATGATTTTTTTGTCCCCTCATTTTTTTTTGTCTTTTGCTATTGAATAATTTTTATTCGGGTTTTCAGTATAGTTTAGTAGTGCTTATTAGAATGCAATACTCTTTTTTTATAGAGGGGTACTTTTTTTTTTGATAATATAGAGCAGTACTCTTAAATCATATTCTCAAAATATTATGCACAAAAAATTATTAGATCGAATTGTAGTCTTGCAAGATCATAAAAGCAATATAAATGATACAATTTATAAATCCAGTAACCTGGTTACACATGAAAATTATTAGAGTTGATGTCTTGAAAGATTTTGAGAGCGTATAAAAAATTGAAATTTATAAACAATAAAAGACATATATGTAAACTAATATAATTTTTTAATCATTGAATAACATAACTGATATTCAAGAGATTGACTCATCAACTACCACAAAAACCAATACTTGAAATGTAACCATCAACCCATAAGGTATTCAATGCAAAAAGTTATTTCATTCTAATAGAAGGTGAATAATATGTAACCTTTGAATAATGAATAAGAATAGTAAATGTCATTATATATACATAGTATATTTTTTATGTTGAGCATACATATAATTTATATATACATACTTTAGTGACGTATTTTCATTTTTTTTCTTTTATAATTTTGATCCTCTTTTTTTATTTTAGCACCATTAATTTACATTATTTGTTACTTATTAATTTCCAATACTTTCAAGGTATGCATAGATATAATATACCATATATAAACGTAATATTATGTTACTTGCATTTTATTTTTTACAATATTTGCATTTGTTTTAAACCCATTATAATCTGCCTAGATATAATTTATGTTAGTCTCAAGACCAATGATTTGGATGATGAAATGGACGCAAAATAAATTTTAGAGTAATGTTTAAATATAGCTAGAGAAAATTTTCTCTAAAGCATGCTACATAGGCAAAAATTTGGAGGCTTCAAAATAACCAAGAGTAAAATACACAGCTTGTTGAAGACGAACCGTCAATACATGTTATTGGTCATATATTTAGCTCCAAAAAATGCATGTTGATTTTGACCGCACACATAACTCCATTATAGAAAAATGTAATCCACAATTATTAGAAGACATAATTCATAATGATTATGAATGAAAAATGTAGAACATAAAGACGGTTGTAGTTTTAGCACTTTTTTTTTTACCGGAAAGTTTTAGCACATATACAATGTAATATCCACAATATTATGAAATAAAATAATGGAAAAAGATTTGGTTAATCTAAATATATAGTGACTTCAGCTTCAATCCTATAAGAAAAGCCAATGAAAAATTTGAAGAGTATCATCAAATAGTTGTTTGAATAAATCGATGATGATCCAAAATCAATTTTTTTATTATAGATAGATAGATAGATAGAAAGTTGTAGAATTGTAAAAGTTATATTATTTATTTATTCACCTAGAATAAGAAGTTGCATGAAAATTTTTAGAGGTGTCAAATCATCATAATGCTTGCTTAATAGATAGAAGATAGATAAATAGATTTGAAAATTGAAAATAAATACAATATTCTAACAATTACTTAAAGCTTGCAACTGTGGAACAAAACACTAAATGACCATTTTCAACCTGAAAAAAGATAGAGATAATTAAAAACGTTATTAGATATGATGTCTTATAAGATCATAAGAGCAATCAAACAATTATAATTTACAAACTTAAATGAAAGACAATTATCTCATACTTATGTATATCAATTTCTTAAACATTGAGTCGCATGTTTGGGAATGTAACTATATATATATATAGAAACACACACTAATGAATTTATGTAATCTTTAAAATATACTCATAACGCAAAAAAATGAGAGTTTGAAACGATGATACTTAGCTTGTTGAAGTTCCTTTGAGCAAGAAACACATTTCAGTACAAAGAGGTTGATAGATTAAACAATGAACACACAAAATGAGTATTACAATTGCATGATGTGAGAAAGTGGATATGTTATTGCACATTTATATAGGATACTACTCAACTACAAATATGTTTAATTTTGTAAACGTTTTTTATATATGAAAAGTTGTGCTCTTTCAAGTTCTAGAGGATTAACACAATCATAAATTATATGAAAAATTTCCGTTTTGTTTTAGGAGTATTTAATTTTAGTTGGTCCCTTTTAATTTAATTTTTCATTTTTTCATTTTTTAGTATTGATATATCCTTTTGTAAGCAATTTTATTAGAGGTGCCACATCATCACAATGAAGGCTTTGTAGCAACTCAACCTTCCTTTTACTAGTAAAAGATAATTATATTGTAATAAAAAATTTGTTTGATGAAAGACTCATTAGTTTGCGGTTCATTGTAAAATCAAAGATGATGATGATGATATTGGGTTTAAATCAATACATTTTAGAGAAACTTACAGTTTCAATTTTAAGTCGAATGTCTTTAGTCTTTAGAGTTTCTGGAGAAAATTATAATGGGAAAGATGTACATGATCAAAGAAAATTTGAATCTGATGTCACTATGAAGTAAATCAATCAAGGCCGTTTGGCTAATCATAATGCTACTAGTGAATGTTTTGAATGGAATCCTTGAAAATTAAAATATATGTATTGGCTTTTACTTGTACACATAGTTGTTGCTTGTATTTATTTAGTATAGTTAAAAACATCCACAATTTGTCTCATAAGTGTAGCTCAAATGGTAGCTATCAGAGATATTATTGGAGCGGTCGGGGTTCGAACCCCGAATTTCACAATTCTCCACATTTAAATGTGTCAGAGTCTAGTCACTAGGCTACTTGACCCAAAAAAAAAAAATCCACAGTTTCATCAAAAAAAATAATCCACAGTTTTATGCGGTAATTAATCTCAGCCTCATATTTCATATCCTGCGATTTAGATTTTATATATATATATATATATATTAAAATGATCTCAACCATTCATTGAAATCGGACGTTTGACACTGTAATTGCATCAACACCGTTACAACAACAAATATGTTTAATGTTTCTTTAGATGCGTTATCCAATTCTTTGACTTGTCAAATTAAGTTTAATTGTACAAAGAGAAAAAATAATTTGGTCAAATCTAAAAAACTACACAATTGAAATAAAATTAGAAAAATGTTTAATATTAGGTTGACTACACAATATAAATTATTAATTTATATTTGTAATTTTTTTATAAAATAAAGCCCTCCTTATTCTCAAGAATATATATATAACCAGAAACATATCATATTTCATTATCAGTTTATCAATCAATTGTGAAATTTACAATGATTTCGATCTCCAAATTTGTTTTATTATTTTCTTTGTTACTAATTATTCTTACATCTTTGCAGTTCAAAGGTGGAGAATGCCTCCCCAGAGTATACCTTTCCATTACCAACAATTTAACCAATGCTCTTCAGCTTGGGGTTCATTGTCAAAGCAAAAACGATGATATTGGGTTTAGATCAATACATTTTAGAGAAACTTACAGCTTCAATTTTAAGCCGAATGTCTTTACAGTTTCCGGATACACCTTATTCTTTTGTTCATTTACATGGGTCAATCAGGACCGTGTACACTACTATAACGTTTATAATGAGAGACATTTACATGATCAAGAAAAATGCGAAACTGAATGTCATTATGAAGTCAATCAATCAGGACCATGTCTGGCTAACCATAATGCTCCTAGAGAATGTTTTGAATGGAATTCTTGAAATATATGTATTGGCTGAAGAATAAAAATCATGAAATAATATATTATACATTTTGCTATACTTATTAATTGTGAGTTTAATTTTCGTTTCTTTCTCATAATTTCCTTCTTATTTTTTTGGTTTAAAAGTAAATATTATATTTTGTTATTTTTTATCTATCATTATAAATCGTGATTTTAATCGTCTTTTCTTTATCAAAATTGCCTTCGCGTTTCTTTTGGTTTACTTGAATATATAAAAATAAAACAAACAAGTAATAGATTCAACCCTAGTCAATCCTAATAAACGAGCACCCATCACAATGATATGAGGATGTTTGTGAGCTCCATGTACCATTAATCACAATGATACTTTCTGCAACCAACAACAACAAATAATAAATATTCTTTCGAACCATTAATCATTTCTCATGATAGGGAGAATGATAAGGATATCTGGACTTGTTGTACAATCCCTTACAATTATTACTACTTTAATTGTTAAGATATTGTTGACAATTTATTTTATTTTATATAAACTGGACTCCAACCCGTACGTTGGATGCACAAATCTTTTAGAATGTCGTATACAGTGGAGGCTTGCACACACGTGCGAGATGTGCGATGGCATCGGACCTCAAAATTTTGAGGGCCTCAACTCAAAATTTTTAGGTCCTATAATATTACTTATATATTATTTATACCTATAAAATATCAGATGTATATTAATAGATTAATTTTTACGCCCTAAAATAATATATATATATATATATAGGGGTTTTCTAACTTAGACCCTAGTTAGGTCTAAGTTAGCAAGGTGCACCTTTTCAATTGGACCAAAATACCCATTCTTTTTAATTAATTAACCAAAATACCCATTAAGAGACGCGGATCCAGTGTCGCGCGCGTACCGAAGGACCATGGTTACAGACCGTTGATTTCCATCAGACAGCCAAGATCTGATCTCATCAAGACTGTCTGATCAATCAGACAGCCCAGATCATCCTGATCCATCAGATTCCAGCGCGTGCGCCACACTGGATTACACCCTGGAGAGAGAAAAATTTGCTTTTTAAAAGTAGGACATGTGTCACACAATGGTTGGCTGGACGTGATTTTTGTTCATTTAATACTTTGAACTCAATTATTTCGTTGTAAATTATTTTTTTATTTTTTTATTTTTATACCAAAATTCATAATTTTTTTTTCTACAAATAGAGACTTGGTTCGTTTGATTTGGACACCGAAAAAAAAATGCAATGTTTCACTACCTTAATCTCATTTTTTGTCTACTAAATACGTTACTTGTGTGTTGTAATTTAACACGCACCACTCAACCAACTCACTGAAACCATTATACCAGGAAAATAGTAGATAATATTCTGGAACTTTTGGTATATTTTATGAAATTTTTGGAGCTTTGAAACTATTTTTAGTTAATTAAATGAGATAAAACGGTAATTAAAAACTAATGTTTGCTTCTGAAACCATTTTACTGGTAGAATGGTTGCACATAGTTGTATTCTGAAACCATTTTACTGGTAGAATGGTTTCAATGAGTAATTTATTAATTGTGTTTGCTTCTGAAACCATTTATCTGGTACAATGGTTTCAGAGAGTTGTAATCTGAAACCATTTTGCTGGTAGAATGGTTTCAGTAAGTTGATTATTAGTTATTTGCTTCTGAAACCATTTAGCTTGTAGAATGGTTGCACATAGTTGTACTCTGAAACTATTTTACTGGTAGAATGGTTTCAGTGAGTAATTTATTAATTGTGTTTGCTTCTGAAACCATTTTGCTGGTAGAATGGTTTCAGTAAGTTGATTCTTAGTTATTTGCTTCTGAAACCATTTAGCTGGTAGAATGGTTTCAGAGATTTGTACTCTGAAACCATTTTTCTGGTAGAATGGTTTCAGTGAGTTGATGTAAGGTAGTGAAAAATGAGATTAAGGTAGTGAAAAATTTGGTTTTTTTTTCTGTGTCCAAATCAAACGAACCAAGTCTCTATTTGTAGAGAAAAAAAAATTATGAATTTTGGTATAAAAATAAAAAATAAAAAATTAATTTACAACGAAATAATTGAGTTCAAAGTATTAAATGGAAAAAAATCACGCTCAGCCAATCAGACAGCGACACGTGTCCTGCTTTTAAAAAGTAGATTCTTCTCTCTCCAGGGTGTAATCCAGTGTGGTGCACGCGCTGGAATCTGATGGATTCGGATGATCTGGGCTGTCTGATTGATCAGACAGTCTTGATGAGATCAGTGCTTGGCTGTCTGATGGAAATCAACGGCCTGTAACCATGGTCCTGCGGTACGCGCGCGACACTGGATCCGCGTCCATTGATGGTAATTTGGTTAATTAATTAAAAAGAATGGGTATTTTGGTCCAACTGAAAAGGTGCACCTTGCTAACTTAGACCCAACTGGGTCTAAGTTAGCAGCCCCCATATATATATATATATATATTTTATTAATGTTCATAAAATATCATATGATTATCAATAGATTATATGAAAGATACCTCAAAGAGTAAAAAATTTCCTATGGAGAATTGTGAGAGGATGTTTACCGACGAGGGATCGGCTTCAAAGCAAAGAAATACAGTGTACTGATCTATGCCCGCACTGTGAATCAACATATGAAAATGATTGGCACCTATTTGTGAGTTGTAGTAAGGCAATGGAAATTTGTATGGTACCTGGCCTTTGGGAGGATGAGAAGAAATGTGACCTTGCTATGATGTTGTGGTGTTTGTGGAAGTATAGATATGACAAAATATGGGAAGAGAAGACACATCCAGTTCGTATAACGATACATATGGCGAGGGACATGCTTTGTCAATGGCGTAATGTGCGACAACAGGAGGATAGTGCACAAAATCGTGATAGCAATAACAACAATCAATGGCAAACACCGGCGAGGGGAAGTGAAATGCAATGTTGATGCAGCCTTATCCATTGAACAACAACAATTTGGTATAGGTATGTGCATTCGAAATGACAGAGGGATGTTTGTTAGAGCAAGGACGAAGTGGTCACATGGCTGTCCACCACCTGTAGAAGCGGAGGCATGGGTTTTGAAAGAAGTCATTACTTGGATGGGAGAGTTGGAGATATCCAGAGTGGTCATAGAACTAGATTGTTTGCTAGTGGTTAACGCCATAACGGGCTGCTCTAATAATCAATTTGAGTTTGGTCACATTATAAATGATTGTCGTAGATTACTAGAAAATTATCCAAACTTTAAGATAAGTTTTGTAAAGAGACAAGCTAATTTTATTGCTCATTCATTTGCAAGGGCATCAAAATTTCATGCTAGCACTCATACTTTTGATTTGATTCCATCTTGTATAGCTACATATTTGATTAATGAAATAATATGAGTATGAGTTTGTTATAGTAAAAAAAAAATATTGTATGCAAGTGCAAATAATTTTTACATCAACACTAAATATCCTATAAAAAAAATTAAATCAAATTCATTAACTTAATTTTTTATTTTTTTAAGTTTAGGCAAATATAACTTTTTTTTATTAAGCTTACACATTTAACTATATTTTTTATAATAATTTTTCAATTAAATGATAATTTTTTATGTTTTAATAGATACGAGTATTATTTTTACAAAAATGACACACTTTTTTTATAATGGACCGGTCCAAAACTCAATAGACTAGTCAGGCCCAATCCGATTTTAACATGGGCTTGGGCCAATAAGACCCATGGGCAAATGGACCGGCCCATCCCTTTCTTTACCCTCATCATCACATCCAGGGGCTCTGCCCCCTTATGGGAAGGGCCATGGCCCCAAAATTATTTAACTGCTTTGCAGTTTGCGGGGGTTATAAACCCCCTCTATTTGGAAGTTGACATTATAATTTAGAGGGTTATTAAACTCCCTTTAATAGTTTTGGAAAAAAAAATTCTCTATTATTAATAAGTCAAATATCCTTTCTAAGATAATTTATTATAGATGTTTTTAAAATGTGTAATTTTTTTGTAATAAAGTTCTCAAATTTTTATTTAAAATAGAGTTTTAGTGTATAAAATTCATGTTTGATCAATTTTTTGTTAAAAAAAAAAGTTTTAAAGAGATTCCTATAATACTAAAAACATAAATACAAGAACTAATTAAAATAAATCAAGTTTACACATGAGTTGACATAAAATATATATATTTCATAATATATTTTTAAAATGTAATTATTAAAAATTAAAATGGTCCACCTTTTGACTATTTTTAGATATTTAAATTAGATACATCTTCAATATGATATGCTGTTTTTTTTTTATAATATTTTTTTGGTATTCGATTTATATTTACAGCGACCCGGCCCCATTTTTTGGGCTAGCAGCGCCATTGATTACATCATTCATCTAAATCGCATATTCATCTTCAACTCATCATTAAAAATGTTAGAAAAAATTCAGATTCACTTAACATCATTCTTTTAGCTGAATTTTACTAACTCATTCTCACCATGAACAATACCCAGAAAACTTAAAAAATCGAAACTCAAATCTTCCTCGATCAAAATCTTCACCTTTCTCAATCAAAATCAAAATTCTTCTTCCTCCATTAACGAACATAATTCTAATTATGATTAACAAACATACATTTATTCGTCTGTATCATAGGAAGAAGAGACGATCAACAAAAACAACAAATGCACTTTTGATTGTGGCAGAAACCACTGAGTGAATGTTCCTTTCTCCTACAAATAGAGTCACATTTTTTGTTGCCAGATGAACCAAAACATTGTAAAAAGAATAAACGACTCTCTTTTTCACAATGTGCTTCAGTTTGTGCCAACGCTTCTTCTACAATTTCCAAAAGAAACAAATTATTTTGTAAGCATTATATTTACAACACTTTTTAATAAATTTTTTGTATATATATTTTGTTGCTACGTACACAAATTCTTGAATCATAGAAATTATAAATCTATAAATTGACATCACGTAAAATTAAAACTCTAAATTTAAAGGAAGTATGCCTACATATTTTTATTTGCCAATAAACAAAATTATATATCAAAAGTATTTTAATTTAGAAAAAAAAATGAAAATATATACTAAAATATACACTTACGAAAAGTTAAGAGAACGATGAGGAAGAAGCACATGGTAACATGTATTTTCCTTTCCATTATTACTATATATGTGTTATCTCAATGATCTCTGGTGTTTCTATTTATAGATCTCTTTAAGAACTTGTGGAAGAGTATTACAACCATCATTCAATTTGAAAAGTCACCATGAGTTGGATACCCCTTAGCTTAGCTTATGTTTGAATATACTAATGGTTTGTTGTGGTGTGGCTCTTTGTCTTTTGAAGGTTACGTTAAAATAAACTTAATTCATTGGCTAAAATAGTAACAATACTAAATATGATGATAGTTGGATATTTTGTTGTGGCGTGGCTCTTCGTCTTTTGAAGGTCCGGTTTATCCTAGCTACTTGCAGCTGGCATAAGTTATGGTGCATAAGTCTTGCTTATGCACACTATGCATAAATACCCCAGATTGCTTAGCGCGCTCCTCAGTTTGCTTAATGCGCCCCCATATTGCTTAGCACACCCCTAAGATTGCTTACGCCCTCCAAATTGCTTAGCGCGCCGTCCACCCCCAACATAAATAACACACAAAATCATTCCACAAGCAGAATGGTTTTGGATTACAACCCTCTAAAACTCATTCGACAGTAAAAATGGTTTTGGCATTATAAATACATCTAATGTGAAACCATTCCACAACAAAAATGGTTTTGAGGGGCGTGCGAGAAAATTTGGGGGGTGCGTGAGGAAAAAATTGGGGGCGCGCGAGAAAATCTGAGGGTGCGCTAAGTATATAGGGGGGTCGCTAAGCAATTTGGATTGTACTTGTCCTTCTCAATTATATGAGCATGGCTTTTTTTTTTTTTTTTTGGGAATGGCAAATATAATAACGAGAAAAAAGTCATTCATATATGTTAAAGATAGTAACAACATAAAATATGATGATAGTTAAATACCGAGTACTAAAGATACATATAAATTTTCAACCGAACATATAGCGTTAATCTTAGATTTCTATATCTCGTAATTGATGTAAAACTTCTTAACACAATCTCTCGCGTCCAACACTATTGGACTATGGACGCAGATATAAATTGTGCATGCCCCAATCAGAAACCTGTAGATAGGAGGCGGATCATGGAGGAGATTCTGATACCATCTTAAATTCTTTTTGCTTATAAAATAATTATTAATGTTTTTATGCACGTTTCTTATAACTTGTTGCTCAGTCAATCCGTTACTTACTTCCACAGTATCGTTAATTTAACGTAATACTTCCTCTGATTTTATATATAAAGTTTACTTTTTAGATACTCCCTCCGGATTTGCTACAATTAAAAAAATCCAAAGTTTTATACAGTAATTAATTTCAGCCTCACAATATATATCAGATGGTCTCAACCATTCATTAAAATTGGACAGTTCACACTGTAACAGCATCAACGCAATTACAACAACAAATTTATTTCTGTTACCATATCCAATTCTTTGACTTGTTAAATTAATATTAATTGTACGCGGAGAAAAATTAATTTGGTCAAATCTAAAAAACTACACAATTGAAATAAAATAAGAAAAATATTTAATATAACGGTTGACTATACACAATATAATATATTAATTTATATTTGTAATTTTTTTAAAAAAAATAAATATAAAATATCCTCCTCATGCCCAAGAATACATATATATAACCAGAAACATGTCAATTATTTCAATATTAGTTTATCAATCGATCAATTGTACAATTTAGAATGATTTCGGTCTCCAAATTTGTGCTATTGTTTTCTTTCTTAGTAACTATTCTTATTGGTTTGCAGTTCAAGGGTGGAGAATGCAAAGTATACCTTTCCATTACCAACAATTTAACGAATGCTCTTCAGCTTGGGGTTCATTGTCAAAGCAAAGATGATGATATTGGGTTTAGATCAATACATTTTAGAGAAACTTACAGCTTCAGTTTTAAGCCGAATGAACTTAGACCTTCAGGATACACCTTATTCTTTTGTTCATTTACATGGGTCAATCAAACACGTGTACACTACTATGACGTTTATAATGAGCAACATTCACATGATCAAAAGAAATGCGAAGTTGAATGTCACTATGAAGTAAATCAATCGGGACCATGTTTGGCTAACCATGATTCTCCTAGAGAATGTTTCGAATGGAATCCATGAAATATATATTGATTGTAGAATAAAAATCATGAAATAATATATTACACGTTTTGCTATATTGTGAGTTTAATTTTATTTTTTTCTCATAATTTTCTACTTATTTCTTTTGGTTTAAAAGTGAATATTATGTTCTCTTATTTTCTATTTATCTTTATAAATCGCGATTTTAATCTTCGTTTCTTTATCAAAATTGCCTTCGTGTATCTTTTGGTTTAAAAGTGAATATTTTGTTATCTTATTTCATAACTATGAATTATTATTTCCCTCTTATTTCATTTTTTTCTTCTATTTTTACCCAGTCGGCCGGTTATACCTTTTTTCATCTATATTATTTTGTGATGAAGTATCAAAAGTAAGTATTTTGGTTATATCGTATCCGCAGGGACTAGTGCGATATCAAAAGCCGTTCAACAATCACCATGATTTTAAGTAAGAGTTTCAGAGATTTTGTAATGAAAACTTGCTTGTGAACATAAAATTGCGATTAAAAGATGATTTTAATATCAGAGAAATGAAATTGCCGGGATTAGAATTCAAATATCTATTCATATGCATTTCCTTGACCTGTTATACATATTTGAGTTACCAACCAATTTTATCACGTATTGCTCTTCGTACATTTCCGTTCCCAGATAACGACGAGAAACTATTACATCGATCAATCCCCGATCCCTCGGGTGATTAATTGATACAATATCTTTTAAACACCAATACTTTAAGTGATTATTAAATCTAAATCTATTCCTAGAGTTTAGATTCAATAGATATTATCCTAATTCATTGATTCAAAACATATATCCCTATACTATTTCAAATCCAAAGAATAAAACATTAAAAGCAAGGATAATATCAAGATTGATTGAATCACCAAAACATGTATAACACAAGATCAAGATAAATACATATTCATAGACTATTTTACATCTAATCCCAACAATAAGAGAGTTTAGTTACCCATAGATATAGTAACTTTACAAAGATGAAAGAAATTGAGATGAACAAACATCATGAGTTGATTCCTCAACAAAGATGAGCAAATCCACCTTCAAGTTGCTTAAACCTAGCTCCTAAGATGTTTTTCTCTGTTTTTTTAGAAGTATTACAAGTTATCTGATTCATTTTTCTACTCTTGGTGTCCTTTTATAGTGAACTAGATTTTTAAGTTGGCCCAGCCAGCTATAGCTGGCTCAGCCAGCTACCTTACTTCAAAGCTGGGTTTGCTAACACGTGTCCTCTGAGTCACCTCCAACTCTTCTGGCTTTCTCTGGCTGGAGCCAAAAACTCACTGTCAATTCAACAGGACTTGTAGCTTTATCTGGCTTAAGCCAGAAACTCTCTGTCAATTCAATAGGATTTTTGGCTTTCTCTGGCTTAAGCCAGAAACTCTCTGCCAATTGAACAAAATTTATGGCTTTCTCTGCCTTTCTCTAGCCCAGCGAACATCTTCAAGATCAAACATTCATTCTTCATCAAAAATTCAACTTTAATTACAAAAACTTGTCAAAATGATTGGGATTTAAGATATACTAACCAAATTTAGATCAAAACATATATGTACAATTCTTGGGGACTTATATACACAAATCTTGCAAAACAAGTTAATAATTGCCTTAATTCATAATATAATTCAACTACTTTTTTGCACTTATCATTTTGCACAATAAATTTTGAGAGTTTGTATCTTCTAATGTAATTGATTAATTTTGAGAATAAATTAAAGTTAAATAGATAATATTATATGTCTTTTTTAGTCTAAGGATATTTTTGTCTTTTTAAATATTACTCGCACTTTTTTCTCTTTTATTTCTCTTCTTTTTTTTTTTTATACCAAATGGTACTTTAACTCTTTCTTATTTATACTCTTTTCTCTCTTCTTACACTCTCTCACCTATTTCCCTGTTCTCACTTTCTCTCCACAATCACACCCTCAACTTTTTTTTTGAAGGACTTCTCACGCTTAACTTGTTAAATTAGAAGTTTTGAGACAAATGTGAGGTGGTCTTAAATTGTATAGAGAAAAATCCAACAAACTTGGTTGATACTTGATGGAGATTAGGATGTGTTTCTTATAATATATATTTACAATTTAAATAGAGGATTTTTTTTAATTCTTTTACGTTTTTTATTAGAAGTTCATTTATAATATTCAAACTTGACTTCCAAATAGTCGGGATCGATCATAGCTTTGATAGTTTTCACTCAAGGTATTTTTCAATTCTAGAATATTCACTATTTTTTAATGGCAAATAGATAAATATATAAAGAAGAAAATGGTCAGAATACAGAATATAAGTACCAGAAATACTCAAAAACAAAATAAAAATATATACAAGATACATCAAAAATGACACCGAAAAGCAACAAACCACCAAAATCACCGATAGCAGGAAAGGACAAAAGTCACGTATTGATATGGTAAAATATTGAAATACTAATGAAGTCTTTATTAAAGTTTCTTTGTTGACAAAAAGTCTTTATTGAAGTTATTTTATATAATAACGTTCTGCATCAATTATTCATTGTTTTGACATTTTAAATTTTTATATACCTAGCTTACAACGAATGTGGGAAGATTTAATCAAGCAAGCTAGGGCATCAAGACTATAGCAAAATAATATCATTTCATTTTCTCTAATTACTTTACTTTTCAACACGTATGATATTAAATTATGCACATACCTTGGAATTTGGAGCACTAAAACTACTAATATTTATGTAGCATGTAAAGAGAAGAGAATGTGTTTTAAGACCTTGTCCTCACACTCAAAGAGTACTAGAATAAGATGATATGTATCTCTTTTAATTAGTTAATCAATGAGATCTCAAATTTGAGTTCAAATATTAAGCATGTGCCAACTTAATCATTTTGTCCATGATTCGATTTTCGGTCGGTGTGTATGAAAAAACATTTGTTAAGAGATGTCAACCTCTTAAATGGATCTCAGTTACCTCGAGTGATTAGTCTATAATTGCGCGCGGATAATACTTTTAGTTTAAAAATATATATATTGTTGTTTGTTCTCCATCAAAAAATAAAAATGTTGTGTGTTTGATCATACTTAGGGTCTGTTTGGTAAAAATAAGTTATAAGCTAGCTGATAGCTGAAAAGCTAGCTTATAGCTGATAGCTGAAAAGCTAGCTAATTGAAATTAAAGTGTTTGGTAAAATTAGCTTTTGAAGTGGTTAATAAATATAAAATGACATAATTGATAGTGGGTAGTTTATTTTTTAGAGTGGGTAGTTATTAAATTAAAAGGTAAAAATGGAATTAAGTGTAAAAAGCTAGAAGCTATAAGCTCAAACGCTACTTGAAATAGCATCTGGAAAAAAGCTATAAGCTAGTAAAAAAAGCTTGTTATCAAACACCTCTAATTTTTTGAAATAAGCTTATAAGCTCATAGAATAAGCTATAAGCTAGCTTATTTGTGTTACCAAACACACCCTTAATTAGAATCAGTCTCCAAATTGTATGTTGAAAATGTATACAAAAAAAAAAGACCGTTTCCTTCGTGTCCCTATTTTATTGACAAAAGAACTCATTAAACTTGGCAAAGTCAAGCACAATACAAATTCAAGCATAATAAAATGCTTGAAAAGTAAGCAATACCTAACAATGCTTGTGCTATAAATTAGGATATATCTTGAATACATATTGACCTAAACAAAACTAATATGGCTTCTAATAAAACCTTTCTTATATGGGTTGCCCTCATTCTTTATATGTTTTCATTGTATGTCAAGGCAACAGCTGGTGCTTCTGAGTTTCATGCAAGTAAGTAAAACGCCCACTTCAATTCAAAAAAAAAATATTGTACAAATAATCAATTGTTTTCATTGCAGAATATATATGCGCACACACTTTATTGAATATATTATATTTTTTTATTCATTTAAGAGATTGACATTTCCTAACAAATTTTTTTTCATATGTAATAATACAACCAGAGGATCAAATCGTGGAAAAGGCCACCCCGACACGTTTTGAGACCCCAGGAAAAATACATAAAGAGTCCTTTAAAGGTAAAAGAAATTAGTAAAGTTAAAATAATTTTATTTTTAAAAAAAAAACACAATTTTAAAAAGAGTAATCTTTTATTTAAAATGTAAATAACATCAATAATCAATAATATAAAAAATAAATATATTATAATCAATGGTAAAATTGATAGTGTTTTTAATAAAAGTTGTAATTTAATTATAAAAATATAGTTTTTTTTATCTAAAAAAAAAGTAGCATAGTTATCAATGAGTTATAGAGTGATTCTTTTTTTATATAAAAATTTGTATCATTTTTTAAATAGTTTGTATAATGTTATTTATGAGTTATATATGATTTGTCAAAAAAAATTATATGATTAAAAAAAATTATAAATTTAATTCAATAATTATCTCAATGTCATTATTGAATTTATGTTTGCTTTAATTGTGGTTCAACATCATTTTTTCTAAATTTTCTGATATAATAAAAATTGAAACAACTGTCAAAGATGAGTTATATATGATTTGTCAAAGATGAGAGCTAAGCTTTCATCCTTGTCCTCTTTAAATAAACATGCCATAACCAGTTGCCTTTTCTTATTTTTATTTGAGTTTTACTTTTCGCACCTCCGGCATTATTTTTATTTGAGTTTTACTTTTCATACCTCCGGCATACATGTGTGCCCCTTGATATTACAAATTTACCGATCTCGTTATCTGGAAAGCGAGTGTGTAAATAGTAAAAATTGGGGGAAAAAATTAGTTTTCTAGATAGCAACTGCAATACTTCCTTTCAAAAATAATTATCGGGTTATATTTAATTGTATTAATATTTCTCTTTAGTTAAGTGGTTAGAAATTTTATTCTTAAATAATAAGTGGAATGATTGAGATTCGAACTTCGACTCTCTAATATATATAATGTAATGTCTCTTAATATTTCTCTTTAATCTATTATTTAAGGTAATTGTATCTCTAAATGTATTAAAATTAGTTTTCATATTAATATATGTTATTTTATAGGCTCGTATGAGATAACTAGGAGAAGAAGGTTACCTTCTGCACGAGCCCCACCCAGTGATGCTGATCGTAACCACAATTACTAACTTACTACCATCCATGATGTGGGATGTTGTGTAACTACCAAATTTGAATTATTAGTCTCTGTAGTTATACGTAAAAGGTATTGTATGTTTATTTTTTTGATTGCATAGTTTGTTAGTGTAATTGGGGGTATAGAGCTTGTTTGATTATTGGTTGTTTGCTTAAGTTTTATAGGATGTAGTACTATATGTATTTTTCCTTCGAGTATTAATATATTATTATTTCTTTGTTGTTAAAAAAAATGTTGTTCCATTTAATATATTTAATTTTGAGTTCGATTATATTTATAATTCACACAATATTGCAATCTAAGTTTGATTCTACCAAAAATGAAGTTTATTCCTTCGAATATTAAGTACAATTTTTTTTAGTATGCTTAATTGCACTTTTTGCCCAAATTTCACAATTGCGCAATTTTAGCCCGTTAAATTTAAAGTGTGTAATTTTGACCACTAAATTTTATCTCTTTTTGCATTTAATAGTCCCGCATGCACATTTTGATCAATTTTGACAAAAAATGATGACGTGGCTACATTTTAATGATGTGGCATTTCCATGTGTTTGCCAACTTTGAAAGACAAAAATTTCCCTTCTCATATTGATATTGAAAAATATTAAAAATACTAATTAAAGTCTTTATTCAAGATTAGTCAAAAAAAAAAAAGTCTTTATTGAAGATATTTTAAGCATCAACTCATTGTTTTGACTTTTTAAATCTTTACATAACCTACCTAGAACTTACAACGTATGAGGGATGTTATATGTGCACAACTAGGGAAGATTAGTCGAGCTCAAGACTATAGGTATTATTTCATTTTCTTTTCAACACGTATGAGATTAAATGAAGCCCAAAACTATTCTTTATGTAGCATGACTTACACAACTAATTTCAGGCTTTATTTTATGTAATGATGATGAACACAGCTAAAGAAGTAAATTAAACAATATAGTTATAACTTATAAGACCTTGTCCTCGTATTGGAATGAGATGATACATTTCTTTTTTAAATTTCGAATTCAAGTTCAAGTATTTAGTGACAACATTTAAACTCTAGCAAAAAATTTATTGATTGTTTGATTACTTAGAATCAGTCTCCAAATTATATATACGTGGAAGATATCTAATTTATACCAAAACCAACGCGTTCTTCATAATATCTTTGACATAGTTTTAAGCGAAGCACGAAGGAAAAATATACAAATTTTCATGTCCTTAATTATTTAATTATTTTATTGACAAAAGTGATCAGCACGATGCAAAACATAAGTATAATAAAATGCTTGAAAGGCAAGCAACAACCAACAATTCTTGTGCTATAAATTAGGATATCTTGAATACATATATAGTGACCTAAACAAAACTAATATGGCTTCTAAAAAAACCTTTCTTATATGGGTCCTCTTTCTTTGTGTGCTTTCCTTGTGTACCAAGGCATCAGCCGGTGGTTCTGAGCTTCATGCAAGTAAGTGAAACTTTAACGCCCACTTATATTCAAAAAAATAAATTTGTACAAATCAAATATTATACATACAGGGATTTGCTATATAATACATACACCGACTAGTATTTATGAAGGTGTTTTTAGCAACATTTATTTTACGGTGAATTTAACCACTTTTTAGTTACAACTTACTAAAATACATCTTTATAAATATTAGTATATGTATTATAGCAAATGCTTATAATAATTTCTAATTTACACCCACTTATTTTTTAAAGAGTTTTTAGCAGCATTCACATTAAGGTCCATATATGTGTGTGTGTTTTTTTTAAATGATTTATTGATACACTTTTTTAAGATCCATTTAACACATGTCAACGTCTTCCTACAAATCTTTTTTAAAAGAAAAATCTTTCATCAATTTTTTTTCATACCTATCAGCTAAAAATGAAACTCTGAACTATCAAATTATGAATCAAATAGTTAAACGACTCAAATATTTACCAAGTGTGTTATATATCATATTTTGTTTGACCATGTGAACGAAAATGTCATCATTAATTATTACTCTTATTTTGTATGAAAAATATGTTATCTATAAAATTTACTATATATGCTCTTGTGAAAATAATCATTGCGTGACAAAATGAAAATAAGTTTTCATATTAATGTATGCTTATGTTATTTTATAGGCTCCTATGAAATGGCTAGGAATAGAAGGTTACTTAAGGTTGGAGGATCAAAGAATTACAATAAGCCATATGATGAGCCTTGTTGCGGCAACTACTAATTATTTTCTTGTCAAGCAGTTTTTTAGGGGTGTTTGGAGTTCGAACGTCAGCCTCTTCATATAAAATGTAATCTTTTAATCAACAGAGATAAATTCAAAGTTAATATTATGAGTATGTATTTTATGGGTCACTTTTTTAAGTCGAGCTTTTTAGGCCTCTATTTTCACATTTATTGTAATTTTGATCTCAAGTCACATGTTTTGCCATAAAATTGTGTCTTTTTGCATAAAAAAACCCAATTTCGGTGGGCTAAGTCCATATAGAGGAAGAAAAAATCAAGTGGGCGGTGAGACTGGTCCCCTTGAATTAGTCAGTCATAGAGCCGGATATCAAGTTTTCAAAAAATAAATAAATAAATATTTTATCATTAAATTCAATATTATGCCAATAATTCACTTTTTTTGTTACATAAAATAGCATTTTAGAGGGGGGGAAATATCCACAGATATCAAATTTACGACAAATGTATAAATGGAGTCCAAAAAATTAAATTTAAAACGGGGGACAATTTTTGTGGGTTTAATAAAATAGAAGGACCAAAAATAAAATTAAACTAATAATATTATAACATACTAATATAAAAAAATATTTAAAAAGTTTAATCCATGATAATGAGATGATTCATATCTCATTTGGTCTAAACCACCAACCTTGAATGTGAATTCAAGTATTGAGAATGTTTGATTATTAAAACTTTTGACTACTTGGAAACTTGGCATTTTTTCATTGGCAAAAGAACTAAACTTGGTTAGCAAAGTCATACAAAACTTCATCATAGTAAATGCTTGAAAGGCAAGTAACACCAACTTCATACTTGTGTTATAAATTAGGATATCTTAAATACGTAGTGACCATAAACCAAACTAATATGGCTTCTAAGACAACTTCACTTATTAGGGTTGCCCTCATACTTTTTGTGTTTTCATTGTGTACCATAAAACTAGTTGGAGCTTCTGAGATTCATGCAAGTAAGTGAAACTCCCATATTCAATTGTCTTTTCTTAGAACATTTTTTACTATTCCATATACATATATGTATTACTGCGGTCTGATGTTACAGTAAGGAATCTGAATCAGTAAATTTTGTAGTAATTACGATTAAAGTCAAACATTTTTATAATCTGGCGGTTTTGATTGATTGACAAAGTAAAAAGTGTTTATATTATGGTGTAGATAAATATAAATTTATATTATTTTATAGGTTGGTATGAAATGGCAAGGAGTAGAAGGCTACTTGGGCAAGAAAAGAGAGGTCCAATTAAGAAGATATGTGATAATGGAGAATCAAGTCTTATAGATCAAAACAAGGAAGCATCTGATCAGCCTCGTTGCGGTAACTACCACAAACCAATGAATCCATGATCAGGATATTTATTGGCTCTGCTTAGTTGTTGTAATCGCAATGTTTTACTTATATATACAAGATTGGACCGATCTGATTTAAGAACAGTATATTTAATATTATTTTTAAGAGAATTGGTTTTCTATTTAAAAAACGGTTAGGGGCGTAATTTGTTGCTAATTTGTCTTTCATTTATATGTAATTATTCTATATTTATTAATAATAAATAATATTTAACTGAGTATATATGTTTGTTTTTAATATTATTAAATAAATATAAAATATGTATTTCTTTTAATTGTCCGATCTTAATTAAATGGTCACTTTAAAACACAACAATATCATGATGCACGAAACTAAAACATCAAAAACGTTAGAAACCCATTAAAATTAACATTAGTTATAAATGAAAAAGCATGAGTACTGAAATAACCACATAGTTTTTGCTTAGAACAATCCGGTGAAACTTACAGTTGCATGATGTTGTGGTACGTGTGAGGTGGGTTAAATCTCACATTGTTTAGAAAAGTGAAGGTTGAATCATAAACTTAATGCCTTGAAGTTTTTGATAAAAGTGTAGTGTTCAAACTCACTTGTAAAGTTGCTCTGAGCCCGTTATGGATGATCCTCGGCTTCTCCTTAACACATAAAACTTTCCTATATTTGGAAGAAAATCCAAAAAAGTAAAGACAAACACACACAAAGACAAATGAATATAAAGTTTGAAAATTTGAGATGTGGAGACAGCAAGGAAGTTACCTATGAGAGTTTAAGATGATATATCTGATAGGTCAGTTTTATTTATTTAATTAGTGACATATAGATAAATATTTGTCTAAGTGACTTTGTAATTCATGTTTGATTAATTTAAAAGAAAAGAAAATCTGCAAACAACATCAATTTGATTCGCAAAACAGCAAGTACGGAACAAAACAATACAGGACAGAACAAGATAGTACAGGATAAGACAAAGTTGTAACGGAGAAAGATAGGGTGATAATATTTTTATATTCGAAAATAAAATAAGTATTTTTGTATTTATTTTTTATACATGTACAATGGACAAAAAATTGATATGTGGTTCAGTGATGGACAAAAATTCTTGTTTTTGTCTTATCTCTTGCTACCTGTTTTGTCTGGTCTCATAACCAGTTTCTAAATCAAACAGAATTCACCTTCAACCCTATGTATGTCATCTCAAAACCTCTCAGAATAGCCTTTATTAATTGTCCATTAACTCTCAACCGTGGCGTCTCCAATAAACTCTCAGAATATATAAACCTTGATGCTCCTCAAAGACAATTGTGTTCTCGTGACAACTCCTTCATGGTTGAGGAAATCTTGAGCAGTGAAGAGTTTTAACTAGCGGAGACTCAAGTAATGGTGGTCTGTGTAATGAAGCAACTGAAATTGCAGTAAAATATTAAAACACTAAGTCTTTAGTGAAGTTATTTTATAAAATGTCATGTATCAATTATTCATTGTTTTAACTTTTTAAATCATTATATATAACCTAGCTAAAACTTAAAACGAATGAGGGAAGATTAAGACTCTCTTAATCCTTAATATAATAAGAAATTTATTTTGTAAATACATTGAATGATTTATGTATCTAATTTATATATAAATTTTTTTAGTGTATACAAAAGGTGAGCTTCTTCTTATATATTTTAAGAACTTGAGGAAGTATTATTTCATTTTCTTTTCAACACGTATGAGATTAAATAAAGCACATACCTTAGGAAGTTGGAAGAGCAAAACTATTTTTTTTTATGTAGCATGATGTACACTTTCATGTTGTATTTAATGTAATGATGTTATACACAAGAAGAAAATTAATTAACAATAGTCGTAAGACATTCGTCAAAAAAAAAAAATAGTCGTAAGACATTGTCCTTACATTAAAGAGCATTTAAATGAGATGATATATATATATATATATATATATATATATATATATATATATATATATATATATATATATATATATATATATATATATATATATATATACATGGTTGTCAAACTCGCGAGTAGACTCTTAAACTCGTACGAGTTTACGTATCTAGGAAGCAAAAACGAATTGAATCGCTCATAGAATCGATTTTTGATAAACTCGATTAGATTCGAATAGACTCGCATAGACTCGTATAAACTCGCGAGTTTATAACGAGGTTACGAGTCTATAAATCTTTCTAAAAAAATTTAATTTTTTTTTATTTAAAAATCCCCATCCAAAACACAAAATAAAAAAAATAAAAATAAAATTGAAAACCCTTAATGAAGAAAATAATGAGCAAACTGAAGTTAATGTTGAGCAAGTTGATGTTACTGCTAACAATGTTGAGGAACCTGATGTTATTATTACCAATGTTGTGCAATGGTGGCGGCAATGTTGAATTAAGTGGAAGTTCAAGCAATCCAACCTTGGTTAATGACGAAGAAGGTGTTTTATCTGGGGCAGAGTTTGATGATGATTATATTGGTGGTGATGATGTCATCGGAGCTTTTGATCTTTGAAGTCATTATCATATATATTTCACCGGAGCTTTGCTATTTTGTTTGTTTTATTATGGAGCTTTTTTGTTGACAAGTTTGTTTGGAGTTTGAAATTTGAATTTTATGTTAATTTGAGTTCTATTATATGTGTGTGTGTGTCATTTATATATGTCATTTATGAGTAACTTTTATAGGCTTTTTAAACTTATTTTTAAGTTTCCATAAACTCGTACGAGTCTACGAATCGAGTCTACGAGTCGAATCTACGGCCCTTATTAAGAATGTGTCATCGTTTAGACTCCTTTGCAATAATTTTGTTGTTTGTTTAATCATATATCTTTGACATAGTTTAAGGGGAAGCATGAAGGAAAAAGACACAAATTTTCGTATCATTATTTTATTGACAAAAGAACTCAAGTGACATTAATTTGATTATTTGTGTGAGATCAGACAGAATGCAAAAATTAAGTATCATAAAATGTTTGAAAGACAAACAACAAACCAACAGAATGAGATTAAATCAAGCACATACCTTAGGAAGTTGGAACCCCAAAACTATTTTTTTATGTAGCATGATGTACACTATACTAATTTCATGTTTTATTTAAGGTAATGATGTTGTAAACAAAAGAAAATTAATTAACTAGTCGTAAGACATTGTCTTTACATTCGAGAGCAAAATTAATTAACAATAGTTGTAAGAAATTGTCTTTACATTCAAGAGCATTTAAATGCGATGGTATTTATCTCTTTTAGATTTCAAATTCGAGAATGCAAAAATTTATCTTGAAAGAGGTTTCTAGGTAAAAACTCTGGCTCCCTTTGTTTCTTTTACGAGTAGGATATTCACCCTACTTTATGCTTGAACCGATAGAATTTGTTTGGGTGTCGTGTTGGGTCTCGATGGGTTAGGAGAATTGGAGGCCTTCTTGTTGTTTTGTCCTACCTGTGGTTAATTCTTGTCTCTCTCTTCCTAACAAATATTCTTCTTGTAGTAGTGCATTCGAGGGATTCTAGTTTGGTTGGTGGTGTGACTCTTTGTTTCCTTGTAGTTTTATTTTGTTTTCCTGTCTTAGATATTATTGTGTTCTAGTCGAGTGTACTTCTTGTACATCCTTAATTTACTGATTTTACTCTTATACTTTTTCCATTTTAATATTTATATATAATATACTTGCCATTAAAAAATAATTCACAACAAACCCGCAATGCTTGTGCTATAAATTAGGATATTGAATACATAGTGACCTAAACAAAACTAATATGACTTCTAAAAACACCTTTCTTAGATGGGTTGTCCTCTTTCTTTGTGTGTTTTCATTTTGTGCCAAGGCAACAGCTGGTGCTTCTGAGCTTCATGCAAGTAAGTGAACGCCCACTTAGGCTCTGTTTGGTAACACAAATAAGCTAGCTTATAGCTTATTATATGAGCTTATAAGCTTGTTTCAAAAAATTAGAAGTGTTTGGTAACAAGCTTTTTGTACTAGCTTATAGCTTTTTTTCAGATGCTATTTCAAGTAGCATTTGAGCTTATAGCTTATAGCTTTTTACACTTTATTCCATTTTTACCCTTTAATTTAATAACTACCCACTCTAAAAAATAAACTACCCACTATCAATTATGTAATTTTATATTTAATAACCACTTTAAAAGTTAATTTTACCAAACACTTTAATTTCAATAAGCTAGCTTTTCAGCTATCAGCTATAAACTAGCTTTTCAGCTATCAGCTAGCTTATCAGCTATCAGTTAACTTATAGCTTATTTTTACCAAAAGACCCTTATACATGTCTTCAAATATATAGTTTTGTTAATTATACAAGGTTAACATTTTTTAACAAATATTTATTTCCGCACAGATTGATCAGAAATCGAACCAAAAACCACTTAATACAAATCAAACTTTAAATTAAATAATTAAGGGACAAGTATTTACCCACTGCATACTATATTTTGTATGACCATGTGAACAAAAATGTCATCATTCTTACTTTTTTTTTTTTGGTCAGGACTTTTACTCTTATTTTTCCAAGTTAAATTTGAACACAAGATGAGATGAAATTATGCATAATATATTATCCGTAAATATTTTTTAAGAAAAAAGGACTTTGTGCGAAAGATATGTTATCTATTTTTTTTTTAACGGCAAAAGATATGTTATCTATAAAAATTAACTACATGCTTAAATGTGAAAATAATCATTGCGTGACAAAATGAAAATTAGTTTTCATATTAATGTATGTATATGTTATTTTATATAGGCTCGTATGAGATGGCTAGGAGTAGAAGACTACTTCCAAAGGGGCCAAATACATCAAAGAATAATGATCCAGCTGATGATCCTATTGGCGGCAATTACTAATTAGCTACCATATAGAATGGGATGTTACGTTTCTACGTACCCGATTCGAATGATTAGTTTAATTATATGCAAATGATATCTAATTTATATTAGGAAAAAAATTGTGCTAGTTAATATAACTTTTAGTACCACATATAATATATTTATTTTTGGGTTCAATTATATTTATGAATCATACAATATCGCAATCTAAGTTAAACTTTTACTTAACTTTCAGTCTTTTTTTATTGAGTATTATTTAATTAATAATGTGAGTTTTTAATTTAGTTCATCGACTCTGTATAAATTAAAAAAAAAAAGTCCTTCTAAAAGAACTGAAATTGAATACTTCATTCGTCCCTAATTATAAAAGTTTTTTATAAATAAAAATTGCTCCTAAATAACACAACTTAAACTTTTAGACTATTAAAAAGTTTCTATCACTTATATTTAAGTGTGAATTCAAGTATTGAGAATGTTTGATTATTAAAACTTTTGACTACTTGGAAACTTGGCATTTTTTCATTGGCAAAAGAACTAAACTTGGTTAGCAAAGTCATACAAAACTTCATCATAGTAAATGCTTGAAAGGCAAGTAACACCAACTTCATATACTTGTGTTATAAATTAGGATATCTTGAATACATAGTGACCATAAACCAAACTAATATGGCTTCTAAAAGAACTTCACTTATTGGGGTTGCCCTCATACTTTTTGTGATTTCATTGTGTACCATAAAACTAGTTGGAGATTCTGAGCTTCATGCAAGTAAGTGAAACTCCCATATTCAATTGTTTTTTCTTAGAAACATTTTTGGGTAGTCCATATACACAAATCTATATGGAGTGTTTTAAGGGCTTTATTGACATCTTACACTTTTTTGGATAATTAATTACTAAATTATGCTTTATAATACCATATTTTATATGATCATGTGAAAGAAATTAAAATGTCAACATTGTTGATGTATATAAATTTAAATTTATATAAATCCTTGATGTATATGATGTTATTTTATAGGGTCGTATGAAATGGCAAGTAGTAGAAGGTTGCTTGGGGATTCAAATCTTATAAATCAAAACAAGCAAGCATTTGATATGCCTCATGGCGGAAACTATGGACCTAGAAAGGGGGCCAATAAAGGCCACGGTTCTCCTTAATTTTTTTTCAAAAAATTTATACTATAGTATTTTATTATATTAATGGTTTATTTTCATTTTTATTCCTCTATTTTCTTAAACTCACAAAAATAGCCCCCTTTTTATATTACAACTTTTTATGCTCTATTTATAAATTTGTTGTAAATTTGATCTTAGTGAATGTTATTCCAAATAAAAATTGTATTCTTTGTACTAAAAAAGTGATTATATTGTCTCAATTCAATATTAAATTTAATGACAAAATATTTCTTTTGAGACTAAAATTCACCTATTTTTTATGCATGGATGTCGCAATTTTAAGGCACAGTGCATGAGTTGAGACCAAAATTACAATAGACGTGAAAATAAATAGGCCAAAAAGTTCAACTAATAAAAAGTGGCTCATAAAATGCAAATTCACAAATATTAACTTTGGATTTATTTTATAATTTGTTGTATGTTATGCTCTTAAAATTAGTTTTTCCTTTACTAAATTATAATTTTAAGTTCAGTTCCCCTAACCATCCATGATCTTGATCTTTTCTTACTATTAGATTTAATGGCTCTGCTTTGTTGATGTAAATTGTAATCGCAAGGTTTTGTTTCTATATATGGAAAATGCTAAATAGTGTCTCGGACACTAGTTAAGCATAATAATAAAGAAATTATGTCTTAAAATTTGAGCATGGAATATTTTAAAAGTGTAAAAAGTTATCTTATCAACATTTTTTTTTTTTATGCTTAACAAATGTCCCGAGGGTACTGTTTAGCCTAAAGATATATATAGATTGGTGTTGTTGTCCCTAGGCCAGTAAATTTGTATCATCAAAGGAGAAAAAAATGTTGTGTAATCAAACTCTATCATCTTAAAATTTTAATTAGGTTTATTTCAATCTTATATGGGACTGACTTGTAACTTTGATGTGGAGAAAGGAAGTTACCTATGAGAGTTTAAGATGATATAATATCTGATAGGTCAATCAGTGTTGTTATGAAGAAGCAAAATACAAAATGAATTGGAAATGGTCAAAGAAGAAAAGGCAAAAAATTCCAATTTGGAGAGAAGACTTGTGATAGTGAAAGATCATTCTTCACTTGTTCACTTGCCAAACAAAAGAAAATGAAGACACAAACAACAGAAGAAGAAAAAACATGCAGAAACATTATGAAGTACAAAAAGATAATTTTTTTTTTCCTTAATTTGATGAGATTTTAATAATTTGTATTTAGATTATTTGAGACATTATGAATTTAATAAGATAACCCTCTTGACTTTTGATGTCATTTTATCTTGCTAGTTTAGTTTGTTAGAAGTATTTAAACCAGAAGAAAACAGAGTTAATAATGAAACTAACTTGCAAATCAAGTCATCTATTTCCTAATCTACTGTCAAATATTACCATAAGAGGAAGAAATATAAAATTACATATAGAAACAGATTACACATAATGCAAACCTTTTTCAATTATTTCCTTCTCTAGCAACAATAAGTTCCTCCATGTTATTATCACCAATATCTTCAGTTACCAATATTTCATCCTCAGTTGTGAAATTGTACTTATTACCACCAATAGCTCTTAATAACTGATACACTTCAGACATGGTTGGCCTCTCCTTTGGAGATGGTGAGACACAGTTGCATGCAACCTTTAAAAATTGGAACAGCTCATTATTGTTGCTCTTGTCAACTAGTGATTCGTCAATGGCATTGTGGAGTTCCGAGTTGTTTGTAAGCTCTGCAATCCATTCCACGAGATTTCCTTTAAAAGTTTGAAGCGCCACATTTGCAGGGCTTTCGCCCGTCACCAACTCAAGAAGCAGTGTCCCAAAACTGAAAACATCGCCCTTAGGCGTAGCGACTAATGTTTTTGCATACTCAGGAGCCACATAACCAAAATCTCCGAATTCACCATTTATCACAGTACTTAAATGTGTAGCGAGTGGATTCATCAATCTGGCAAGGCCGAAATCAGAAATTTTGGGCTCGAAATCTGCATCCAACAAGATGCACTTAGAGCTTATGTTTCGGTGGATGATACGAGGATTGCATGTATGATGAAGCCATGCTAATCCCTTGGCCGCTCCTATTGCAATTTTTAGTCTCGAAGGCCAGTCGAGGGTGCACTCGCCAGCAGCAGGATGTAGTTGATCATGGAGCATTCCATACGGCATGTTTTTAAAGACCAAAAGCCTCTCCTTTTTGGCCACGCAAAAACCTAAAAGAGGTACCAGATTACGATGTTTGACAGTCCCTAGCATCTCCATCTCAGACATGAATTCTTTCTCGGAGTGTTGAGATTCCTGCAATCGTTTCACCATATATGCTGTGCCGTCATTAAGAGTAGCGTTGTAAACAGTTCCTGTTCTTCCTGTCCCAATGATATTGCTTTTACTGAAGTTGTTAGTAGCCTTCATGAGATCACTCAATTTCATTTTTGAAACTGATTTCTCAAATAGAGATACCTGATATGTCATTTCAGTATATAGTTAGAACTTAGAAGGACAAACAGTTGAAAGTCTTCAAAAATGGAAATTAGATTGTGTTGAAAAAACCTAAAACAAGAAAAATGCTATAAAACACAAATGAAACTAATAAGAAAATTGCATAGTTTAAATATATAACTTGCCTTAATTGCCTTAGCTCCTTTAAGACCTTTTGTCCATTTGTTTCCTTCAGGATCTTCTTCCTTTTTCCTATAAGAAACACGGTGCACAAAGAAGAACATTACAATGCCCAATCCTAACGCTGCAAGAGTCACTGCACCAACAGCTGCTCCAGCTATAACCGCGGTGTTACTCTTCGATGAACCATTGGCCTTGCAAACCCCCAATGAACCTCCACAAAGACCTTGATTATTTGCATAATTTACACTAACTGTACCATCAGTGAAGTTTGGAATTTGTCCGGTCAAAAGATTGTCGGATACATCGAACGTCTTAATACGTGTGAGAGTGCCTAGCCGTAGAGGAATTTGACCGGTGAGTCGGTTCTGATTAAGTTTAATGCTATTCAGATAAGTACAATTTGCAAGGTTATCAGGTATCTCCCCAGAAAATGTGTTCGAAGAAAGATCAAGCGTTGTCACATATTTTAGAAGCGTAGATATATCATCTGGAATTGTTCCAGAGAGATCGTTACCCGAAAGATCTAATCCTGTTAAGCTTGAACAATTAATAATGTCGCGAGGAAACTGACCCTTGAGTCCCATATTTGACAATTCGAGTTTCATGAGCCTATTCTCATTAGAATGCCAACATTCAACACCGTAAAAGCTACAAATGTACCCTTCAGTATTATTGTTGAAATTCCATGAAGATGTCAAAAATTTATTCGGGTCTTGGATGGAAATTTTTATATTTTTCAAGCACAAGATATCAGTTTCAGTCCCGTAGGTTATTCCACAACTAATCAGCAACAAGAAAGTAACAAAAACATGAAAATTGAAAATCCAGCTACTTAGAAGAACCATCTTCAACAAAATCCTAGATACAAAACAATAAGTATAAAGTTTGAAAATTTGAGATGAGAAGAGAGCAAGGAAGTTACCTTTGAGAGATTAAGATGATATTTTGATAGGTTTATTGTGAAGAAGAAGCAGAAAAAGGAAATGGGAATTGGAACGGGTCAAAGAAGCAAAGGCAAAAAACTCCAAAGTTGAGAGAAGACTTGGAGTAGGGAACTGCAAAGACTTGTGAAAGTGAAAGTTCTTCATTACTAATGAGTCTGTTTAGCATCAAATCGAAAGCATAGACAGCCGAAATACAATCAGAAGTTTCCTCAATCCAAATGCTATCGGAATTAGTAAAGCAAACTTAGCTAAATAATGAACCGCTTGATTAGCAACTCTTCTAACATGTAACAATTGAAAAAATTGTAAATGGCTAGCTATACTTTTGCATTCCTCAGTAATGATTCTCGTGTAGGAATAAAAAATGACATGGTCGATGATTGATTTGATCATATTTAAAGAATCTATTTCCGACACTAACTTCATGAAGCAAAAATCTCTTGCAAACTCAATGCCTTTTATCACCACCATTGCTTCAGCTACATCAGACTTTGGTATCAACATAATCTGCCAACATATGCAGCTGCTACAAACTCACTTGCATTATCTTGAATAACCGCGGTCAAATTCCATTTATTCTTGTTGCGGTTTAGTGCAGCGTCTATGTTCAATTTGTAGCATTCCGCGGGTGAGGAATGGTCTGATCAATGGTGAGACTTACATTATGAAATGTTTGGATGGCTTTTTTTGCTCGAGTAACAACTTGAACTGCATCTGGGCTGTCAACGCTTTCAAAACATTTGCTTTTCCGTATCATCCATATCACCATATCACATAGCAGATGGTAAAAACTAATTTCAACACCTCGTTTTCAGAATTTGTAATAATTATTGCAGCCATTAATGAAATGTTCCTCAGTCAAATTCTGTCCTGAAAGTGGTGATTCCAAGCGATGAAGCAAACCAAACCTGTCTAGCCCAATAACAGGTCATAAAGAGATGGTTGATGGTTTCATGGCGTTGATCGCAGAAAAAAACAGTGGACTGCGCATCACACCTTTGTGAAACAATGACATTGTCACCAGAATTTTACCGTGCAGAATTCTCCAAATGAGATGCCAGTGTCGCGGAATCGTCTTAACCTTCCACGGCTTTTCCCATACTTCGGAATCAATCTTACTTGTGGAAGTGTTGGATTGGAAGCTATGTTATCAAGATAGCAGGTCACCTTAACAGAGACCTCTCTGTGGGTTAAATTTCTCAACAAGGCTTCCATCAAGTAACATAGACAAAGTAACAAACAGATGATGTGCATCTACAAATGAAACTCTCATTCAATGTGATCACATGCTTTAGACATGTTTTTGAATGCTAAGAGAGCATTATATGCTAATTAGCTCTGTTTGGAAAAACACATTTTTGAGCTTATAGTTTAAATATAGCTTATAAGCTCATATGATAACTGACATTTTCTCACGACCTTATAACTTATTTTGACTAACTTATAGCTTATCATTTTTTCTCTCGGTTTTATCAAACACTATAAAATTCAATCAGTTAGCTTATCCTCTATAAGTCAACTTATAATCTATTTATCATAAGTTAGCTTATCAGTTATCTGCTATTTTTACCAAACAGAGTCTTAGTCTACCCGAAACAAAAGCAATATGGCACTCTCCAATCATTTCAGTTTTCAGGTAAGACTAGGACTGAGGGTGAAGTAAAAAGAAAGAAGAAAAAAAAACTTTCAAATTTTTACTATTTTTTGTTTTATTTAGGGGTTAAAATTCTATATTTTTATGCACCAAAATAAATTCTATATTTTTTAAGATGAATAACTGACCAGAGTTTGACCTCTAATTAACTATTACTCCATATCAACTGAGTTATGTTCATCGGAATATTTTTTACTAATATTTTTTTTTTACAGGATTTTTTACTAATAGTTTTATGGTCATGAAGAGGATAAGTTATTTATTTTAGCAACGGTATATTATATAGTACAAGTTTTTCTTTTTTATTGGTATATTATATAGTATAACTTGATATTTTGACCATATACTCAGACCACATCATTTCACACGTTACATAATCATTAATCACACAACTTTTCTTTCTTCCCAAAAAAAAAAAAAAAAAAAAAAAAAACCTTGAAAATAAAGTAAAAATAAAATTAAGAGAAACTACTCACCAAAAGTTGAGAATATAGATTTCTTTAGTTTTAAATATTGAACATATTTGACTTAAATTTAGATTAAATATGTTTTGTCATTTGCTTATGTTTAAAATCAGAAGGAGTATTTTTTTTTTACAGCCGCCGCTCCCCCTCTCTTCTAACCCTATTTTGCTTTTCTTCTTCATCATCCACCAAGGAGGGGTGGTTTTTGGGTCAATTTTTGACCCAAAATCACCCCTCTAAGTTGTTTTTTTATTTTCTTTCCATTTAAATAAGTGATTTCACATAAATTAAGTTTTTTAGTTTTGTTTTTCTTGTTTTGTGATTTCGTCGTCTGAGTGCGGCGCTTTGTTGGTGGTCGTCATTGTTACGGCGTTTGTTTGTCCGTCTTGTTGCGGTGTTCGTTTGGTTCATTTTGAAAGGTAGATTTCAATCAATTGCAGATTCGATCAATGATTTGGGCATCATCGTTGCAGATCCGGAAGCATGGACATTCTGGTGACTTTTATCATATTATATTATTTGTAGGCATATTGCAATTGCCGTTGTATGCTATTAACATGGATGCTGTGAGATTGTTTGCAGTTTCATCCTTTTTGTTTTTAGCTATGTTGAATTTGTATTTGCATGTGATGTACTGTATCAATTATTGGAATGAATGAATATCCTTATTTTGAGTCAAAAAAAATCAGAAGGAGTAATTAGCTCACACTCTTGTAAATGAAGAAAAAAATATTAATATTAGCCTATTAGGATTTTTTTGTGCATGCATGATTGATTTTTTTTTATTATTATACTTCCTTAAATATCCTTTATGTATCTGATTATATTATAACTAGGGGTGATCGTATCCGAACCAATCCAAAAGTAAAACCGCAAATCGAACCAAACCAAACCGAAAACCGCAAAAACCGCATTTGGTTTGGATGTATTTGGATGGCTTTCTTACTGAACCGCAAACCGCAAAACCGCAAACCGCAAAAACCGCAAAAACCGCGGATAATCGCAAAAACCGCATTAAGTTACTATTATATATTTATATTCCAATATCGTAAAAGAAAATATATTTATATTCCAATATACATGCCCAATTACCAAGTCAGTCGACCAAATTAATCGAACTTCAAGTTATTTTTATTTTTTGTATTGAAATTTTATTTTGGTGTTGTAATGTTATTTTAAATAAACAAATTTTATCGGTACCGTGATGTTATTTTGAAAATTTAATTTTTTTATATATTTAAAATTGTAAGTTACTATAATGTTATTTTGGATAAATAATTTTTGTTGGTACTACAATGTTATTTTGGAACTTCAATTTTTTATTTTTTTTATGCTTAAAATTGTTCGGTACAATCGTTATGTTTTAAACCGCACCAACCGAACCGATCCAAACCGCATTGGTTTGGTTTGGTTTGGATGACTTTTTAAAAATCAACCGAACCAAACCGAACCGCATGCATTTTTATCTCGCGGTTAGGATGACCTTTATGCTCAAAACCGAACCAAACCGCACCGCGATCACCCCTAATTATAACCAAATACATCAATTACTTAATAAAAAAAATTGACGAAATCAATTACTTAATAAATTTAAAAAATATATTTTTATTCATGGACTCTCCCATACTATATATGGGTGTTCACATGCCAGTTTGATTCAATTTTTTTTTTCTTTTTTGATAATTTGATTCAATTATTTAACTGAATATGTTTTCTGAATGGTTCAATATTTAATAATATAAGTATCAGAGTTGGATTTCCATATTTTTAGGATAAAGCTCAAACCAAACCAAATTGATAAATACTGTAATAGGTTAATTTGGTGGGATTAATCGGTTGACTAAAAACAAATGTATACAATTATTTGAATATTTTATCTTTTTTTTTTATCAAATAGTTTAGTGGCTATTAGTCAAAAAAAAAAGTTTAGTGGCTAGAAATTTCTATCAAGCATAATTAGTATTTAATTATTATCATTATTATTTTAGGATTTGTATAAAGTCTATAGAGTCAATCACCTTAATTATTGGAGATATTTGTTCCTTAATTATTGGAGATATTTGTTCCTTAATTTACTCCATAATTTACTCCAATTAGGTTACTATACTTGTGTATATATACACCTCTTGTAAACTCTCAAAAGTAATGCAATATACAACTTTATTCATTCCTTTATATGGTATCAGTTGGTAACGTTCCAGCCCTACCCTGTTAAACCAGAAAACGCCGTTTTTTCTCCGTTTGCCGTCACACTTTGCCTCCCATGGCTTCTGATGGCTCTCGCTCCATAGCTAACCCCTATGAACCCTCCAAACCCTTTGCGTGTATCACCCTCAGCGGTGTCACCAAGCTTCTCCCTACCAATTATCTCAATTGGAAACTCCAGGTAGAAGCCTTCCTTGATGGTTTTGATCTACTCAAATACACTGATGGATCGTTCCCTGCGCCGACAGCAACGATCACCACCACCGCAACGCCTCCGGTAACATCACCAAACCCTGCTTTTCAAACATGGCGTCGCCAGGATCGCCTCATCTATGGTGCCATCCTCACCACTCTTTCCGACGAGGTGGCCTCCTTGGTGTCCCAGACGAAGACCTCGCACGACCTCTGGGAGCTTCTCAAGAACACCTATGCCAAAGCCTCCCGCAGTCACCTTAAACAACTCAAGGAACGTCTTCGGATGGCCTCGAAAGGTACTCAATCCATCACGACCTACATGCACTCTCTGAAGCAAACTGCTGATCTCCTCGCCTCTCTCGGCTCTGCTGTCTCCGTTGAGGACATGACCGACCATGTCTTGCGCGGCCTTGATGACGGTTACCGAGCAGTCATTGATGGGGTCAACGCAAGGGACACTCCAATCACCTTTGATGATCTCCTCGAAAAGCTCCTCATCCAGGAACTCTCTCTTGCTGCTGCTCAACGCCAATCACCTGCTCCTGTTACTGCGCTGCACGCTCAGGCAAGGTCGACCAACAACAAGCCTCGACCAAGTCAGGCACCTGCACCGACCAACCAACGCCCAGGTGATCGCAAACCATTCCTTGGTCGATGTCAATGGTGCAACACCAAGGGACACGTCCTCGCTGACTGCCAACTCTTTCGGACCCAACACCCCAGCGTCCCCGCACCTCCTCGTTCTTCTCCGAGCACCACTGGCCAGGCCCAGGCCCACACCGCTACTGCTGGCACATCCTCGCCTGGTTTTCTGCTCGACAGTGGAGCAACACATCATGTGACCAACGACCTTACAAATCTGGCACTTCACCATCCATACACTGGCCCCGACTCCCTCTTCATGGGGAATGGTTCAGGTTTAAACATCTCTCACTCTGGAACACTTTTAATTAATGATTTATCCTTGTCTAATGCTCTTTATGTTCCCTCCATGAAACAACAAATCATTTCTGTTTCTCAACTCACCAAACAAACTAACTCTGCCGTTGTTTTCTTACCAAACTCTTTTTATGTCATGGACTTGCAGACACGCCAAACAACCCATAAAGGCTCATGTGTGAATGGACTTTATCTGTTGCCCACGACCTCACCTTCCGCCCACACCGTCCAAGTGGAATCCTCTGCTTCCTGGCATCACAAGCTTGGACACCCTTCAACTTCCATCTTCAAATTTATTCAACATCATTTTTCTTTAGGTTCAAATAAATTTCCGCAATCAGATTGTAATTCATGCCAAATTAATAAAAGTCATAAACTTCCTTTTCATGAATCTACTCTTACATCTACTTATCCATTAGAAATAATTTTTTCTGATGTATGGACTTCCCCTGTTTTATCTACTGATGGTCTTCGTTACTATTGTTTGTTTGTTGATCATTATACTCGCTATATATGGCTATATCCCATGAAACTAAAATCTGATGTGCAGTCTATTTTTCCCAAATTTAAAACACTAGTTGAAAACTTCTACCAACACAAAATAAAAGTCCTATACACTGACAATGGTGGCGAATACATTGGTCTTCGTCCCTTTCTAAGTACTCATGGCATAAGTCACCACACCACTCCCCCTCATACACCCGAACACAATGGCATCTCTGAACGGCGGAATCGGCACATTGCCGAAACCGGTCTCTCCCTCCTTCACCACGCTGGCCTTCCCCTCACCTACTGGCCTCACGCCATGACCACTGCAGCCTACCTCATTAACCGTCTCCCTACCCCAATCCTCGGGAACCAATCACCTTACTCTAAACTCATCCGCATTAGTCCGGATTATCATAAATTAAAATGTTTTGGATGTTTGTGTTTTCCCTGGATTAAACCTTATGCTAACCATAAACTTGCTCCAAAGTCTACTATGTGTGTTTTTGTAGGTTACTCAGCTGATCAACATGCATATCTATGCCTCGATCCTTCAACTGGACGGATTTACACCTCTCGCCATGTCAAGTTCGTCGAAACTGAATTCCCCTTCCGATCACTGGTGGCCCAACCGATCACGTCCACGACCTCACAGACTGGTCCACTCCAACTGCCCGTCTTGCCGACCATTGCTCCACCTACCGCGAGCACCAATCCCACATCCCCGGATACCTCACTTGTTGGGCATGACAGAAGCTAAACCAGCGTCCACTCCAATAACTGCTACTCCTCCGCTGCTCAAAAACTCTGGTGATCCCTTGCCCTCCCCGACTGAATACCGAGCACTAGTTGGAAGTCTCCAATACTTGAGTCTTACTCGACCAGACATTGCCTTCGCGACCAACAAACTTGCTCAGTTCATGCAGAACCCGAGCACCATGCACTGGTTGGCTCTCAAGCGCCTACTTCGCTATCTGGCCGGCTCTTGCGACAAAGGCATTTTCATCTCCGCGACTGCTCCCCTGAACTTTCATGCGTACTCAGATGCGGACTGGGCGGGTGACAAAGATGATTACATCTCTACCACTGGTTACCTGCTCTATCTTGGCGACACCCCCATCTCTTGGAGTTCCCGCAAGCAACGCTCGGTTGCTCGATCATCCACTGAAGCTGAATATAAAGCCTTGGCCGACACGGCCAGTGAACTCCTTTGGGTACTCTCTTTGTTCACTGAACTTGGTCACACTCCTACAGCTGGTCCTGTCATCTACTGCGACAATCTTGGTGCTACACATCTGAGTGCTAATCCTGTCTTCCACTCCAGAATGAAGCACATAGCCTTAGCTTATCACTTTGTCCGTGAAAACGTTCAACGTGGCCGTTTTCGTGTTTCCTTCGTCTCTACCAACGACCAGCTTGCTGACATTCTCACCAAGCCTCTGCTTCGCCCCCGGTTCGAGTTTCTACTATCCAAGTTGCATCTTTCTTCCAGGTCGCCCAACTTGCGGGAGGATATCAAGCATAATTAGTATTTAATTATTATCATTATTATTTTAGGATTTGTATAAAGTCTATAGAGTCAATCACCTTAATTATTGGAGATATTTGTTCCTTAATTATTGGAGATATTTGTTCCTTAATTTACTCCATAATTTACTCCAATTAGGTTACTATACTTGTGTATATATACACCTCTTGTAAACTCTCAAAAGTAATGCAATATACAACTTTATTCATTCCTTTATAATTTCATCCTTAGATAGTTTAGTTTGTGAAGAAGCAAAATAAATAAAAAAATGAATTGGAAAGGGTCAAAGAAGGAAAGGCAAAAAAAATCAATTTTGAGAGAAGACTTTGGAATAGAGAACCTCGAAGACTTGTGAAAGTGTATCTTGCTATTGGACAAACAAAAGAAAATGAAAACACAAAACAAAGGAAAAGAAAAGACAAAACAGTTCCTTTCAATTTTTTAAATTAATAAAAAAAATTATTAAATTAGGTGGCAATGAATATGACAAACGAAATTTCTAAAAGAATTTTTATATGGTCAACACTTTTTTTTTTATAATTATATGGTCAACACTAAACCATGTAACATTTTCATGTTTTGGAGGGACATGTTCAGCATGGTTTGTGAATCTGCAAGGTTTCTTAGCATACACTTTTGAATAAATTCTTTACAGATTTCCTTCCACATACTCAACAAATTTACGAGCGTGGAGCAGCCGTAAGATGCTTTGCTTTGGATTGGAACTCCTAGCATTTTCAGCAACAAATGTTCATTCCAAAGCTTAGTATCTGTTCAATGGCGATGGCTCGGATGGGGGTCGGGCAGAGAAGATGTGTTGATTAGAGTACGGGGGATCGTTTGAGGAGTCTCTAGATAACAATGTGAGAGTTATATATGCGAAAATAGGCACTTAATGGATGTTTTAGGGCCAGAAATGAAAACCCAAAGTTACAATGGGGGAGCAGACTCTCTGGTCCCAGATGGGAAAGGATCTGTGGTGGTTGTCAGTCGAGGCACAAGGGAGAGTAACAACAGATATTACCAGAACAACAAGGAAATCGTATAAAAATACAGATAGAAAAATAACTCAACTATATATAAATCCATGATTGATGATTTTATATTGACATTTCAATATCAATAGCACACTACTGGATCTAGATCCTCAAAAAACTAAATAAAAAACTAACATTTATTTTAGAACAACAAAGTAAGAAATAGATAATTACATATAGAAACTGTGAATACACATACCCCTATTATATATCTTGCATACCTTTTTCAATTATTTTCCTTCGCTAGCAACAATAAGTTCATCCATGTTATTAGCACTGATATCTTCAGGTACCAATATTTCATCCTCGGTTGTGAAATTGTACTTACTGCCAATAGCTCTTAAAAACTGATATACTTCAAACATGGTTGGCCTCTCCTTTGGATTTGGTGTAACACAGTTGCATGCAACCTTTAAAAATTGGAAAAGCTCGTTATCATCACCCTTGTTAACTAGTGATTCGTCAATAGCATTGTGGAGTTCCGAGTTGCTTGTGAGCTCAGCAATCCATTCTGCAAGATTTCCTTTGAAAGTTTCCGGTGCTCTAGACACATTTGCCGGTCTTTCGCCCGTCACCAACTCAAGAAGCACGGTCCCAAAACTGAAAACATCGCCCTTAGGCGTAGCGACCAGTGTTTTTGTATACTCAGGAGCCACATAACCAAATTCACCAAATTCACCATTTACAAAAGTACTTAAATGTGTATCGAGGGGATTCATCAATCTGGCAAGGCCAAAATCGGAAATTTTGGGTTCGAAATCTTCGTCTAACAAGATGCACTTAGAGCTTATGTTTCGGTGAATGATACGGGGATTGCAGCTATGATGAAGCCATGCAAATCCTTTGGCCGCTCCTATTGCGATTTTGAGTCTTGAAGGCCAGTCGAGGGTGCACACACCATCAGCAGGGTGTAGGTGATCATTGAGCATTCCATTTGGCATGTTCTTAAAGACCAAAAGCCTCTCCTTTTTGGCCACGCAAAAACCTAAAAGAGGAACCAGATTACGATGTTTTACACTCCCTAGTGTCTCCATCTCAGACATAAATTCTTTCTCAGAGTGTTGAGATTCCTGCAATCTTTTCACCATAAATGCTGTTCCGTCCTCAAGAGTAGCTTTGTAAACAGTTCCTGTTCTTCCTGTCCCAATGATATTGCTATTACTGAAGTTGTTAGTAGCCTTCATGAGATCACTCAATTTCATTTTTGAAACTGATTTCTCAAATAGAGATACCTGATGTCATTTCAGAATAGTTAGATTTATGTATAATGTTACGAAATTAGTTTAGTAGAAAGAATATTCTTTATTTTCTAAGATTTACAGAGAAAATGAAACTTTATCAGTTGATATTAATTGGTTTAGACATTAGCAAATATATAATTTTCATGTGTTTGATGCAACAGTGTGAAAACAAAATCGCAAATAATATACGCAACAATGAAAAGGAAATATATAATGTTTATTAACAATTGAAAGTATTTCAAAATGGAAATATTTTTCAATAAACTAGATTCTGTTGAAAATATTTAAGGGTATGTTTGGATTAATTATGTTTATCTACTACCAGTCAGGCATAAGCACTTGTGTGACTGTTTGCAAGAATTTACAGAAACAGCTTATGGCAACCATGAGTTGTTTTCAGCTCATTTCCATAAGCTCTCTACGATGGCTTATAAACACAGCTTAAAGCTTATATAAAAATAGTTTGACTTTTTAATTTATCTTTTGTCATAGAAATAGTTTATGCATAACCATTAATACGATACGTGTTTATGCTATAAGTGTTTGATTAAGTTGTTATCCAAACAGGGCCTAAAACAAGTGTCTAATGCTTTAAATAAAAATGAATCTAATATGAAAAATAAATAGATTCTCTGTAATCATATGTGTCACGAGCAATGATGCATCAATATATAACTTGCCTTAATTGCCTTAGTTCCTTTAAGACTTCTTGCCCATTTGTTTCCTTCAGGATCTTCTTCCTTCTTCCTATAAGCACCACGGCGTACAAAGAAGAACATTACAACACCCAATCCTAACGCTGCAAGAGTCACTGCACCAACAGCTGCTCCAGCTATAACCGCGGTGTTACTCTTCGAGGAACCATTGGGCTTGCAAACCCCCAATGAACCTCCACAAAGACCTGGATTATTTGCATAATTTACACTAACTGTACCATCAGTGAAGTTTGGAATTTGTCCGGTCAAAAGATTGTCGGATACATCGAACGTCTTAATACGTGTGAGAGTGCCTAACCGTAGAGGAATTTGACCGGTGAGTTGGTTCTGATTAAGTTTAATGCTATTCAGATAAGTACAATTTGCAAGGTTATCAGGTATCTCCTCAGAAAATGCGTTCGAAGAAAGATCAAGCGATGTCACATATTTTAGAAGCGAAGATATATCATCTGGAATTGATCCAGAGAGATCATTGACCGAAAGATCTAATCCAGTTAAGCTCGAACAATTAATAATGCCTCGTGGAAACTGACCCTTAAGTCCCATATTTGACAATTTGAGATTCAAGACTTTATTCTCATCAGGATGCCAACATTCAACACCATTAAATCTACAAATATACCCTTCAGTATTATTGTTGAAATTCCACGAAGATGTCAAATAATTATTCGGGTCTTGAATGGAATTTTTTATATTTTTCAAGCACAAGATATCAGTTTCAGTCCCATAGATTATTCCACAACTAATCAGCAACAAGAAACTAACAAAAACATGAACACTGAAAATCCAGCTACTTAGAACAAGAACCATCTTCAATCACCAAAATCCTAAACACAAATCAAAAAGTAGTAATCAAGAAACCTCATTCATTAGTATCCAATTCAATCCACATAGCCACACCACATCACAAACTATAAACTCCACAAAGAACACACCCTGAAAATAAAATCAAAAAAATCAAAAACCAGAAAGCACTTCACACAAACCTTAACCAAGTCAACCATCCAAAAACAAAAGCAAGTCAACAAAAACAAAAAAACTTCACTTTAGAACAAAACTCACACAGCAATATATGAACAAAAGAAAACTAACTACTAAATCATCAAAAACATGAGAGACCCATTAAAGGAAAATTAACATATATGAATGAAAAAACATAAAGTTTCAATTTTTCACAAAAGTACTAAAATACCCATCTGGGTTTTGAACAACCAAATGAAACTTACATGAAACTTCCATATACCCAGATGAAAATCCAAAAAGTAAAGACCATAAACAAACAGAAATAAGTATAAAGTTAGAAACTTTGAAAGAAGAAAGGAAGAAGAAAGTTACCTGAGAGAGATTAAGATGAAATTTTGATAGGTTTGGTTTGAAGAAGGAAATGGGAAAATGGAACGGGTCAAAGAAGGAAAGGCAAAAAATTCCAAAGATGAGAGAAGACTTGGAATAGCGAACCGCGAAGACTTGTGAAAGTGAAAGTTCTTCCTCAATTGCTGACTTTACCTTTTTTTGTTGAAAATTTGAGGTGGCTTCTTATTGGACAAACACAAGAAAATGTTGTCACATAGGAAGGACTAGGATTTCCTGCAATTTAAAAATATACAATTTCACATTGTTTGATTATGAAATCGGACGATTAAATTAACTCATTTACAAAATTATTAGAAATGATTTCTGCCGCACAATTCTGATCAAACAGCCTTTATTTGTTACGGTGTCATGTATCGGCCGAAAATCCTTTTCCCATATAGGAACACAAAGGCTCTGTTTGGTAACACAAATAAGCTAGCTTATAGCTTATTATATGAGCTTATAAGCTTGTTTCAAAAATTTAGAGGTGTTTGGTAACAAGCTTTTTGTACTAGCTTATAGCTTTTTTTCAGATGCTATTTCAAGTAGCATTTGAGCTTATAGCTTATAGCTTTTTACACTTTATTCCATTTTTACCCTTTAATTTAATAACTACCCACTCTAAAAAATAAACTACCCACTATCAATTATGTAATTTTATATTTAGGCTCTGTTTGGTAATACAAATAAGCTAGCTTATAGCTTATTATATGAGCTTATAAGCCTGTTTCAAAAAATTAGAGGTGTTTGGTAACAAGCTTTTTGTACTAGCTTATAGCTTTTTTCAGATGCTATTTCAAGTAGCATTTGAGTTTATAGCTTATAGCTTTTTACACTTTATTCCATTTTTACCCTTTAATTTAATAACTACCCACTCTAAAAAATAAACTACCCACTATCAATTATGTAATTTTATATTTAATAACCACTTTAAAAGCTAATTTTACCAAACACTTTAATTTCAATAAGCTAGCTTTTTAGCTATCAGCTATAAGCTAGCTTTTCAGCTATCAGCTAGCTTATCAGCTATCAGCTAGCTTATAGCTTATTTTTACCAAACAGACCCAAAATAAACAACATTTTCTTTCCACTTCTTAATATATTTTTTAGAGATTAATTGTTCGTTGAAGCCACTAGATTTTGTCCACTAAATTTGATCTAGTGGCTGGGGATTTGAATAGTGTCAGAGGTGTTAGATTAGATCATTAGCTATATTGTAACTCACTTTGATTGGTCTAGTGGTATTGGCTTGAGACCTGGGAGTATGTTTCTCCTTAAGATCTCAAGTTCAATTCTATATGGTGTCAATTTGGGTGGATTAATTTAGCTTCGTCAACAAAAAAGATCATTAGCTATATTGTAAAAAAAAATTGTTATACACTAAAATATAATATTTTCTAATAAAATTACATATATGGCTCTGTTTGGTAAAAATAAGCTATAAGCTAGCTTATAGCTGAAAAGTTAGCTTATAGCTGATGGCTAGTAGCTTATAGCTGAAAAGCTAGTAGAATAAAATTAAAGTGTTTGACAAATTTAGCTGTTGTAAATACAAAATGACATAAAAATACATGGTTAATGGGTAGTTATTATAATTTTTAAAAAATAAAAAAATAAAATTAATGAGGGTAAATATGGAATAAAATGAAAAAGCTATAAGCTATAAGCTCATACGCTACTTGAAATAGCATCTCAAAAAACGCTATAAGCTAGTTAGAGAAGCTCATTACCAAGCACTTCACATTTTTTTCAAACAAGTTTATAAGCTAGTTCAATAAGCTATAAGCTAGCTTATTGGACTTACCAAACAATGTCATAGTGTCATTTTATAAGTTTATTTCTAAAATATAGCATCAAATATAATCTCAAGCAGGCCTCCCTAAATCAAGTAAGTGAGACCTCCTTGATCGTTCATGTTAATTAATAATGAAAATACTTTTATTATTGAGGAGAATATTTCTATCAATGAGAAGAATATATTTCTATTGATGAAGTGAATATTTTGCATGGAGAATGTTTATTGTCTCTAGGCGCAAAAAGAAAGTTCTTAGTAAAATTAAAAAATTTGTATTACAATTAAACTGTTTTGAAACTCTTTCAATCTCAAACCTGACCCACAAATAAAAATGCAAACAACTTATCTCAATGTCCTTTGCCACAAAGACCACGTGCACATGAGATTGCAAAATTCATAAGGAATGTTGTTCATCCTCAGGGTCAGAGAGCACAAGCCATAGCTGAAAGTCTAGTTGAAATTGATGTTAAAAAAAATGTTAGAAAAAGTGAAGTGAATAGACCGCAATAAAGTTTGTGCCCAGGCGGAAATCTGCGTCCCAGGTGGAAAAAACTGTGCCCCGGGCGGAAAAATGCGTAGTGTTATACTTATATATATGTCACGTTTTCTTGTATTATGAGAGGAGAAATTAGGGTTTCTTCATCCAACATCAATCTAGGATCAAAAGGGATTCTTTTTGGGTATTTTCTAGGGTTGGGAAAGTGTTTCTAACACCTTATAATTACTTATCATTGAAATCTCTTGGTCACGGGAAGAGATTTGGGAAAAGGATAGAATTAGGGTTGAAGTCTAATTTTTGTAACTCTTTTGTAATGAATCTTTGTAATCAAGAAGTAAGTTTGATAGTGGATTGGAGAATCTCTCTCCCCAGAGTAGGTCGGTTTTGACTGAACTGTGTAAACAATTTTCATCGTGTTCTTTATCACTTTTCGGTAGTTTTAGCTTTTGTGATTATTGTTCATCCATTTTGATTTGGTTGCTTCAATTCATTTGTCCCACACATCAAAAATATTATTGGTGTAGTTTTCTATCCGAATTCACAACACACCTCTTGTTTGTAAGAGGAACATGTATGATTAGAGTTGTTAATTCGTTATCAAATAAACTATTTTTCAAAAGAGAAGACCAAAACATTACCAAATTCCAAATTAACTGCATAACAGTGTGTCAAACTAAAGTCAAATCTAACGTACTTAACTCTCGATCCTCCCAACACCAAGACCTTGAAAAGCTTCAAAAAGACCAAATAATTTTTTCGAATGCACAAACTTTGTCAAATAACCGATTATTCCAAAAACTTAAGCTATTAGAATAGAACCACATCAATGATTTTATATTATTTCTAATAAACTCCCAACCTAACCACCTAAATAGACTACCTAAATAGACTATTCCATAGAAACAAAAATCACAAGTAATAACCAAGTGAGTGGACGATTCCATCTGTGCATCACAAAATACACATGAGACACCACAAAGATCCACATGCAATTAATCACTCTTCGTCTAAAAATGTTATGACGAGTTGGAATCCTATCATAAAAAAAGCTACCAAGAAAAAAAAAAACATCCCTTATGAAATTCAAAAACATCCCTTATGAAGTGATTAACTACCGACTTCAAATTCAATTCAAAATCCATATTTTTATCTAGTTGAAAATTCATGAACCTACCATCGATCTCCTATATCCACATTGCAAATAGGTGAAAACCATTATACGTAAAAGACAAATGTTGTTATATATTAAAAATTATTTATTATTGTTTTTTGAATTTTTGAAATATGTATAAAGTGTAGAAAATAAAAAGTACTACATATAGAATAGAAAAGAAAGAAATAACAAACTTGACTCTAATCTATTTTGGTGGCAAGTCTTAAACTTTTCTTTACCCAAAAAAGAAAAGAAAAGATAGAAATAAATACTAGTACTAGAATATACATCGTCATGTCAATATTTTAATGTTTGAATAACACAATTTTATAAATAAATAGGAAAATTATGTAGAATACTAACTTATATTTTAAGAACATATATTAAGGAGAGATATATGTAAAAATATTTTTTTGAAATTTGTATATTCAATTTTATAAATATTAAATTTTATTATTATTATTATTTTATTTTGACAATTTTTTTTATTATTAAACACAATAAAAAATTCATATTTAAATTAACGTGTCCTTAAAATATATGTTAAAATAACCTTAAATATTTGAGTGTATTTGTATTTTGAGTAAAAATTTGTTGTTAGCTTAAAATGGTAAATTTTACTTATATTTTCTTGCAAATGGTGTAAAATTTTCACCATTTTTAACAACGAGTCAATGTATAAGAAGTACTACTCGTGTTTGTCACATAATTTATGAGGCACACAACACAACACAACACTAGTACTATGAATTTCTTTGTTCTAATTAATTGAATTTTTAGTTACGTAAGAAAATGAGGAGTTGGTGGTGTCCCTACAAGTACAGCTTCTCACACGAGGTAAACACGGTTTCTAGCCTCAATAAGTTAATTTTCCATATGAACCATGTTTGGACCAATGTTAAAAAAGCATTCCAACTTCAAAAGGGTTTGATTGGTTCTTGGAAGAAAGTGGGAATGTAAGAAATCTTTTTTTTGAAGATAAATGTTATGTGAACATAAAATAACAAACAAAAATAAGACAACATGCGAAAGATAAAAACAAGCAAGCAAATAAACATAGCATGTTAAGAGTCTCACATCGGTTGAGAGATGGTCTGACTAAGTGTTTATATATTAGAGACAATTCTCACCTTACAAGCCAGTTTTGTAAGGATGAGTTAGGTCCAATACTCATTTTTAAGATGGTATGAGAGCTTATCCACAATCTGTTGGGCCACTTGTTATCAGGTTTCCGTTATCGGGTCAGCTACCATTTATATCCGAAATTTTTTTTTCTACCCCAACAATTGTCAATCTACCCCAACATTAATTTTGAATGGACGAATTTACCCTCATATATAAACTAAAACCCTGAAGAAAAAAATTTGGTTACCGGAACACTTTGGAAAAAAGTGTTCTGATACGTAAATTTTTTTTTGTTACCGGAACACTTTGGAAAAAAGTGTTCAGGTATATAAAAATTTTCTTTTTTTTTTACCTGAACACTTTGAAAAAAAGTGTGTAGGTATGTAAAATTTTTCCAAATTTATTTTGTTATCTATTACTTTGGAAAAAAGTAATTTTTTTTTACATACCTGCACACTTTTTTTCAAAGTGTTTAGGTAACAAAAAAAAATTAGAAAAATTTTACATACCTGAACACTTTTTTCCAAAGTGTGTAGGTAAAAAAAATAAATTTAGAAAAATTTTACATACCTACACACTTTTTTTCAAAGTGTTCATGTAACAAAAAAAAATTAGAAAAATTTTACATACCTGAACACTTTTTTCCAAAGTGTGTAGGTAACAAAATAAATTTGGAAAAATTTTACATACCTACACACTTTTTTTCAAAGTGTTCAGGTAAAAAAAAAATTAGAAAAATTTTATATACCTGTACATTTTTTTTCAAAGTGTTCCGGTAACCAAAAAAAAATTTACATATTAGAACACTTTTCTCCAAAGTGTTCCGGTAACCAAATTTTTTTTCTTCAGGGTTTTAGTTTATATATGAGGGTAAATTCGTCCATTCAAAATTAATGTTGGGATAGATTGACAATTATTGGGGTAGAAAAAAAAAAATTATTTATATCCACGCACCAAACCCAATAGTGCTGGGCGTGAGGGAGTGTGTTAGGAGTCCCATATCGATTGAGAGATGGTCTGACTAAGTGTTTATATACTAGAGGCAATCCTCATCTTACAAGCCGGTTTTGTAATGATGAGTTAAGCCCAATACTCATTTATAAAAGTGCATAATACGTAGCGAAAGATAAAAACAAGCAAGAGAGTGTGACAAGGAAAAAAAAGTAGAAGAAGGCCCCTAAATATAGAAGTAACTAGGGGAATAAATGAATAATAAGTAATGATTAGTTTTTTTAAAAAAGAAGTAATAGTTATAAATAATTATAGTAGATATCTATTAGTCTTTGGCTCAATCCTATAAACAGAACATATGTTATAATGTAAAATACTTGAAAATAAAAAATACAAGAATTTATTCTTATTTTACTTCTTCCACAAAGACATTATTTGCAAACCCCCAATGAGCCTCCACAAAGACCTGGATTATTTGCATAATTTACAGTAACTGTACCATCAGTGAAGTTTGGAATTTGTCCGGTCAAAAGATTGTCAGATACATCGAACGTCTTAATACGTGGGAGAGTGCCTAACCTTAGAGGAATTTGACCGGTGAGTCGGTTCTCATTAAGTTTAATGCTATTCAAATAAGTACAATTTGCAAGGTTATCAGGTATCTTCCCAGAAAATGCGTTCGAAGATAGATCAAGCGATGTCACATATTTTAAAAGCGAAGATATATCATCTGGAATTGTTCCAGAGAGATCGTTGACCGAAAGATCTAATCGAATTAAGCTCGAACAATTGATAATGCCACGAGGAAACTGACCCTTAAGTCCCATATTTGACAATTTGAGATTGAAGACTCTATTCTCATCAGGATGCCAACATTCAACACCATTAAATTTACAAATATACCCTTCAGTATTATTGTTGAAATTCCACGAAGATGTCAAATAATTATTTGGGTCTTGGATGGAATTTTTTATATTTTTCAAGCACAAGATATCAGTTTCAGTCCCATGGGTTATTCCGCAACTAATCAGCAACAAGAAACTAACAAAAACATGAACACTGAAAATCCAGCTACTTAGAACAAGAACCATCTTCAATCACCAAAATCCTAAACACAAACCAAAACGTACTAATCAAGAAACTTCATTCATTAGTATCCAATTCAATTCACATGGCCATATCACAAACTACAAACTAACTAATAAATCATCAAAAAACATGAGAGACCCATTAAAGGAAAATTAACATATATGAATGAAAAAACATAAAGTTTCAATTTTTAACAAAAGTACTAAAATACCCATCTGGGTTTTGAACAATCAAATGTAACTTACATGAAACTTCACTATATCCAAAAAGTAAAGACCAAAAACACAAAGAAATAAGTATAAAGTTTGTAAACTTGGAAAGAAGAAAGGAAGAAGGAAGTTACCTTTGAGAGAATAAGATGAAATTTTGATATGTTTGGTGGGAAGAAGAAAATGGGAAAATCCGATAAGCGGCTTTTTATATCATGTCATAAAATGATAACGGTTGTATTTCTAATTTAAAGTATATATATATATATATATTCTTGATATTTGTAAGAAGTTCATGTTTGTAGTAAAATAAAAAAAATAAAAAAAAACAAAGGAATAGTTGAATTTTCCATAAAAAAAAAAAATACAATTCAAAATGGAACGGGTCAAAAAAGGAAAAGGCAAAAATTCCAAAGATGAGACTTGGAATAGAGAATCGCGAACACTTGTGAAAGTGAAAGTTCTTTGGACAAACACTAGAAAATGTTGTCACATACTAGTTGAAAATTCAAAATTAAATATTTTTATCTAGTTGAAAATTCATGAACCTACCATCAATCTCCTATATCCACCTTGCAAATAGGTGAAAAGCATCATACGTAAAAGACAAATGTTGTTTTGATATTAAAAATTACTATTTATTTATTTATTTATTGTTTTTTAAAATTTTGAAATATGTATAAACTGTAAAAAATAAAAAGTATAGAAAAGACGGAAATAAATATTACTAGCTAGTGTAAACGTTGTGATGTCAATATTTTAAAGTTCAAATAACAGAGTTTCATATATGGAGAATGCTAACTTATAATACTATATATTAAGAAGGTAAATATAGAAATATTTTCTTCAAATTTATGTATTCAATTTTTTAAATATTAAATTTTTTATTATTAAATACAATAAAAAAAAATATTTAAATACATTAACACTAATATGTCCTTAAAATCTTTGTTTAAATAACCTCAAATATTATTTGAGTAGATTTGTTTTTTTGAGTAAAAATTTGTTGTTAGCTTAAAAAAGTGAAATTTTACCTATATTAAATGGTGTAAAATTTTCACTATTTTTCACAATGAGTTAATGTATACGAAGTACTCGTGTTTGTCACAGAATTTATGAGGCATAGGTACTATGAATTTTTTTGTTCTAACTATTTTTAGTTACGTGAGCTGTGGTGTCCCTACAACGGTTTTTTAGACAAGGAAGGCTGCTACTGCTGTTGCTATAGACTTGCAATTGCTTGTCAGCTTTTCACACGAAGGTGAGCACGATATCATATCCCCACCTCACAAACGAATCCAAGTGGAAACTAACAAACAAACAAAACCTATTCCATTCTAATGAAGTTAATAGCTCAGTGTCGGTGCATGTACACCCACACCCAATTAATCTCGATGCTAATGTGGGTTTGTTCGGTAAAAATAAGTTATAAGCTACCTGATAGCTGAAAAGTTAGCTAATTAAAATTAAAGTGTTTGTTAAAATTAGTTTTTGAAGTAGTTAATAAGTATTAAATGACATAATTAATAGTGGGTAGTTTATTTTTTAGAGTGAGTAGTTATTAAATTAATTAAAGGATAAAAATGGAATAAAGTGTAAAAAATTATAAGTTATAAGCTCAGACGCTACTTGGAATTGCATCTGACAAAAAACTATAAGCTAGTAAAAAAAACTTGTTACCAAACACCTCTAATTTTTTGAAACAAGCTTATAAGCTCATATAATAAGCTATAAGCTAGCTTATTTGTGTTACCAAACACACCCTATGATACTACAAATTAAACAAAAATAAAGAGTATTTCCTCTAGTTTTAATTATAAACAAATTTTTATTTTTTAGATTCATTAAATAACTAATATATTTGACTTTAATTATAGATAAGATACATTAATTGTAGATACATTAATTTTTCAATGAATCTAAAAAGTTGAAATTTGCTTATAATTAAAGCCGGAGAAAATATCAGTAATAAGGTTTAGTAGGCCGGACTTGATAGAGGATCACAGTTTGATCTTCTACAACTGTGTTTAGAAGAATGTTGAAATTACTTAATGCCGATTCTCGAATCAGATTAGATGATCCAATAAACTGGACAATGGTGCTGAAAAAATAAATGAATAAATAAATAAATAAATAAATAAAATAAAGGGTACTACTAAGGCGGTTTGCCATAAAATTTTATTCAAAATTTACAACATTGATTACCATTAAAATTTTGAGTGATTTTCATGTATCAATCTACTGTAAACTACCATGAGATACTAATTATTACATTTTTCTCTTATTATTGTTGCAAAGTGTGTACATTTGTAGAACTTGATTTATACTTTAGGAAGGATTATAACAAGAGCAAATTTATGTACCAAAAAAATAAAAATAATAACGAGAGCAAATCTTACATGAACAAATATTTCAATGATCAAATGCTTCTATTATTTTATTTTTTTGAAACGGCTAAAATAATATATAAAAATAAACGGTCTCCTTGGTACAAAGGTGTACCGAAAAAGACTATAAATGTTTACAAAGAGTCAAAGAAAAATATCCAAAGAATAAATCATATAAAACCCAAACATAGCAAAGGACTAGACCACCAGCTATGCCAGTTAGAAGCTAGAGTATTCTTCGTCTTCAACCACCTAAAAGAAAAGAGTTTGATCTTGTCCATCAACTGATAAGTAGTTTTGGACGAGCCTCTGAATAACCTGTGATTTCTCTCCGTCCACACAATTCAAACGCAAGCAAGTCAAATGAGCTGCACAAAGGAGCGACGTGCCCTAGAGCCACCTGCTAAATATGTCAAATGAACGAAGTGATCACGTAAAGAAGTAGACTCCACCACTGAAATACCAATCCAAGAACATATTAAGGCCTACAAAGATCCAAAAGTACTACATGAGATAAATAAGTGATTGGCCGACTCGGCCTCTCCACAACCGGAAACACACAACTGAGCTGCATGAGATAAAATACCACAGGTGACGAAGTTTGTTTTTGTGGGCAACCTGTCACGCAATAGACGCCACACAAAGATAGAGACCTTTAGCGGATCCTGAGAGTGCTAAATGAGTTGTTATGCGTCATCCATGGAAGCAGAATCCCGAGAAGTCCAAAGCTGATATGCTTCCCAGACAGTGTAACCTTTATCAGGGTCAGGCTGCCACTGTCACATTTATGATGAAAGAGCATGCAATGAAAAGGTAGAAAGTAAATCCTAACACTTCCTCAACTCCTCCTCCTCCCACCCCCGCAACTGCCTCCGCCACTCCCACGCCCCCCATCTGCTCCCCACCCTAACAAGGACATCTCAGCCACAATACGCAATTTGGTCTTCGCCAAATCAAACAGGCGACCAAACCGCTCACACAAAGGAATCTCATCCACTCAAGGATCGGTCCAGAAAAAGTATCTGACCCGTCCCCCACCCTATTCAACACATGCTCCTCAAACCATCGGCCCCCTAGCTCACCTCCCTCCCTAATACGCGTTATCTCCTTCACCATGAAGACCCTCCCCTCCCTCCACCTCGAAGCCTACCACCCTCCATCCCGTATCTAGCAACCAAAACTCGAAACCACATACCATCTCTGTCCACTAACATCCTCCAACACCATTTTCCTAAAAGAGCCAAGTTAAACTCCTTCAACTGTTTAACCCCCAAGCCTCCATACTCCATTCGCAAGCAAACAGATTTTCAGTTACCCCAAGAGATTTTCCTAGAATCCTCACACACACACACACACACCCCCCCCCCCCCAAAAAAAAAAAATAAAAAAAATAAAAAAAATAAAAATAAAAGAGATTAAATAGAGGAAATGATACATGAGGGAGCTTTGAAGAAGGAAAAGGCATATGCAGGAAGAGAGGTCAATACAGACTTAAGCAAAACCAAACGACCACCAAATGAAAAGAAGCGACTCTTCCACCCAGACAATCTAGTCTTTAAACGAGCCATCATCGGTTTCAAGAAAACCAAACGTCTCGGATCACCCCAATAGGAAGTCATAGATAAAGGACATGAACCTTTCCCAATTTACAGCCCAAAACAGAAGCAACTTCGCCCAACCAAGAATCAGGAATATTAACCCCCACCAGCATGATGTTGTTGAAATTAACCTTCAGGCCCAACATAGTCTCAAACAGCACAAGAACAACTCGAAGAGCACGGACATTCGCCCAACTCTTCACTCCCAAAAGGAGCGTATCATCAGAAAACTAGAGATGAGACATCGAAACAGGATTCTGCTCACCTATACTTTAACTTGAGAATAAGTTACACGCTACTACAACCTCCATCCCAAGGTTCAGACCCTCTGCCGCCAAGAGAAAAAGAAAAGGAGAAAGCAGATCTCCTTGCCTAAGGCCCCGCTCAAGCGGAAATTCCTTTGTTGAACTTCCATTGACTAAAACCGAAGCAGTTGTCGTGCACACACACTCTTTAATCCACTTTCTCCACAAAAACGGAAAAGACATTTTCCTCATAACATCATCCAGGTAACCCCAATCCACCTTAAAAAGCATGAGCTCTTTTTTATACCTTCACGCCTCATCCACCACCTCATTAGCAATGAGAATTCCATCGAGAATCTGTCTATCCTTCACAAACGCAGTCCGAGACTCAGAAATCACACCACCGATCACAAGACGCAACTTGTTCGCTAAAACTTTCATCAGGATTTTGTAAAGGTTTCCCATAAGCGAAATAGGCCGAAAAAAAGTAGTAACAAAAAATTTCGTTTTTAGGTGTATTGAATTTGTACTTGAATCTGATGTACACTACCAAAATGATGACGTAGCAGTTCATGTGGTGCCACATGTCAATGGAATCCAACGTGTCAGCGCCACGTGAACTTTCGTTAGTCAACAGTTAGTTGACCTGACATTTGAGACTAAAACCAAAACTGAAAATTAATTGGGGACTAACAAGAATTATTTTAAAGTATAAGGACAAAAACCAAAACTCAATATAAAAGTAGGGACTGAAAACATATTTTACCCTAAAATGAATAATAAGACGTTCAGAGTTTGAACCTCAAACCCTAATGTTCCTACTAACTGAGATGAGTTTACGAGACCAAATATTTCTAATTGCACTAGATACTAAAATTGAGAACACAACATAATTAATAATTAATTATTTATGTTGTGTTTTTTTTTTCACTACCAAACCAATTTAATCTGGTGGTAAAAAAAAAAAAGTGAGACCACGACATAAATGATTAATTAAAAAATAAATTAGAAGACCAATCTATAAAAACAGTCGCACCTAAAAACAAAAACATCAAAACATAATTCCGCCTAAATTACAATTAGACATAATATTTATTTTGTAAAAAAAATTAAAACATTTAAATTAATTTTAAGGAGGGAAAAATGATTATTACTAGTAGTAGATAGTAAAAAAAAAGCGTGCGAAAAAAATGATAAAGTATTAGAAAAAGCGAGGGAAAAAAAGTAACTAGAGATGGTAGCCATTATTATTATTATTATTAGAAAAAGAAAAAAGAAATGAAGAAACAGAGAAACACTTCTCTACTCAACCATTTCTTCTTCTTCTTCTTCTTCCTCTCTCTTTCTCTCTCCTAGGGTTACACTTTTAGAGAGAGAAAATGGACTGAGAATTCATAACTCTCTCTCTCTCTAGTTTATCTTCTTCACACAATTCAGGTAACTCTTTGTTTATTTCACTGTATTTCTTTTTTTGTTTGATTTTCTCTATAAGCTTAGATCGGCTTTGTTTTCTTCATTTTCAGTTGAACAAATTCGTAGAAATTGCTCTCAAAATCTAATTTTGTAGCTATAGATAGTTGTTGCATATCAATTTTGCGTCAATTTTGCTACCTTTTGTGTTTATTTCTTATTTAGGGTTTTTAATTTTGGTATTTTCATTCGAGCTTAATTTAGCTATTAAGAAAGTAGAGAAATTGTGAAAAAATATATAGTTGAAGATTTGGTGAAATTTTTTTAATATATGGTGTTAGAATTAGAGATCTTGGTTGAAAATTTGAGTTAGTGTTTTGCTTGTACTTAGAGGTTACAGTACCATTTTAATTTGTAGCTGAGGTTAGATAATGCACTAGATATAGATTTTTTTATGCATAAGTTTAGCTATAGTGTTCCCTGATAAGAAAGGATTAGCTATAAAGTTTATTATATTTAGGCTTAATTACATATTTAACATAAAGTTAGACGAAATTAACTCAAAATTTAATAAAAATGACGAACTTAAGCTGACATCATTAACATAAAGAACCAAATTGAAACTTTTAAATTATAGAGGATCAACTTGAAACCTAAAATAAAGATAATAAGAGACCAAATTTGCAATTAAGCCTTATATTTATTGCAATGGTACTTTTTTTTTTACCGGTAGGAACTGAACCCAATACTCCAAAGTTTATAACACTCATACACAATGCCACCAACCCCTTGCGCTAGAGCTTGGTTGTTGCAATGGGATGGGACTGTCTTGTTTTTTATCAGTAGGAATTGAACTCAGTATCCCAGAGTGTACAACACTCACACATACTGCGCACTAACCACTTTCGCTACAGCCCAGTGGTTGCAATGGTACTCTTCTTTTTATCAATAAGTAGGAATTGAACTCGGTACCACAAGGTTTACAACACTCGCACACACTGTACACTAACCACTTGCGCTAGAGCCTGGTGGTTGCAATGCTTCTTGTTTGATATTAGATAAGTTGAACTTTGATATTTATTTCATTATTTTATTCTGTAGTTTCGTTGCAATGGAAGACAAGGATTCGGTTGCTAAAATGATGGACTCTACATCTTCAAAGATACAACAGCTGCAAAAGGCTTTTGCTGAGCTTGAAAGTTACCGAGCTGTTACTCTTAACATGAAATGGAAAGATCTAGAGGAACATTTTCAGGGGCTAGAGAAATCGTTGAAGAGGCGCTTTCGTGAACTGGAAGACCAAGAAAAATTGTTTGAAATCAAAACAAGGCAATCTCGTGAAATGTTGGAGAAACAGGAAGCAGCTGTTTTTGCTAAGGAGCAAGCCTCGCTGCAGAGGATTCAAAAGAAAAGAGATGCTTCTGTATTCAGCATTGTAAATGCTCGAAAAAAGCAAAGGAAGGTTTCATCGAAGGGTTTTGTCTTTAATGAGAGTCTAGGGACACCAGTTGTAGAAGAGAAACCTTTAGATGCTGCATCCACTGGGGCTGAATGCAACATAGAAAACGTGCAACTTTCTCCTGAAAATGTGGACTTGATGTCTTATCCAGAGTTGGTAAAGCTATGCAAAGAGTTGGATGCTGCTGGACTTCACAAATTTATATCTGACAACCGCAAGAACCTTGCTGCTGTAAGGGAGGAAATACCGCTTGCGTTAAGAGCTGCTCCTAATGCTGCCTCTCTAGTTTTAGATTCGTTGGAAGGATTTTATTGCACAGAAGTGTCAAGTCAGGATATAAAGAAAGATGCTAACTTGTTGGGTCTTCGCCGAACCAGTATCATGCTGTTGGAATGTCTAAGTGACTTCCTGACCAATTTGGGTTCTGTTTCGAATGTGATTTCCGAAGATATCAAGGATAGGGCAAAGGCAGTTGCTGAAGAGTGGAAACCGAGATTGGATGCTCTTGATATTGATGCTAGCAATGGGAATTCCTTGGAGGCTCATGCATTTTTGCAACTTCTAGCCAGTTTTGGTATTGCCTCTGATTTTAATGAGGAGGAGTTATCCAGGCTGATTCCAATGGTGTCTAGGCGTCGCCAAACTGCTGATTTATGCCGGTGCCTTGGGTTGTCGGAGAAGATGCCTGGTATGGATTAGTTCTCTATTTAATGTTTTATTTTGTGCACTAAGTTTTCATCTAATTATCACATGTTAGCTTTTTTTTCCACCCCTTTAAATGAGTTTCTTACTTTACGCTGTGAAAAAGTCGTTTCCTTGGGTTTTCTTTATATATTTTTGTGTTCATTTTAAAATTTGAATATTTCAATTTACTTTTGATGTGCAGGTGTGATTGAAGTTTTGGTAAACAATGGGCGGCAAATTGATGCTGTTAACTTGGCTTTTGCATTTAATCTTACTGAACAGTTTTCACCCATTCCTTTGCTGAAGTCTTACCTGAATGATGCTAAGAAAGCTTTTTCTCCAGTCAAGAGTGTTAACTCTTCTCCCACTGCACAGGTAAATTCTCCAGTGTCTCCATATTTAATAATCATTCCTTCTGCTGCTTTCATTTAATGATTTGAACTTGTCTTATGGAGTATTGTATAGTTCTTCTGACCGGTATGTCCAGTTGCAATTGAGGTTATTAGCTGTCTAATAGTTTTGTTGTCATTGTGAAATATTAAGGTCGGGAGTTGCAAAAGAATGACTGTATTATACTCCCTCTGTCTGACCCATAATAACTGTCACATGTGCAAAAAAGTTGTCCTATAAAGTGCGTCACTTTCAATTTTTATTGTAGTTTTAAATGCTTGTTTCCCCAATTGTACCATCTAATTAATACTATGCGCATCTTATCATCTTTTCACTTTGCATTTATCATCTTTTGTTAATCTGTGTGAAATGGTCAAATGCGACAGTTATTATGGGATGGAGGGAGTAATATTTTTAGAATATTGTCAGATATATTGTTGAATGACATACACTTCTTATTGAGGAGCAACCTCAGGAGCTGTTTCCTAATTTTGTTATGCTTCCACTTAACTATGTTTAATGTAACTCACTCATGTTGAGTTTTGGCAACAGTAATGTGCAGCCGTTTGGCATGGTATGAAACAATTCATTAGTTTTCTATTGAATTCTCTTGTGGATGTTAAAAACCATTCATGAGTTTCCTCCTAACAATGAAGTTTTTTTTATTCATGCCATGGTATTGGAGCTTTTATGGCCAAGTGGTCTAGATTTTGATCCTTAATAACCCCATTCTTGTATGTAAAAGTTGAATTTAACACAATGTAGATGAATTTATACAATGTCTGCTCGTCAAGCCCAAAGGGGTTCTTTTTGAGAGGGCGTAACAGATTTAAAACCATATTGATGAGGACTTGCGTAACACTTAACAACATAAGCCTTTGAGAGTTAATTCATGTCAAGTTACCATTTAGTGTTAAATTTTATGATCTTTTTATAGAGGCATCCGTTAGAGATATGTTGAGTGGCTTGGAAGCTTTATTTAGTTATTTGTTCAGTTGTTTGCTTTTTCCTTCTTAAAGAGGAGGATTTCTTATTCTCCTAGCTAAGAATTTTTGTTTATGTAGAAATAAAATAGAATGTATGGAATGTAACTTAGCGGGAGATATGCTAATTCTAGCTTGGTCCCTTCATGCCAAAGTTTAGGGAATAGTTGATGTAAATCATAGGATTCAAGCAAAAATGCTTCAAGAGATGATTTGTGGTGAAAAGGTTCCCCACTCAAACTTAAAAGAAAATTTATTAACACGCTAGCATCTTGCCACATTCATAGACTTACATCACAGTAGATTAGGAAATGATGCTATGTTGTTAAGCGCCGACCCCAAAAAATGCTATAGCGGTATAGCGGGTAGCGGGATGACCGCTATTGTGAAGACCAAAAATCCATGTACAAATTAAATATAAATTCCAACAACATACATAAATACTAAAAAATAGAAAAATACATTTCATACTTAGTAATTATACTAAATATTGTCATTTACTATCAAAATAGGTTCTAAATAAAAGACTAAATAACATTCCATCAAGTTCTAGAAGTACTCAAAATGATATCCCATCAAAATAAAGAATAAGTTCGTTCTAAAAGTAAACACAATGACTAACCAGCCATTAATGACAAGTTCTATAAGCATGTAAAATCATACTTTCAAAGTGAGCGTTGAAGTATTTGAGAAACTTTTTTTTTGAAAACTTGGTATCTGGCCCTAGGACCGACTAATCCAAGGGGACCAATCCCACCGCCCACTTGTGGGGGCCCCATTTAAAGCCAGAGTTTTTTTGCTCTGTATGGACTTAGCCCACCGAAATTGAGTATTTGAGAAACATTGAAAGAAGAAATGGCACAGAGAGAAAAGTAATAACATGATATGAGAACTTAGGGCATCAAAGGGGTGCGGAAAAATCACAAAATACCCCTAATTTTATGATTTATTTCCAAAAATTATGGTTCTCATCAATCCCCCACCCCCCAAAAGGCAAAAGCGGCCAGATACCTCTATGGATCCGCTACGAAAATGCTATTCACCAGCAAATAGCGGAAAGCGGACCTGTAGCATCGCGGGGAGGGGGTCTGCCGCTACGCTATCCCGCTATAGCGCCGCTATTAATATCATAGAAATGATGGAAGACATTCACTATCATTTTGGATTGCCTTGAGGATGTTCCAAAGCATATAAAGTAGATAAACATTTATTTGGTGTTTCTGTTACTCATATTTTGATGTTTGATTATGGAAATGTGTGTCTGTGTGTGTGTGTGTGTGTGTGTGAATATTCCTAATGACTTGCTATTCTCTCAGACTGAGGTTAATGAAAGGGAGCTGTTTGCCCTCAAGGCCATACTGAAGTGCATTGAAGAACATAAACTTGACGAGCAGTATCCTATGGATCCTCTTCAGAAACGAGTGATCCAACTTGAGAAGGCCAAGACTGACAAGAAGAGGGAAACTGAAGCGACAAAACCTCAACCCAAGAGACCCTGTGCTAATGGCGTGGGATATGGTCCTCGTGTCACTAACAATCCCTCTGACAGAACTCCATATGTTAGAGTTGTTGACAGGTACCCACAATATATGTATGACCGACCTTACTTGTACCATGGACCAACTGAAAATCACTGCACCCCTTTCGTGGGTTCTGCAAACTATAACATCTCTCCTAATCCTGGAACTTACTTTGGAAATGGCTACCAATATCAGGCACCCCAATATCAAGCTACATATCTTCACTAATTAGCAGAGATGGTAAACAGATAACTATGGTCCCTTTAATATTTAGTCTTAAGTCTTAACCCTTAAGCTGTTGTACTTGTATGACTTGTATGTTGTACTTTATAAATGTAGTCTTCAAGAACCCCTTAAACAGGTTAAATGTCATGTTAAAATTTAACTTTGGTGCTAGAAGATATTCTTATCTTCTAATGCATCCACTCTGTTCTCGTTTTGTACAAGCTTACTTTGCTGTCTTTGTAGTATACTTTTCCTCTTTAACTAGTAATAGACCCGTGCTATCGCACGGGTCGTAACGTTACGCGTATATTTTTTTAAGTTATACTTTGCTAAGTCAACTTTCAAAAAGTAATCAAAGTACATATTCATTAATAAATGAAGTAATATGATTAATTTAGTATATATGATTTATTTCGTATATATATATATGATTATTATTTTGAGATTGTTATGAGTTCCATGAATCAGTAACATAATTTGTCTCATGTATGATTTATTTAGTACACATGATTATTATTTTGAGATTATTATGAGTTCCATGAATCAGTAGCATAATTTGTCTCATATATATGATGTATTTAATATATATGATTATTATTTTGAGATTGTCACGAGTTATATGAATTAGTAGCATAATTTATCTCATGCATGATTTATTTAGTATATATGATAGTTATTTTGAGATTGTTATGAATTTTATGAATGAGTAGTATAATTTGTCTCATGTATGATTTATTTAATATATATGATTATTATTTTGAGATCGTTATGAGTTCTATGAATGAGTAGTATAATTTGTCTATGAATGAGTAGTATAATTTGTCTTGTGTATGATTTATTTAATATATATTATATCTATTTTGAAATTGTTATGAGTTCTATGAATCAGTAGTATAATTTGTCCCATGTAAGTTTTATTTAGTATATATGAAAATTATTTTGAGATTGTTATGAGTTCTACAAATGAGTGACATAATTTGTCTCATGTATGATTTTTTAGTATATATGATATTTTGAGATTGTTATGAGTTTTATGAATCAGTAGTATTATTTGTCCCATGTATGATTTTTTTAGTATATATAATAGTTATTTTGAGATTCTTATGAGTTTTATGAATCAGTAGCATAATTTGTCGTATATAATGGTTAATTTATTTTTTTATGAACAACAACTTGTTCCTCGAATCATTTAAAATTTTCATGAGCAACAATTTGTTCCCCGTATATAATAGTTAATTAAAAAATTTCATCAACAATAATATGTTCTTTGTATATAATAGTTAATAATTTTTTTTATCAACAACAACTTGTTGCCCGTATATTATAGTTAATTTAAGTTTTTCATCAGTAAATATCTTGTTCCCCTTTAATAGTTAATATACATTTTTCATCACCAACAATTTGTTCCCCGTATAAATTAGTATAGTATACTTTATATTGTGGTACGAAGGAAATAATATCTAAAAAATTAGTATAATTAATTTTTTTTTGAGAAAAAAGAATAACTTGTTTTTATTAATTTTATTATTAAAAAATTATACTTTTGAAAGAGACTGAAAAAATTTGGTGTTAGAATTTGAATTTCACCATTTCATGAGAATGAAAAATATTAAAATTTGAAAGAGTCTTATGAGTTAGTTTAAGGCGTAGCAGCTGGAAAGTAGGGAAGTAGCAGGTAGTGAGAAGTTTTGCTTCCAACTTTGTCTAAAGTAGTCAGCTGCATTTAATGCATATCCCATAAGAGTAGTTCTTAAAAGTCTATGACATAGCTATTAGAGTATGAGTGGTCTTTATTGTTAAGTTCCATTTTCCAAAGCTATATTATTTACTTTATTTATTTACTTATCTTTTTATAATTAATTTTAATTATAGTAGTATTTACTTTATTTACTTATATCGCACGAATCGTAACATTACGCCGATATTTTAGAAGCTACACTTTGCTATTTAAAACTGGAAAAAATGCTTTTTGAAGTTAAATTTATTCGATCAATATTACTATAAATCAACAACATGATTTGTTTAATGTATGATTTATTGAGTATCTATACCTATATATAATGAGAATACAAAAAAAATTGGTGTGTACTTTTCATAAAACCAACAATACATGTGGTTTTTTTTTCTAGCACCAATAATCTTTTATTAACAAATTCACCATAACATAAGACATATTTTTTTTCTTTTTTTTTTAGCAGCAAAAATATTTTATTAACAAACTCATCATAACATAAGACATGTCTTTTTTTACATAAAATTACATAATTGAAAATATGGATCACACAGACTTACCGCTAGTATATGATAGTTATTTTGAAATTATCATTTCTATGAATAAGTAACATAATTTGTTCCAAGTATGATTTATTTAATATATATGATAGTTTTTTTTGAAATTTTTGCGAGTTTTATGAATCAGTGACATAATTTGTCCCATGTATCATTTATTTAGTATATGTGGTAGATATTTTGGATTTGTCGTCAATTTTATGACGCAGTAGTATAATTTATCCCATATATGAATTGTTTAATATATATGATAATTATTTTGAAATTTTTGCCGATTCTATGAATAAGTAGCATTATTTGTCCCAAGTATGATTTATTTAGTACATGTGATAGTTATTTTGAAAATGTTGTCAATTCTATGTATAAATATCATAATTTGTTTTATATATGATTTATTTAATATATATGATAGTTTTTTTTGAAATTGTTGTGAGTTTTATGAATCAGTGACATAATTTGTCTCATGTATCCTTTATTTAATATATGTGGTAGATATTTTGGAATTGTTGTCAATTATATGACGCAGTAGTATAATCCTTATAGTGATACTTACTTTTTTAAACTGCAGCCTAATATTTTATCTCTCTAGTCTCGCCTCCTTACATGTTTGTTATTGTTCTTCTTCTTATTATTTTTTTTCTTCTTTCAAATCTAACATTCTAGATCTAGATTTATAAAAAAAATAAAAAAATCTCATATCTGGGCAAGCCATTTCTATCTTTTTGTTGTTGCACCTTTGCATCGAATCGACCCAGCTGCCACTAAATCACAAAGCATAGATTAAAAGAAATAACGAACAATAGTATAATTAAATATTTTGGAATTGATGTCAATTCTATGAAGCAGTAGTATAATTTTTCCCATGTATGACTTGTTTAATATATATATGATAATTATTTTGAAATTTTTGTCAGTTCTATGAATAAGTAGCATTATTTGTCTCATGTATGATTTATTTAGTATATGTGATAGTTATTTTGAAATTGTTAGTTCTATGAAGAAGCATAATATGTCCCATGTAAGAAAGATATTTTAAAAATAGTCTTGTGATGGCCAAAATTAATAAACCCTTTTTTTTTGCCAAACCCACTATTTAATGGAATTATATTTAAATATAATTTCAAGTCTTACAAAAAAAATTATAGTTTCAAGTCCACACACATAACAAAAAATTAGGCTTATTTGGTGGTGGAATACGTAAACCACCCACTCTATGAAATCATTTTCTCTCTCTCCAAGAAATCATCTTACTTTTTTATTTTTTATAATGATAATAACAATTAAAACTTTTCCCAATCTTTTATTACAAATAAAAAAAAAATCATTCTTCTCTTGTGGTAGACCAATGAGGAATCTATTTTTTTCACTTTTAACTTCAAACACCCATTTAATAATTTTCCTTCTCTCTCTTAACAAACATTTCTTTGAGAAACTCTCTTCCTCTCCAACAAACCCTAGCCGCTGCCAACTTCCACCATTGCTCCGGCACTTCATGCTCCTTTTAGACAATATGCATATTTGAACTTCTCAAGTTATCTTCCTTCCACCGATTTTTTTTTTCTGATATATTTCTCCAACCGTCCACCTTTTCGTCTAGATCTCCACCACCATAGATAACCTTCAAAAAAATCATCATCATAAAAAGACTCTCATCGATATTCTCTACAAAACCCACAAAGTAAAAATCAAAATCGGACTACTTTTACCGGTGACCACCGTGCCGGAAATTGCATCCACCGTGCCGGAAAATGAAATCCTTCTATTTTGTAAATATCTTGTGAATACATGGTTGGTATAACCTTCATATATTTTTCACCAAATTCTCTCTTCTCCTTCATCAAATCCTAGCCGCCGCAACAACAAAATGGCAAAGAGATCTGTACGACATGTAAAATCTAAATCAGAGCAATTAAAAGAAAGAATCACATTTGGTTTGGATCTACGAAAATTCATTTGTTTGATATGTTTCTATTTGTAGATCAACAGAAGGTAGGTATGTATATGTTTATATTTTCTGGATCTAAAAAATAAATTGATAAAAGAATTCATTTTTTTCCTCTCTATTTATCATATTTTTGACACAAATAGAATTTTTTTTTTTGGATCTGTGTCTCAACACATTTTTTTTCGTTTTTGGATTTGTATGTATTATTTTTTGGATCTGATTGTATTTTTGTTGTTCTTTTCATGAAGAAGATGAAGTAGTAATTGTAACATTTTTTTCGTTTTTGGGTTTGTTTGTATTTTTTTTTTTGGATCTGATTGTATTTTTGTTGTTTTTTTCATGAAGAAAATGAAGTAAACAATTTTCTTTTACTACTGTTAGTATGATTGTCATGTTTGTTCTCATTTTTTTTCTTCTTTCGGTTGATTTCATTTTTTTCTGTTTCATCTATTGATTTGCTTTTTCATTTGACCTCCAAAATAGTGTAGTTGAAATTAAGAAAAAATAGATTAAAAGTTGATCTTATGAATATGAAAAGTATTTGTAATTATTTATAGATTAATACAATTATTTTGATGAAAAAGTAACATTATAAAAATGATGATTTTTCCATGTTTAGTATGAATATGTTTTCTTTTTATTTTATGTTTAAATCTGTTTTTTTTTATTTAGATAAGATTATATTTTGGATTTTTTGTTTTATTTTTATGAATGAGACCGATTTTTTAGTCTACCTAAAAAAAAATTGTTCTTTGTTTTATTTTGTAAAACATCACATTTATTTAGAATAAATGTAGAGACTATTTTTATGTGTTGAGAAAACATAGAACAAAGATTTTAATATAGAATAAAAAAAATGAAAAAATGAAAAAATGAAGTTCAAAAAAGAATTGGAAGATAACAAAAATGAGTTTGATTTTCATACCTTCATACGTGAGTTTCATCTTCATATACTTATTCGGCTGTGATGAAGTTCAAGAAAAAAAAAATCATAAACTTGATATGATAGATAAAAAAAGAAGAATGAAGAAAAGTGAGTTTCATCTATATACCCGCGTTGTTGTTGTTGTTGGTAGAGATGAGTAATTCTTGTTGTTGGATAGAGATGAATGTCTTATACTTTTTCTACAAAACACAAAAAAATGGATATTAGTAAAATGGAGGATATCACAAAATATGAATAAGCAAAAGGAGGAGAGTGAAGAGTTAAATGTAGAAGAAAGAATAATGAGAAAGAAGTGGTATATCATCTTGTTTGATTTGAATTTTGAATTTCAAAGTTTGCCCCCAATTTTGACAGCTATTGACAACCTATATCATAAAGTATATTGTCATAAAGTTGTACTATTTTTCAATTGATAAGTAACTAAAACAATTGATATGAAACTATGGCTCATCTTGGGCTCAACAAAAAGTGATTTTTCATCTCTTAATACACTCAAACTGGCTCAGTTAGTGAGCCATATGGCTTGGTTACTTTTCATTCTGGTTCAGTTACAAATTTTTTTGACAGCAAATACCCTTAATTTGGACAGGTGTCAGATTCTTAAGCAAGGGCAATTTTGATTTTACCATTGTCATTAGTTTTCTTATATTGTAATAGATCTCTGATTGTCCATGCTTCTAAATTACTGCACTTTTTTGACATTTTGTTGTTCTCAGTTGAAAAACATATATCAACTTGAGGAACTCTCGAACACCATTTTAATCTGCATAATTTTCCTCCTTTTTGTGGGGTATATATGTATGTCTAGATATAGTCCCTAACTTCGACTTACGTTAAAATAATCTGGATTGATCTTGGATTATGGAGAAACCTGATGTGATTGGGTTAGGTAAGTGGGTCTTAATTAGTTAATCTCTCAATCATTTTAAGAGAGTGGTTTGGTACATAACTCGGAAACAAAGTTTCTGTGTGAGCAGAATGCAAGCTTGAGATGGTGTTTTTTAGGTATTTTTTGAAAAATAAAAAATAAAAGCCAAATTTATCAGAGCCTGGTTTCGATCCAGGGACCTGTGGGTTATGGGCCCACCACGCTTCCGCTGCGCCACTCTGATGCTTTTGATTATATTTATTGGGTTGAAGATTTAAATCGATAATTAAAGTAAAAATAGCATGCTAAGGTAACGCAAAAGGCCTAATCATTAACTAAATTTTTTTCTTAAAAAAAAATATAAATCTAACTATAGCTATTTTGAAGTTTAGTACTCCCTCCGTCCGCAAAAAAAATCACTTTTTTATGTCTCAAATTATAAGTAAAAAAAACTAACTTTTATCATTTTTAAGATAAATTTTTACTTAATTTACTCTCTCTCTTCTTTTCCCCATAATCAATAACCAATAAAAACTGTTTTTACATCTTCCCATGAAACTTATTTTAACAAACACACAAAAAGTCAACATTAAAATTATCATATTTTACTTTTCTTAATAAGCGTGAAATTTTTTTTTTTTTTTTGCCTATATTATGAGAAAAAAAGTAACTAGAGATGGTAGCCATTATTATTATTATTATTATTATTATTAGAAAAAAAAAAGAAATGAAGAAACAGAGAAACACTTCTCTACTCAACCATTTCTTCTTCTTCTTCTTCTTCTTCTTCTTCTTCCTCTCTCTTTCTCTCTCCTAGGGTTACACTTTTAGAGAGAGAAAATGGACTGAGAATTCATAACTCTCTCTCTCTCTAGTTTATCTTCTTCACACAATTCAGGTAACTCTTTGTTTATTTCACTGTATTTCTTTTTTTGTTTGATTTTCTCTATAAGCTTAGATCGGCTTTGTTTTCTTCATTTTCAGTTGAACAAATTCGTAGAAATTGCTCTCAAAATCTAATTTTGTAGCTATAGATAGTTGTTGCATATCAATTTTGCGTCAATTTTGCTACCTTTTGTGTTTATTTCTTATTTAGGGTTTTTAATTTTGGTATTTTCATTCGAGCTTAATTTAGCTATTAAGAAAGTAGAGAAATTGTGAAAAAATATATAGTTGAAGATTTGGTGAATTTTTTTTAATATATGGTGTTAGAATTAGAGATCTTGGTTGAAAATTTGAGTTAGTGTTTTGCTTGTACTTAGAGGTTACAGTACCATTTTAATTTGTAGCTGAGGTTAGATAATGCACTAGATATAGATTTTTTTATGCATAAGTTTAGCTATAGTGTTCCCTGATAAGAAAGGATTAGCTATAAAGTTTATTATATTTAGGCTTAATTACATATTTAACATAAAGTTAGACGAAATTAACTCAAAATTTAATAAAAATGACGAACTTAAGCTGACATCATTAACATAAAGAACCAAATTGAAACTTTTAAATTATAGAGGATCAACTTGAAACCTAAAATAAAGATAATAAGAGACCAAATTTGCAATTAAGCCTTATATTTATTGCAATGGTACTTTTTTTTTTACCGGTAGGAACTGAACCCAATACTCCAAAGTTTATAACACTCATACACAATGCCACCAACCCCTTGCGCTAGAGCTTGGTTGTTGCAATGGGATGGGACTGTCTTGTTTTTTATCAGTAGGAATTGAACTCAGTATCCCAGAGTGTACAACACTCACACATACTGCGCACTAACCACTTTCGCTACAGCCCAGTGGTTGCAATGGTACTCTTCTTTTTATCAATAAGTAGGAATTGAACTCGGTACCACAAGGTTTACAACACTCGCACACACTGTACACTAACCACTTGCGCTAGAGCCTGGTGGTTGCAATGCTTCTTGTTTGATATTAGATAAGTTGAACTTTGATATTTATTTCATTATTTTATTCTGTAGTTTCGTTGCAATGGAAGACAAGGATTCGGTTGCTAAAATGATGGACTCTACATCTTCAAAGATACAACAGCTGCAAAAGGCTTTTGCTGAGCTTGAAAGTTACCGAGCTGTTACTCTTAACATGAAATGGAAAGATCTAGAGGAACATTTTCAGGGGCTAGAGAAATCGTTGAAGAGGCGCTTTCGTGAACTGGAAGACCAAGAAAAATTGTTTGAAATCAAAACAAGGCAATCTCGTGAAATGTTGGAGAAACAGGAAGCAGCTGTTTTTGCTAAGGAGCAAGCCTCGCTGCAGAGGATTCAAAAGAAAAGAGATGCTTCTGTATTCAGCATTGTAAATGCTCGAAAAAAGCAAAGGAAGGTTTCATCGAAGGGTTTTGTCTTTAATGAGAGTCTAGGGACACCAGTTGTAGAAGAGAAACCTTTAGATGCTGCATCCACTGGGGCTGAATGCAACATAGAAAACGTGCAACTTTCTCCTGAAAATGTGGACTTGATGTCTTATCCAGAGTTGGTAAAGCTATGCAAAGAGTTGGATGCTGCTGGACTTCACAAATTTATATCTGACAACCGCAAGAACCTTGCTGCTGTAAGGGAGGAAATACCGCTTGCGTTAAGAGCTGCTCCTAATGCTGCCTCTCTAGTTTTAGATTCGTTGGAAGGATTTTATTGCACAGAAGTGTCAAGTCAGGATATAAAGAAAGATGCTAACTTGTTGGGTCTTCGCCGAACCAGTATCATGCTGTTGGAATGTCTAAGTGACTTCCTGACCAATTTGGGTTCTGTTTCGAATGTGATTTCCGAAGATATCAAGGATAGGGCAAAGGCAGTTGCTGAAGAGTGGAAACCGAGATTGGATGCTCTTGATATTGATGCTAGCAATGGGAATTCCTTGGAGGCTCATGCATTTTTGCAACTTCTAGCCAGTTTTGGTATTGCCTCTGATTTTAATGAGGAGGAGTTATCCAGGCTGATTCCAATGGTGTCTAGGCGTCGCCAAACTGCTGATTTATGCCGGTGCCTTGGGTTGTCGGAGAAGATGCCTGGTATGGATTAGTTCTCTATTTAATGTTTTATTTTGTGCACTAAGTTTTCATCTAATTATCACATGTTAGCTTTTTTTTCCACCCCTTTAAATGAGTTTCTTACTTTACGCTGTGAAAAAGTCGTTTCCTTGGGTTTTCTTTATATATTTTTGTGTTCATTTTAAAATTTGAATATTTCAATTTACTTTTGATGTGCAGGTGTGATTGAAGTTTTGGTAAACAATGGGCGGCAAATTGATGCTGTTAACTTGGCTTTTGCATTTAATCTTACTGAACAGTTTTCACCCATTCCTTTGCTGAAGTCTTACCTGAATGATGCTAAGAAAGCTTTTTCTCCAGTCAAGAGTGTTAACTCTTCTCCCACTGCACAGGTAAATTCTCCAGTGTCTCCATATTTAATAATCATTCCTTCTGCTGCTTTCATTTAATGATTTGAACTTGTCTTATGGAGTATTGTATAGTTCTTCTGACCGGTATGTCCAGTTGCAATTGAGGTTATTAGCTGTCTAATAGTTTTGTTGTCATTGTGAAATATTAAGGTCGGGAGTTGCAAAAGAATGACTGTATTATACTCCCTCTGTCTGACCCATAATAACTGTCACATGTGCAAAAAAGTTGTCCTATAAAGTGCGTCACTTTCAATTTTTATTGTAGTTTTAAATGCTTGTTTCCCCAATTGTACCATCTAATTAATACTATGCGCATCTTATCATCTATTCACTTTGCATTTATCATCTTTTGTTAATCTGTGTGAAATGGTCAAATGCGACAGTTATTATGGGATGGAGGGAGTAATATTTTTAGAATATTGTCAGATATATTGTTGAATGACATACACTTCTTATTGAGGAGCAACCTCAGGAGCTGTTTCCTAATTTTGTTATGCTTCCACTTAACTATGTTTAATGTAACTCACTCATGTTGAGTTTTGGCAACAGTAATGTGCAGCCGTTTGGCATGGTATGAAACAATTCATTAGTTTTCTATTGAATTCTCTTGTGGATGTTAAAAACCATTCATGAGTTTCCTCCTAACAATGAAGTTTTTTTTATTCATGCCATGGTATTGGAGCTTTTATGGCCAAGTGGTCTAGATTTTGATCCTTAATAACCCCATTCTTGTATGTAAAAGTTGAATTTAACACAATGTAGATGAATTTATACAATGTCTGCTCGTCAAGCCCAAAGGGGTTCTTTTTGAGAGGGCGTAACAGATTTAAAACCATATTGATGAGGACTTGCGTAACACTTAACAACATAAGCCTTTGAGAGTTAATTCATGTCAAGTTATCATTTAGTGTTAAATTTTATGATCTTTTTGTAGAGGCATCCGTTAGAGATATGTTGAGTGGCTTGGAAGCTTTATTTAGTTATTTGTTCAGTTGTTTGCTTTTTCCTTCTTAAAGAGGAGGATTTCTTATTCTCCTAGCTAAGAATTTTTGTTTATGTAGAAATAAAATAGAATGTATGGAATGTAACTTAGCGGGAGATATGCTAATTCTAGCTTGGTCCCTTCATGCCAAAGTTTAGGGAATAGTTGATGTAAATCATAGGATTCAAGCAAAAATGCTTCAAGAGATGATTTGTGGTGAAAAGGTTCCCCACTCAAACTTAAAAGAAAATTTATTAACACGCTAGCATCTTGCCACATTCATAGACTTACATCACAGTAGATTAGGAAATGATGCTATGTTGTTAAGCGCCGACCCCAAAAAATGCTATAGCGGTATAGCGGGTAGCGGGATGACCGCTATTGTGAAGACCAAAAATCCATGTACAAATTAAATATAAATTCCAACAACATACATAAATACTAAAAAATAGAAAAATACATTTCATACTTAGTAATTATACTAAATATTGTCATTTACTATCAAAATAGGTTCTAAATAAAAGACTAAATAACATTCCATCAAGTTCTAGAAGTACTCAAAATGATATCCCATCAAAATAAAGAATAAGTTCGTTCTAAAAGTAAACACAATGACTAACCAGCCATTAATGACAAGTTCTATAAGCATGTAAAATCATACTTTCAAAGTGAGCGTTGAAGTATTTGAGAAACTTTTTTTTTGAAAACTTGGTATCTGGCCCTAGGACCGACTAATCCAAGGGGACCAATCCCACCGCCCACTTGTGGGGGCCCCATTTAAAGCCAGAGTTTTTTTGCTCTGTATGAACTTAGCCCACCGAAATTGAGTATTTGAGAAACATTGAAAGAAGAAATGGCACAGAGAGAAAAGTAATAACATGATATGAGAACTTAGGGCATCAAAGGGGTGCGGAAAAATCACAAAATACCCCTAATTTTATGATTTATTTCCAAAAATTATGGTTCTCATCAATCCCCCACCCCCCAAAAGGCAAAAGCGGCCAGATACCTCTATGGATCCGCTACGAAAATGCTATTCACCAGCAAATAGCGGAAAGCGGACCTGTAGCATCGCGGGGAGGGGGTCTGCTGCTACGCTATCCCGCTATAGCGCCGCTATTAATATCATAGAAATGATGGAAGACATTCACTATCATTTTGGATTGCCTTGAGGATGTTCCAAAGCATATAAAGTAGATAAACATTTATTTGGTGTTTCTGTTACTCATATTTTGATGTTTGATTATGGAAATGTGTGTCTGTGTGTGTGTGTGTGTGAATATTCCTAATGACTTGCTATTCTCTCAGACTGAGGTTAATGAAAGGGAGCTGTTTGCCCTCAAGGCCATACTGAAGTGCATTGAAGAACATAAACTTGACGAGCAGTATCCTATGGATCCTCTTCAGAAACGAGTGATCCAACTTGAGAAGGCCAAGACTGACAAGAAGAGGGAAACTGAAGCGACAAAACCTCAACCCAAGAGACCCTGTGCTAATGGCGTGGGATATGGTCCTCGTGTCACTAACAATCCCTCTGACAGAACTCCATATGTTAGAGTTGTTGACAGGTACCCACAATATATGTATGACCGACCTTACTTGTACCATGGACCAACTGAAAATCACTGCACCCCTTTCGTGGGTTCTGCAAACTATAACATCTCTCCTAATCCTGGAACTTACTTTGGAAATGGCTACCAATATCAGGCACCCCAATATCAAGCTACATATCTTCACTAATTAGCAGAGATGGTAAACAGATAACTATGGTCCCTTTAATATTTAGTCTTAAGTCTTAACCCTTAAGCTGTTGTACTTGTATGACTTGTATGTTGTACTTTATAAATGTAGTCTTCAAGAACCCCTTAAACAGGTTAAATGTCATGTTAAAATTTAACTTTGGTGCTAGAAGATATTCTTATCTTCTAATGCATCCACTCTGTTCTCGTTTTGTACAAGCTTACTTTGCTGTCTTTGTAGTATACTTTTCCTCTTTAATCTCTGATTGTCCATGCTTCTAAATTACTGCACTTTTTTGACATTTTGTTGTTCTCAGTTGAAAAACATATATCAACTTGAGGAACTCTCGAACACCATTTTAATCTGCATAATTTTCCTCCTTTTTGTGGGGTATATATGTATGTCTAGATATAGTCCCTAACTTCGACTTACGTTAAAATAATCTGGATTGATCTTGGATTATGGAGAAACCTGATGTGATTGGGTTAGGTAAGTGGGTCTTAATTAGTTAATCTCTCAATCATTTTAAGAGAGTGGTTTGGTACATAACTCGGAAACAAAGTTTCTGTGTGAGCAGAATGCAAGCTTGAGATGGTGTTTTTTAGGTATTTTTTGAAAAATAAAAAATAAAAGCCAAATTTATCAGAGCCTGGTTTCGATCCAGGGACCTGTGGGTTATGGGCCCACCACGCTTCCGCTGCGCCACTCTGATGCTTTTGATTATATTTATTGGGTTGAAGATTTAAATC